>NC_056725.1:1760862896-1761175396 GCF_019279795.1 Protopterus annectens
CTATAATAGTGCAAGGATACCCTGAAAAAAGTTGCACCATTGCATGTTGAAAGACTTCACTTGCAGAAGTTATCCCAAATCGCATTCTCAAAAAATGAGTACCTTCCAAACAGAGTACTGAAACACCTTGCCACACCATCTTATCTAACTGAGATTTGACTCCGTCCTGCATAGCTATTGGAACTTTTCGAGCTGGCCTGATAACTGGACTGACATCTGGGTCTAACTTCATGGAGTACACAATGGGAAGCTTCCCTAATTTGTCTTTGAAAAGATCAGCACAGGCAGAAAAAAATATACAGGGCAAAATTAGAGTAATGGTCTTGTAAGCTAACATGATGGACATCCTTGTTAAATGAAAGCAGTCCCATTTTCAAACTGTCTCTGAGCCCTAACAATGACTGGACGTGCCTCATGACCACATAAAATAACAAGTTGTAGCATCTTCCAGCAGACTAACATGAAAGCACTGCTGGACCTTCATTCTGAATTTCTCCACCATGATAAACAACAAGCTTCGCACACTTTGACAAATCAAGCCTTTCACCATGACACACACTAGCAACTGTTGCTGCTGACATAACATTGCACTTGATACCTGTGTCATCATTGAGCTCTATGAGCTTGCCATTTATCCGAACAGTACAAAGTACTTAATTCTTCACCCTCAAATCTACTGCACTGACTGTTTCATTAAGCACTGACAAACCATCAACATAAAAAGTATGTGCTGTAGGGTAACAGCTTTCTAACTGATCAACTCATTTTTTAAAATATTCCCTTTTAATAAAAGAATGTGGGCCTTTTGGTTTACAAAACCTTTAGAAATTATTACATTTACTGCATTTGTGGCATTGCTGACCAAAAGCTAAACTGTTTTCCCTTTCAGATTCGTGATTTCCAGCCCAATTACGACAGCTGGCGATGAAACTGGGTAAGAATGCACCCTCACCCTTATGCCTGTTTGCTGACTCACTCTTATGCTTCACTGAGACTGTGTAAACTCTAGAATTTGCTGGAAAGCTCTGGGGTTTACCAGTGAGTGCTACAGGGGCTACAGTTGCTGCCATGTGCTTAGGCCTGTTTCTTTTAACAACACGCTGCAAACTATCAACATGAGCTCTAGAAGTTACCGGAAATCTGCATCTCTTATTTGAAAGCATATTTGTGTGCTTTTCTGTGAGCTCATTTATCTGACAAATCTCAATGGCCTTATTCAAAGTTGTCATTGTTGTTGTTTGTCTTTCGTCTTTTTCCCAGTAAGGGGTCGCCACAGCGGAACTCTGGTCCGCTAATGATTGGCAGTAGATTTTTTTACGAAACGCCGAAGTGCCAGCTCGATGCCCAACCTTCAATGAAGGCATACCCATTTACGCACACATGTCTTTCGAATGCTACCCAACCGCGGGGAGGACATGCAGACTCCACACAGAAGGTACTCCCAAGCCATGACGAGAATCGAATGGGAGAACCTCTTGCTGTGAGGTAACAATGCTACTGCAGTACTGAAACAAAATCTTTTTCACAGCATCATTTTTAATACCACACACAAGTCTGTCTTTTATCAACTCGTCTCTTAAATCATCAAATCTGCATGTTTTAGCTTTGTTTCTCAAATCAGTTATATATATGCTGCAAAAGTTTTGCTTTTGATCCCTTGTATAAAGTAAGGGCCTTTCCACTGTATCATTTGTCTGGGGGTTACACATTTCTCTAAATTTATGTTTTAAGCACTCAAGGTTCTCCCTTGACTCACCAAGTACAACAATATGACAGTTTTCTCCATCTCCTGCACAGACAGCAGGTGCATACACAAATTATCTTTCCTTTTCAATGGTTTCTGACCCAGCTAAATTAAGTAGAATAAATGCCTTCATATGGTTATCATCAGAAAATGCAGCCTGTAAGAAAATGTCATACTCTTGCTCAAACACTCACCAGTTCTCTGTAATATTATTGACAAGCACAAGTGTACTGCATTTTCAAAATCCATCTGCCAAGCCCACAAAGTACGCACAAACACATTGAAAATATGGCCTTTGTAGTTATGTGTCTTATGTGTCTGTAATAACATTCAAATGCACAATAAACTCTATGAAATACTTTACTTTGCGAATTATGCTCTGAAATGGCTGCATCTTGCGAAATAACTTTACTGTAATACTGCACAAACGTGAAAAATTTATATACTTCTGATAACTTGTATATCTTTAGTAAAAAAAAAAGTGCCTGGTGAAAATGTAGTTGTTTCCCCTTATTTTATTTGTTTTATGCAATTCAGACTTTATTTCAAACATCTTCCATAGTAATTCAAATATTTTTATCAATATAGGACATAACAGTTTATTTGAATATCATTTAGTGCGTTCTGTATGCCTAGTTTCATATTTTGCAAATAAAAAATAATTTGATCAAGTTTTAACATATGAAATTAGTTTCTGACCTGTTTTGCAAATTATACGTGCAGTAGGGATGACTGACTCCTCTATATTCTTCCAATACCAACTGGGTGCCTCTCGGACTTAAGTTGAATAATCTGGCTTCTGTTCTAGCCCCATGTCCTTTTTGACATGCCTCTTCTGACACTATCTCGCTTGTCCTTCTCTAACATAGATGATAAGCAGGTGGGGTATTTCGTTTAGATGCTTTATTACATAGAAACATCAGGATGGACAGCATCACCATAAAATATAAATGAACTGGTTAAAAGACATACCTTACATAAATACATGCTTACATCTCAACAGCTTACTACAAAATGGCAGTCAGGCTCACATGTGCTCAGTATTTATGCACTTGTGCAAGCCATTGGACAGCTTCTTAAAGGTACACAATCATACACTGATCTACATCTAGTATCTATCATCCTCATTACCAGAGAATCAAAGGTTTTACGAGGGATGGATAGGATAAAAATATGACGCAAAATCTGCTACATTCTGAAACAATCATGGACAGATGAAAGGTAAGATACAGTAGCATTAGACAAAGTCAGAGACAATTAAGAGTTAGCCACTTTGTGCTGCATATGATGTGCTTACATTACAGTGAAACAGAAGCGGCTTTCACATTTGTTTTCACATAAAAAGGGCACAGATGGCATGGGGGTTTGAAGGCTGACAACCAACAATATGTAAATAACCTTAAAATTGAAAATTAGACAAAAAAATCCTCTCTGTATGCCTTTTGCCCTCTTGCTGATAAGGTAATGGACTCTGCTGGCCCAGAAGTGATGTCAGCAAGGTAGCAGAACGTCCTGCAGATTAACCAATGAGGCCAGAGGATCTCCAGTTCGATTGTCGGCTGGGGTGCCTTCTTTGTGGAATTTACATGTCCTTCCTGCATTAAAGTGGGTTTTCTCCGGTTTCCTCCCACATTCCAAAGACATGCAGTAGGTGAACTGGACACGCTAAACTGGCCGTAGGTGACAGTGTCTGTGCAAGTGAGTGGTAAGCATGAAATACTGTGGCAGGGCTAGCCACCCAGTGGTGTAAACCTTGGCTCGAGATGATTGTCACTGGTGAAGTGACACCCTGACCCCATGTGCAAAGTGGGAAAGGGGGTTGAGGATGGATGGATGGATGGATGTATCAATGAGGTCAGGAGCATGGATGGCATTTTTTGGAAGAGATCTTCCTTAAAAAGAAAGGCGAGAATGACAAAAGTATAACCAAAGTAAGCAACTACTAAGGAAATGCATTTTGTGAGCAGATAGGCTACTTTGATTTGTCAGTTTGCACAGGATCTTTAAATTACAGTACATTAAAGTTATTACAGTCATGTTACTTGTACAGTACAGTACAACCACAGATTTTAAGTTAAACAGTTCTGATTATATAATAACATATACCATATGGCAAAGAGGACAGACAAGTGAAGTGTAATGTTTCAACAGCTTTGGACTTGTCTCCTGCCTGAAAAAGCAGTTTTTCCCCTCTGCAATACTGTATATTCAAAAAAATAGGAAACTGTATTTAACCTACCAGGCAAATATATAGTTTAACACTCTAGGAAACAATCTCCAGCAATGTTTCAGTCTTCCTCTGAACTGCATCAACACTCATCTCCCCAAATTCATGTGAAGGGACACTATTAGTTTAATCAAATTCATATTCTCAATTACAGTTTAAAGTTTCTTCTGCATCCACAAAAGTTTTAATTCCTTACAGAAAAATTACTGAAAACAGCAGGGTATAACACCCAGGGGCGGCTCGTGGCATCGGACTGCCGGTCTGCAGCCCCCTCAACTAAAAAGAATAAAGTGTTAAGAAATCTTAGAAATGTTTTTAAAAAAAAAATTACCTAATACCTTTTTGTTTAAATAAACAAACTTCCGAGTCCGGAGCGACGAGTATCTTGCGCAGGGCAACGCACTCTAACCGCCTCGGGCTGAGGCGGTTTTAAACATCTTTTTTTTTTTGTTTTGATTGCAGCCTGTAGGGGTAATGAAGGCATCATTGTGATGCCCAGAAGTCTATGCGGTTCCAAACCGCATAGAATTAGAAGGGGCTCGGACTGCGACATCCGCAGGCACGTCATGACGTGCTTGCTAAGTTGCTGGGCTAAATGCTGCTGATTGGTTGTCGCTCTCTTCCCGGGCTTTATGTGCTGGGAAAAGAGCGAGAATCAGTCAGTTAGTTCAGTTAGCTTCAACTTTCCTTGCTTGCCTTTGTGGATTATTTGTTTCGTGATCTTTTTATTTATTTTTTTCGGATTTACGTTTTTATTTTGGTTTTGGGTGGATTTTGTGCTAGCTAGAGAACGAAGGAAGAACAGAAGAAGAAAGAAGAAGAAAAGTACAGAGTGAAGGTGCAGAATTATTATGTAACAGATCAGGTATATGGCTTCCACCTTTTGACCCATATGTGAATCTATGCTGTGTATAGTAACCTTGTTGTGATTTTCTGAAAAAAAAGATATTCTGCAAGGCTCAGTTTTTGATTGAGTTTTTTTCTGAAGATGCTGCTTTGTATAGAGTTAAGTAAAAAAAACAAACCCTCTGTGTATTTTATTTCCATGTCTAGGAAAAGCCATGTCTGTTTATGTGATGTCTATGATGCTTACCCCCACAAGGCCTGTATTGATTGCTAATAGTGTTTGGGATTTGCCCTTGGAAACTTTGTGCTTGTGTAAAGGGTGCAGAAAGCATAGCAGAAAAAAAGTGCAGTGGTAATAGATAATTCTGGAACTTGTAGACTTGTTTGTGAGAGAGGTATGAAATTTGCTGTAAAAGAGAAGAGGATGTGACTTTGGTTCCATCCCCTAAAAACCTCATAAACTGAATAACACAGAGCTTCTTAGATACTAGAAATACTAGAACAAAAAACGTCTCTCTGTCCCTGTCTCTTCTCCACTGATATTTAAGGTGACACTGAGTGGTGTGGTGAAAGATCCACAGTTTGTTTCAAACCATGTTGGATTGTAGAAAAAATTGTATGTGTTTTCACATAATGGTGCTGTAAATACTAAATCTAGCAGCTTTCCAAGATTATACAAGCAATGTTTAATGTGTCCCTGGTTTTTGCCCTTTTGACCCACCCCAATAAATTTGGCTTTTTCCAGACTTCTTGTGCTGCGAAGTTGAGATGCAGTTGAGTATTGTGTAGATTTTACAAGGAGCTGAGAGCTGCAGGGGAAGAGAAGTTTAGTGCTGATTATGCTAAGTCGGCTCACACTGCTAATAGCACAACAGGTTGTGTACTTGCTTTTGATGCAGTAGGTTGTTGGTTCTACTCCCATAAGGGGTGAATGCTGCCGTACTGAAAGTTAAGATACTAACTTTGAGCCTGTTATGAGTTTGCTATCCATTTCCTATTGCAATATTACTAGCTTATTTTTAATGTAATTTAGGCAATGTATTCCTCAGGGGCATCAGACACTTTATTTTTCGATGAAGCCATGAAATGTAAAGGTGATTGCTAGCAGCAACCTCTTCATTACAGATTTATTTAATGTGGAATTATTTAGATGACTTTTACTACTTCAGAGATTGTGCATATTTACTGATAATGGTGGACTGTAGAATTGTGCATATTTACTGATAATAGTGGACTGTAGAAGTTTGAGTAGACTTTTATGATGGAAATGTTCTGAATTGGGCAGTTTTGTTTCATTGTTTACTGGAAAAATGTTCAAAGCAATAGGAAGGTGCATCAAAGAGCACATGTATGTTTCATATGCAAGGGGCCTATGATTTGAAAACAGCCCAGAATTAATTTTTATCTGCCACGGGTAAAATGTATTTTCTTTGAATGTGGGTTTTAATGTTGTTTCAATGAATGTGAGTTTCAAGGGCAGAGAAGTTTTAATGCCAAGTTTGTTTAGCAAATATCTTAGTGTTTGTGCTGTAAAATACAAAATAAAACTTTTAAATGAAGTCCAACTCATCATAGAAGTAAAGCAGTATGCACATTAGTGTTTATGGTAAATGGAGTGAAATGGCCAAGTAATGGTTCATTGGAATGGCTGCAGAGGCTCCATTCAACCATGATTTTGTCAGGGGGGAAGGGCAGCAAACTCAGACAGGCCCAGCTGAACTATACCTCCCAACTGTCCAGATTTTCAAAGAATGAATAGATTTTTGCTTCTTATTTTTGGTTTGTTCATAAAATTTGTAGTTTTCTGGCAAATCATTTAGGAATTAAGTCACTGAATAATGATACACTGAGTTTCAGACTTCATAACCTTCAGAAAAATGCAAGTTAAAGTAAGAGCTGTTCTATCAATTGTCTCAATTTATAAAAGAGCAATTTTTAGTACTGTTTATATGTTCCCCAATATATTTGGCCTTGTTCAGATTTACTGCATTAACAGATTGAGACGTACATGCAAATAAATTGCTTTATAGAATTAGGCATAGCCAACCTCTCAACTGTCCCGATTTTGGCTCAAAATGTTGCTCTTCCCCTAATAATCACTCCAAAAATAGCAATTTTGGAAGAAAACATGGAGGGTTTACAATTAAGAAATAACTGTAATAATCAAAGTTATAGATTACTTGAAATGCATGTAGATTCTTTTATTTTGTCAGCTGCTCAAGTTAGCAGTACTAATATTAAAGTGTCCCTTCTTTGACAGGTTCCCAGCTGTATTGTGTGGCTATTTTATATTTTTGCATCGCATTTTTGGTCCATTTTTCATAAAATTGTGTTTTTTGGCAAATTAGTGACAAATCACTAAAGACTGAAGTTAGAAAATTACAGACATTTGAGTTTCAGATTTTATACCCTTAAGAAAATTCATACTAATGCAAGACTTATTCTATTATCTTTCTAAGTTTATTAGAGCAATATTTAAAAATTGTCCTTATTTTTGGGCCTTTGCCCACTTCAGTGTATGGCTTTGTCCAGATTTCTTGCTCTGAGGTTGAGAGGTATGACAAATGTGTCAGGGCCATCACAGTCAGCCAGAGTCATTTCAAATTGTGACATACTTGCTGCACCCCACTCCCCCATGTAGTGACTCTGGATGTGTCCAAGCAAGGCAAGGAGTAGTTATGCAGTGTAAATGTGCAGTGCCCCCCCATCCAAGGTAGACACAAGTACTACAGTGGCTTTTCATCTGTCCTTGATTTTGCAGAACGGTCTGGTTTCTGTCATATTTTTGTACTGTTTTTATGCTTATTACTCAGATTTATGCTTATTACTCAAAGTGTCTGTTGCTCTGTGTTTAAGTAGCAATGCTTTAATGACCATAAGGTAAGCTTGTCTGAGATCGTAAGATGCAAGTAAGCTTTAATAAGCATACTGTTAAAGAATTGCCAACATTGAAAGCCTTTCTGTTGCTGCCATGCAGAAAATACTTGACTAGATAATGTATAAGCCTTGGGTATTAAAGGACAGGATTCCATTATTTTAAAAAGCTCTTTACACTTGTTGGAGACTTCCAGTCATCTCTACAGGCTTTACCCGTAAACTAAACAGAATGCCAATCATGTGTGGTCCATAACCTGTACAGTAATCCTTTAAGCAATGTATCTTGTGCTTGTTTCTTGTTTGCTTTTCATTTTTTACTTTGATCATGTTTTCCCCATGAAACAAGTAGATAGAGGTCAGGCAGCAGGTCTTTTTTGGATAAGAAACATTTTTACAAGTGGGGGCATCACAGATTTCTACTTTCAGCATGTTACTTGGTACTTTAATAAAGCTGAATATAAATTATAATTAGAACTGCAGTGCAAGGAGAAGTGGTTTGTGTTGAGTGCTTCTGGTTTTTCTTATACTTGATTTTGACTGGCATTCCAGTAATGTATTTAAAAAGTAATTTATTTTTTCATGCCTCACAACCTTTTGTTTCCATCTAGATAATAAGTAAGCTGTCATGCAGCCAATGCATTGAAATATTTTTATTCTTCTACACTTATTTTTGTCTTGATTGGACTCTCATAATGATGGTTTGTCACCCAGGGCAGCATATTTAATTAAAGTTAGTTTTTGTAGTTTTGAGCATAGCTCCTCCCCTTTCTAGTTGGCCACACCCTTTCCCCTTGACCCCACCCATTCAGCTGTCTCCTGCAGCCCCCCCTTTGATTTGAAGTCACCAGCCGGCACTGATAACACCCTGAACTTAATTCTTCAATCAACATTCTTGCTTTGCTGGCAAAAACTGACCTATTTTCACAGTATTTTCAAAGAATATTATATAGTCTATTAGGAGTTTTGCTTGTCCTCCAAATCAAAGAATAAATACAGATTTTTAACCTAAAAATTTAAAACCTTACCAGAATAAAACATAGCTGCAACTACTGGCCCCACCAGAAACCCCCTATTGCTCTTTCAATTTTAAAATGATTGCTGGCATACCAGGCTGTGGCACAAATATTTCCTTCATAAAAGCCACAGACTGCACCCTTCCTCTGGACCCCAGCCACCTGGACATTTTTTATGATGAGTCCTGTCCTTTCGATAAATTTGTCTTCCAGCAGTGTCAGTTTTGCTACTAAATTAACACACTGCTCCTTCAATATCTTATTCTCCTGGTATAAAGCAGAAATACAGTCCAAATGATTATTCAGTGCCTCAACTGTTGAGTCTCTTGTTTTCCAACAAGTTATCATTGACTTTTTGTATCTCAAAACAAAACACGCCTATAAAACCTTTGCTTATTCAGCAGATTCAAATAATCCCTAACTTCTGTCAAGGGCTACAAGCTTCCTACTCCATATCCATCCACCACTGGATCAACCAGACTTTGCCAGTGTTTTAGCAACTTTCAATCCTATTTCCTTTTTTTCCCCCCAGTAATTTATCTGCTTTCATCATAAATGCACTCGCCATTTTTGTCCTTTGACTGGACTAACAGCCATTTTAATCAATTTACAGTGACCACTTTTAAGAAAGAACAGGAGAACCAGCAATGACAGAAACACTAAATGCAGAGACTCCGACCATACTATATTGAACAAGACCACAACTCTCTTGTGAGATAAGTGCTTTCATTTCTAATAGTAAACATATTTTCATTGAATAAGACCATAACTCCCTTGTGAGATAAGCACTTTCATTTGTAATAGTAAAAACTTCTTCACTGAACAAGACCACAACTCTCTTGTGAGATAAACACTTTTATTTTTAATAGTTAAAACTTTTTACTATTAAAAACGAAAGTGCTTATCTCACAAGATAGTTGTAGTCTTGTTCAATATAGTACGGTCGGAGTCTCTGCATTTAGAGTTCCTGTCACTGCTTATTCTGGTTTGCTCGAAAGAATGGGAGAACCAAATGCTACTCACAAAACTACTACAAACAAAATCACATACTTCATGCATTTTATGATTCTGATTTCCTCATTTTGTGGCTTATTGTACAGTTTCTGTCCATGTTCTTTAATATTCTGGAGCCAGAATAACTTCTGCACTAATCTGAATGTAATTACCTTTTAATCTTCTGCATATTTATTATTTTTTAGCATTGAGCTTCAGCATTATTCCATAGCAATCTTTATTTGTGCAAAGCATCAAGGATGGTCAAAAATGCACAAATGCATCTAGTTAGGCAAATATCTGTGTGCTGGCACTTGCAAACTGTTTATTTCTTTCATTCTAGAAATGAAAAACAACCCTTTATATGTTCTAGAAAAACCAGACATACATCCGGTCAGTAAAATATGTCTCCTGTGTTAATCTGGGCAAGTTTTAAAGGCTAACAAATACTTTCTTGACTGTAAGACTTTAAACAAAACTTAGTGTAACAGCACCTCCTTTAGTGGTTGCCTTGCAGTAATAAAATTGTGGCACAGCTGGCAACACATCATGATAACTTCTCATTTATCAATACCTGGCATGAATCCATCAACTCTCAGTGTTTTCTGTTAATCTTTTTCACTTTCTTACAGAAACTTCATACTATGATCTGTGTATAAAGCCAGTTGACATTTCAATGAGCTCCACTTTTAAGTGCAATCGACTTCCATATCCATTACAGCTATACTACTGTGTTGTTTTCTGCACAATCATAATCTGTCAGGATTTAAGAACCATGACCACAGTCTATTTTATATTACTTCGTGGAATGAGCAAACAGAAGCCCTGAAGATTCATTCTTCTATCCATCCTGTTTCTCTATTCCTTCAGTTAATCTTTTAACTATCTTCTTTTTAGATTAATTTCCAACTTTATGTTTCCTCTTCACCTCGAGTCCAGTCATATTACAACAAGAAAAGAAATGAGTGGTTATTATATATTCAAATATGAATGTTCTTATTTTCTTCTAAATAGAGATTTTTACAAATTCCTCTCCATTCTGCCACAGTGTAGGGCAATCAAAACAGAAAATCTGCTCCTGCACTTTTAAGATGATACTATAGTGAAAAATTGTATTCTTATAATGCCAAATACTAATGCATAATGCGTGTATTGTTATCTTTCAGAGACAGTAACTAACAATACATTACAGTAACTAGTGCAAAAGATAATAGTTTGTAAATACCATAAAACCCTTGATCCACAAATAATGTCTGAAGATATCACTTGCTACTTGATACAGAATACGTCTCTAATTATGGTGCTCTCCACTTTCTAAATTACAATGATTCTGTCATGTGGAGGAAACAAAAGGTGATTTGTTGAAGATGATTTGAGGGAGTCAAAAAGAAAGCCAGACTAAATGAGGATGTCCCAACAAAGTGATGGATGAACTGTGTGAGATATGACCTGCGACAGTGAGATAACGGTATGGCATGGAATCTAGACAGATGGTGGCAACTGACAAAACACCCCGACCCAATGCAGAAAATGTGAAAAGGGGGGGGGGGTTAATGATGATGACTTCTGTATTACTGAATATCCTTCCTGTCTTTCAAGTACTGTTTAACTGATGTATATTACTGGGTACTCTTCAGTTTCAAAAAGATTTACGAATGTACCTCCCAACCTCACAACTGAAGCATGAGTTTAAATGATCCCTTAAAGTGAGGATGACATAATGTTGGATAATTAGACAGCTTTGCAAGAGCTTTTTCAGATTTAGTAGACCAGCTCAGTCTGCTAACACTGTTGCTTAAACTAAAAATATAAACACTTAAAGAACTGGGAATGAATCACCAGTAATAATTCTTGAAACCAGTAATGGCCTTGCCTTATTTTTTAAAGAAGGGAAAACACAGCTTGAATAACATATAAACAGTTGTTTATTGAGGTAACACAGAAACAAATGAGCACCTTTGTTGACTAAAGTACATTTCAGTCTTGTAGACTTCATCAGAGTAGTGACCTAATGATTAGACAATTTAAAGAAGGACTTGGCACTGAGCAATTTGTTATACTTCAGCCTATCAACAAGTAACAATATTCCAGGTCCACTTCAAATTCCAGAACAGTTCTTAACGCTAAAGATAATGCAGACTGGTGTTTGTCTTTGCTCAGAGTTAAACACTGACCTGAGACAGTAGATGAACATGCAGGCTACATGTTGTTAATATTTTCTCATGATATCATTAAATGTAATACTTGTATCGGAGTTAAGCCATAAAGTAGCCTTTTTTCCAATGTAAGAGCAGATCTAGGCACCTTTAGAAGGTGATGTGTGTCTTGTGTGCACCAAAGCAGCTGTATATTGTAAATAATGTTAAAATCAATAAAATTATTTGGAACAAAACACAGTAGAGCCTATATATGGGAAATGATGGCACCCTCCCACAGTGTGAAGCTCTCCCAAAAGGGGGATGCTCATTGTGTGAGTCACAATGGACACTGCCACTGCATGGGAACCTCCAAAGACAGGAGGATCAGGGAACGGAACATACAGGAATCGTGAAATAAGTGGTAGCAGTGGGGTGGGGTAGGGGGAGAAAAAATGGATATCTCTCAATATGGAGCTTATTTCATATTTAGCATTCTTAATGTTTAACAGTTTTTCAAGCTCCTGAAACATGGTCTCCTCTAAAGACTTGTGTATGTATGTACCGGCCTACGACACAGCACAGGGGACCTGGGTGCAGCTACTATTGATTACAAGGCCAATGAAAAGTAGGATCCTCTTGTCTGAATCATATCCAGAAAGTCACAATGTCATCTGTCCCTGTACGTCTTCATAATTAATCTTCCCAAAGTGGGCAGCCGAAGTTTGCGGGGGGGGGGGTGTACAGAATCCATCTCTGACAATCTAGTTTCACCTCTCAGAATTTCATGTTTGGTCTTCACTCACACTGGAGATCAGATGATAAATAATGGATATATACCTTTTTTGAAGCATAGCAGTATCACTTAAAAGGGCCACAGGATATGAATACATACATGCTTCTCCAGCATATGTGATTCCTCTTTCTTATCTGTATCTTTAGGTCTTCCACCAACTTGTCATATTTGTCTTCCCTTCTATATGTGTATATATATATATATATATATATATATATATATATATATATATATACACACACACACACACACACACACACACACACGTTTTTGTATTATTTCTTTTGGTGCTGATATATTAGATGTTGTGCAGTGCTCTACCATGTATCCTACTGATGCTTTGTCTGGTGCTACAACCCCACTACCATGGTATTTTGGCTACTTTGAGGGTTGACATTTCCCATTTTATTAGCTTCTTGGACATTTTCCTTTTGTTTTCTTTAATATTTGGGAGTGCATGGTTTCCTGAATGTTGTCCTTTTCCTACTATTTTGCAATCGCAGAGTTGGTATATATAACTAACAAGGGGTGTGGGTTAAGCTATGGGGCTTTCCCCACTGCAAAAGCAGAGCTTTTTTTCTTTTTCTTTCAGTTTTGCATGCGCAGAAGTTCGTATTCAGCGCAGGAGTACCAGCATGTCGATGTACTGAGTTTCTGACCATTTGTGTTCAATGTACTGTATATGCCTATGTACTGAGACAGAGAGGTAGTGAAATAACTTTGGTGGTAAGAGGTAAACTTCAGTTAACCACAAAATTAAAACTTGTTATATCAACTTAGCCACATATCTCCTGCTTGTACAGTATATGACATTTTCTCCTCGAGTACATTTTAGCAAGGCAAAAAATACTTTTCTTAATGCAACAGTACTGAAGGCTTAGATAATAGTAAAAGCAGCATCTTTAGTAGTTGCTTTCTGTCATAAAATTATGGTAATACTGAGTATCATGCAAGTTTTATTTTGTTTACCACTCACATGACAAACCAACTCTCTTGCTTTTTATTTTTATTACAACTTTTAAAATTCTTTTATTACTAATATGTTATGCTTCTTATACAATCTTTACTGCAGGCTTTCTGTATGTATGTACCCACTGGAAGTATTTTAATGGGTCAGTTTTTATGAAGTAATGCGACCACATGTGCCACTACACATTACAGTGGTTCTTTGGCAATTCCCTCAACCACCTTTTCTGATCTTCTATGTAGCATGTCAGTTCATTCATCAACTCAATTAACATGGGCAGACAACGGAATGCAGATGTGACTTTCTATCCAACCCCCTTTACTACGTCTGCTGAATAAACTACTTACTGGTCCCCTTCGCCTTGTACAACTCCAAGCATCCTAGAGTGAGTAAACAGTGAATCTTTTTCAAGCATGAGCTTATAAAAGTTCTCCATTTTCCCCTAAACAGGACTTTTTTTATACACTACTTAAACCTCATACTATTTTTAGATATTTCTGTAGCACATACCTCTATTTTTGAGAATTTCTCCAACATTCAACAAAATGATACTACACTTACAGAAACCTTCAGCTTTAGAAACATTCTGCTGCTTTGTGAAAGTATAACCCTTTCTGAGACAGTAGAAGTTCAGTTACAGCTTACAGTTTGTAATCTGTAACAAAAAATCATGCTCCGTATATACCACTTTCTTACTGCTGCTTACAATAGATTTCCTGCAATAACAAGGACAGCAAAGACACATTAGATGGTCTGAACGTGCAAGATGGAAAAATATGTCTAACAGAAACTAACTACTGTAAAAAAGAACCGTGGTCCAGAACTTAGAACATGACAAAGGAGTTACCACAAAAAACATTGCAAACAAGTAAAAAGAAGAAAATATGTAAAGACTTTGACTGGTCATCAATGCCTTTACAATGCTAGTTATGCTGACCAGGATAGAGACTGCCACCTTATGTGCTCTACAATACCCATCATTTCTACACTCGCTCGTTTTCTACTATGCAAAAGCCTGCCCTTGCCCAAACTACCTGTAAAGGACTATACTCAGTGTTGTATTCTCAATACCTATACTAATAATGCAAAACAAAATAACAGCATAGTTTATACATGCAGATTATATTAAGTCAGTGAAAATAAGAACAAAGGAAGACATTTGTACTACAAAAGCCCATGACTATTTGGTATGATTCATAGATTTCAATAAATATGGCTACAGCCAAAATGCTAAGATTTAGCAGAATTAGACATGTCAACAATTACATCTTAATAGGGAAAGTAATATCTGAAAGCATTCAGTGAAAATATTTTCGAATCTTACAAGAGTTGGACATCTTAACATTTAAAAAAAATCAGGAATCTGGAAAAACCTACACCTTTGTTAATGCAGTGAGGATAAGTAAGTTGGAATATGGGGGTGTAAATATATTTTTTATTTTAAATTTTATTTTAATTTTTTGCGAATGAGATACACCCACTAGACAGTCCCTCAACCTGACAGCACTGGTTAAGTGACTTTGTGACTCACAATATAGACAAAGACTGACTGACTCATGTAGTCTGTATGAATTTTTGGCCAACATGTAAAAAAGTGTTATGCATGAACTGAAAGCATTAATAGAATTATAGGTGTAAGGCATTATATTCATCATAAAATGTTTGAACTGGGACTATTCACTTCATCAAATGGAAG
Organism: Protopterus annectens; assembly: GCF_019279795.1. Lineage (NCBI taxonomy): Eukaryota > Metazoa > Chordata > Ceratodontiformes > Protopteridae > Protopterus > Protopterus annectens. The sequence goes on from NC_056725.1 coordinate 1,760,878,191, forward strand.
AAAAAGAGGTCTAATGCTGATCTGTGAAGGATGAATATCTACTGCTGCACAGATATGAAGTTCTATTAAGGCAATACGATTACGAGATTTACAGCTATAAGAGGCAGCATTCAAAAATAACTTCAACTGAACAAATCCTTTGTAGAACATTTGCCAAAAATGGCATAAAGTCGTATCTACTGCGAAGGAGTCGAATACTAGTTAGTTTAGAAATGTCTGTGGATCATGGGTTCAGAGACCTTGTCACAGTAAGCCTCATGCATTTCTTATTTTTTGATTACTAACTTTTTTCCAACTGAAGGTTATGGTATAGCCAGAGCCTATCCCAGTACTCAGCGGGTGCAAGAAGTGAGACTAATTCTGAAAATGATGCCCACACACACACACACACACACACACACACACACACACACGCACAAACACCCCTACCTATAGACAACATGAAAAATCACCAGTTCATTTAAATCTTTATAATATGGGAAGACGCCAGAGCACATGGCGAAAACACATGCAGACACAGGCAGGATATGGATATGAAATTTTAGGTCTTGGTCTAAAGTGAATCCAAGGTACTTATGTGTGGGGCAACTTTGACTAGACAGTCAAAAAGTGTTTTGGCCATATGTTTGAAAACAAGCTCATATACAATATATTATATGAACTGCACGTAAACAAGGAAGTGGATTACAGACAGACAGTACAAGCAAGAGTGTGTGACCAAGACAACACACCGGTTATAGCAGACACACAGGAAACTGATCTTATTTTAATAAAGAAGGCAAGTGTGAGGTACATGAAACACATTCAGTTTACTGTCTTGCTTATTCCCACAGTGCCGGTCACAGAATGCCTTGCTCCATGCTTTCAAAGGCCCTTACACACACAGGTATTACAGTGCTATGCCTCCGGCACTGTAGTGACTCAGACCTCAATTAATGCGATTTACCTTAATCACACTACTGAATTTGCTGTATTCAATTACACAGTTATGCTGTTTAATTGGGAAAGAATTGACCAAATAAGGCAAAATGCTTTTCTTTCAAACGTTTCATTTTTCACTTCTCTAGGCCACATACCTGATTAGCACAGGTGCTAATAGGTGCATATGAGGTAAGCATCAATTGTTTCTACTTATTGTAAAGTATGCTCATTCTGTGTTGCTATCACTGGCCCTGTTTGTTGTACTTCTATATTCATTGTAGCACTAAATGTTTATTTTCACTAGCCTGAGAATGAAATTAGTCAGAAATTATCAGTTCTCAACCATGGTAATCAAATTCAAATACATAAATAAGTGCATATTAACACAATCTGTCCATTAGTTTCTAAACTGCTTGTCCCACTGGATTTCTGCAGGGGGTTGCACAGTTATCAGGTAGATAACAGCAGACCTTATTTTCCTTTTCCTAGCAATAGTTTCCAGCTTTTTCTGTAGTATTCAAAAACCTTCACAGGTAATCTGAGAGATATAATCTTCCAGTAAATCCTACATATGTCACAGTGGTTTCTCCCAGTAGGTGGTTCTTATGGGCCATTCTCACAAGGTACCCAAAGCATCTCTAATGGCTGCTAATTTGCAATCATCTGCAAATTTAGTCACCCAAAGACCACTAACACCGGCCTTGACTTCAAAGAAGTAAATGCCAAAAAAGGAGCGGTCCAAGGACTGATCCCTGAGGGACTCCACTTGTGACCGGTGTCTTTTTAGATGTGGACTCCCCAATTCTAACTTCCTGGGTCCTGTATGTGAGCCAGTTGGCTATCCAACGGGTGACATATGAGTTTGTACCTAACCTTTTGAGTTTGTCAACAATCCCCAAGTGAGGTACTGTTGCTGTTCTCTCTTTAGACCCTAGGGTAATCACCTGTAGTCACACGGAAGTCCAGTTTCTACTACATATGTCCCAGACTATATTAATTACTGAATCTCTCTCTCTCTCTTTCGGCTTTTCCCGGTTAGGGGTCGCCACAGCAGATCACCTTGTTCACTCATGATTGGCAGTGTAATTTTTACGGTGTTGAGTTGCCAGCCCGGCACCCAACCTTCCACAGAAGGCACACGCACTCATGCCTAGGGCCAACTTTAGCATGTCCAATCCACTTGCAGCATGTCTACCTAATTCAGCATGGACTTTTCTAAACCCCTAGTCCAAGTCCAAAGATTCCTAAGGCAACTGACAAACACCTACCCTAAGCTGGCCAGACAAATTAAAGCCCCTCTATATTCTGTTTTATAAGGGCTCTTGTACTGCAACCTCTGTCAGGTTTTTCCTACTCTGAAATGCCCTGATCTCCTCCACCTCCATAGAACCACCAGTTCTACAAATACCCACAACAATAATCTTAACCTATCAACACAATAAATACAATCGCTGGTCCAAAAGATATTTAACTTAGTGCAGTCCATGTTTTGGAACAGATTTCCTCTGCATATCAAGCATAGTTGATACCCTATCTACTTTTAAATTCAGACTCAGTAAGCAGATGGGTAATCACAAATTCACATCAAAGATTTACAGTAATGCTGTTCTTGATCAGGGCAGCTAATCTCAGTTTTTACTGGCTTATTTGGCTAATCTTTTCAAATGGCACTTAAGCTGAAATCTCATTAACCATTTCTAAATCTGTACAGAGAAACTTACCTAGGGGTCTGAATGGAGAGATGAAAAGAAGAGTAGCACTGCTAGAAAATAAGTCATCCTCAAGTTTTGGTGAGTACCTTCACGTGGTGGACCCTGTTTTCATAAAATCTCACCAAGATGGCACTGGTGTATAAACTATTTTATATAGCATACATAATGGGGAGAGGTAGATTAAAAAAAAAAACAGCTGTGTGCACAAGTTCCAGGATAAAAAGTGTCCAATCTTAACGTATGCACGTCGGCCAGGACTGGAAAAATGGCAGTGCAGAATCCTCAAGACATGGAAACATTCCAACAATGGGGGTTAGGCCAGGCTCAGGGGGAGGACAGCACCCCTGTTGTAGAAGGAAGCAGCAGTCCACAAAAACTGACAGGCCAAAAAAGAGCTCTAAAGATGACAGTGAACTATTTATGAAAAGGAAGAAATGATGTACTGTTGCTATTATGCAAGAAGCCCAGAATTTCCAAAGAGGAGATAGTCAAAAACAGGGGTGTAGCTAGGATTTTCAAATTTGTACTCACAGCTCTCAAACTGCTACCCCCCTCCCCAGCCAAGCTACGGCCATTCTCGTAACTCACGGTTCACTCTTTTAGTGTCGATGAAGACGCATTCGCTGTAATGCCTCTTCAGTAATGTAATATAAATTCACTCAAACTCGGTTCCTTGAATTGAAAATGATCCTGAAAGTCAGTTCTTTGAAAAATGCAGCATGGTAGTTGGGGTAGAGGATTCATGCTTTTGTTTTCTGTAACTAAGGTACAGGTTTTGAGCTTGAGTAAATTACTAACCACCTGCTACCCCTAACTAGGGTGTTTCATTCACACACACACCCCTACCTACCTCTTAGTGCAAGAAATATGGACAAAGCCTAAAATAAACAGGGACAGATATTAAATAATGCTCTCGTGAACTTAGAAAGTTGCTAGAATAACAGGATTTGTGCTAGTATGAGAAAGTTGCTAGAATAACAGGATTTGTGCTAGTATGAATTTTTCTAGAGGGCATGAAGTCTGAAACTCAAATGTCTGTCATTATTTAGCAACTTCAGCCTTCAATGATTTTCTAGAAAATCACAAAATTTATGAGGAACAGACAAAAAATATGGGGCAAAAATCTGGACATTCTGCAAAATTTGGACAGTTGAGGGCCAGCACGCGCACACACACACACACACACACACACACACACACACACACACACACACACACACACACACACACACACAAGTTCTTTCTCTGTCTGACGTTTACTGAAATACTTTACATTAATTGTAGTTTCACAAATATGTTTCAACAACCTTTAATGAACCATTACAAAAATTAATATGAAAGGAGAAGAGAATTCTGGGAGTCAAGTTGGACTGATGAGATAAGAACAATAAACATGAGCTAATAGTGAGAGTAAGAATCTGGAATAGCGGAAATGTAACTTATTACAACAGAGTGAAGAGAAGCAGTGACTGAGAGCTCAAGCTACGGTTGCACATGAGGAAGCTGCGTTGCACTTCAGGAGAATAATCAGCAGTGCTGAAATAAATTGGATTTGTCATTATGGGTGAACGCTGGGATCATGCTTTAGACAGTATAGTAAAAGGATGGGAAAAGGCAGGAATGCAGGGATGCATTTTTCCACTGAAATATGTGCAGCTGTGTTACTGCACACACAAGTCATGGAGAATGAAAGATGGGGCACGGAAAAGATTAAGGAAAAACGGTGGTTAAAAAATCAGTAGTTCATACTCTAATGAATATGGAGAAAGAAGCAGTCTGATTAGCTAACTATGTAAGTGTTGTGTACAGACCACTTGAAATTGCACTGTAGCTTTATTAGGAAATACTGTTTCTGGTTTGAGCCTTGCAGCAGTAGAAGCTTTGTCATTGCAGTAAAGTAGCTGTATTTCTGTCACACTTCTTTCAAAACTTAGAACTTGTATTTCTTACAATAATTAACCTAACATATGCTTTCTTTTTTTTTTTTTTTAGAAAAGAAGGCTTTCGGATCCTAGGCCTTATACGGTTAATGAAAATGAATCTTTCTACAAGCTCAGTTAATTTATCTAATATTGTATGTGCCCTTCAGTCGATCTCACTTTATCAAGAAAATCAGTAAATCCAGGCAGTGCAATGCTAATCGGACAGACAAAATCGTAGTGCTGTCTGTAAATCATAGAAGTTCAGAAGTATGAAATGTATTCCAGATTTAGTAATTTTCACACTTTTGTAGAGGAGAGATGCATTTCTGAAGCTACATTCTTAATAGTCCTTTCACCTACTAAAAGGCTGTCTATTTATGGGACAATTATACCCTAAACTCAAAATTTCCTTGTACTAAAGTGCATTGTTTTCAGTTCAAAGTGATGGACACACTGCCACCTATAACTGTAGCATCACTTAGCTGTTTCACACCTTCTGTCATACTGCAGTGATCTTCAGATTTCTCATTGTACAGCATGTTAGGTTTAAATAAAATCTTGTGACAGTTTTCTGTAGGAATTTATGTGTACACATATTTGTATGTATATACTGACATATGAATCAGGGAAAGATGACCTGTTAAACCCAAAAGACTGAAACTACATTTCTAAGTGTAAAATGCGTTTTCACTGAACCTATGCTGCAGTCATTGAAGGTCATATATTTTGTAAGTGGACAAGATCCTCTGTGTTCTCACAAGTTGACCCCTTCACACCCCACTATCACAAATATACTAAATGCATAGTCAAACACTGCAGAAAAAGGTCAGATGCTTTCTACATACAAATCTGTCCCACTGTATTTACGAGTTCACTACAGCTGCATGCATCGTAACATACAGCTAGACAGCATGGTCAGCCGTTATAAAGTATTTTCTGTCTAATACATCAAACGATACTTACAAAACCCCTGACATGTTCCACATATGCATCAACTGAATGTTCCACTTACTTTAATTGTCACCAAAAACAGTGTTCACTGTAGTGTCAATCTTTAAAAACACAATTATTTAATAATGAATTGAAAAACCATCTACCTTGGCTTCACATGGATAGTATTTATGCTGTTTACACATTACCTTCAGTACCAGTTTTCAGACTTTCTCACAATGCTCTATACTGACTTTCTACTAAATGTATTAGTGAGTGGCACTCAGTGTATTCTGTTCATGTTAATGTATTGCATATGTTTGCTTGATCCTGTAAAACTTTGCTGAAAGGCATATAGGTCATGCCTGAAAAGGTCCACTCAGCCCAGTGTACTTATACCTGCCCGGTTAAAAAATGGTAAATAAATAAACTCCACCATTTTGGCAAGGCCATAGCTGGGTCATCTGACACCCCCTTAACTCACAATTGAAAGGCACAAGGGGCTTTCGGAAGATGAGGGCCAAAAAGAAAATGGGGGGTTCTGCTACTTGCTACAGCGACTAACTCTCTGAGCCACTAAATACAAGTGCAAATGAAGTACTGCTATTAATTTAAGAAGCAGCAGTATCACCTGCAGCTTCTAAAACCAGTGCAGGAACTACACTTGTACCCCATGTCCACTTACATATTGTTTCTCCTAACACCTTGCACCCAGGATAGCTGCCCCCATCATCCCAGCCTGGTTATAGTTCCACATATTGGTTGCACCCAGGCTCATTCCCAAACAGCCCTGTCAGCAAACAGATTATAGTTTAAAGTCCACAGCTTCATTCCAGCCCTGTATGAAACCTTTGACTTAGTTTTCCTTCAGACTTCATCATCACAAGCCCGAACTGGCCATCAGAAGTCGAGAGCCAAGAATCTTCAAGTACAGTTCTACTCCATAATAGACTTCCCAAGTGAGAAATTACCTTCATTCTTTGCTCTTTCCAGGTTGCAAACTTTTTTTATACACCACAGATAAGCAATAAGTGTCTCATTATTATATGTAATGCAACCAATTGCCTAGCCAATGATTGTGAGAATTTAAAGACATAAGATACTCCCCATTTCCAAAACACAAGATTTCACACTATCTATATGTCTCTCTCTCTCTAGGTATGTATGTAGATTTTATATATATATATATATATATATATATATATATATATTTTTTTTTTTTTTTTTTTTGAAGGGCAGTTAATAAAGCAGTTGTTGTTTGACATGGGATTTTTTGACTACGTTTTGCAGGCACCCATTTAGTCAACTGCTAAATGCTATGATACCACTGCTTGCTCCCCTTCAAGACCCATGGCAGGATCTGTTACAAATATTCAGTGTTTTGTAATTTGTCAGAATGGGACTGATATTTTCTGAGTTGATTATGTGCAATTTGTCCTTTAAGAATAAACACACACATGATTGCAATCATGCATACACACTTGTCCTAACAGTGCACCCTGATAAAACGTGTGGTGTAATCATGTTTATTGGTTACATAGTGTATTTGTAATACTTCTTACCACCACCCTGTGCATGTCACCAGATGTTTATCACCACATTATGTACATCACCCATCTCAAACCTAGCAACTACTTACAGTAACCTAAATTCATTCACAGTTAAAACTGTAAAAATGTAAGAAGCTGGCACAAAGGAGTAAATGCCGATAGTGACTTTGGCAACGTGAGAATGACCAGTGGCTTGTGCTGGTGTTGATGAGGCTTAAGCTTGCTCATCTCTCTGTGGGTTGAGGAGTGCATGTACAGGCACCTGCTCTGTAGTAAAGGATGAGGGGTCACATGTATGTGTCATCTACAACAGGAAGAGGATACTGATTATGCTGCACATTAAAGAAGGAGAATTTCCAAAGAACCGCCATCATACACTTAGGAAACCACCTTAGCAGTGATTTCCTTTGGAAATAGTGAATGGTGATTTTGTCTTTGCAAAGCTGAGCTTGACCAGCTGACACCTTGCTCAAATTGAGCTCAACAAGGTGAAAGAAAGCCATTTTGCAATGGGACAAGCTAATTTGTCCCATCAGTGCTTCACACGCCCACAGATCTCTTCCTCGCTCACTCTTTCCCTCCCTGCCTACTCTCATCCCTACATGTTACCTTAGCAAACAATACTACCACTTTTCAAAGTATGTCTAAGCTTAGTGCTAATGTTCTGATTATTGAATCACAAAAATAAACTGCTTGTTTTCCTTTTGCAATCAATTGTGTTTGTGATTTTTTTTTCATTAAGATGATTGTTTGATTTGCTGGCATCAATCATGTTTCAGTATTTTAACATTTGGAACAATTCACATAGATCTTTATCTATATGTTTATATAATTATATCTACATATTTATGTGTAAATGTAAATGAATCCATTACATCAGATAGAACACTTGTCACTTAAGGTTAATATATTCATGGCATAATGACTTTGCTTATGTCAGTAACATCAGGCATGACTAAAGCAATGCATACTCAAGAGGGATGCTTAACTTCTTTTACCCTACAGAAATGTATTTTACCGTACCTTTTTAGTCTACCTGGATAATCCATTAAATGTTAGAAATAAAATTAATTTCTAATCCTTGGTTTTCAGTTCGGAAACAAATTTCCTTGAAGAGAGGTTTCCAGGTAACTGCAGATGCACACAATTTTAAATGAAAGAAGAAATTACTTATTACAATATTTGGTATTATAATGGCCCAAAGAAAAAGACAGACCACATGCCATTCATTAGCATTTACTTTAGGTTGCATAATGAATACAACAAGATAGAAACCATATCATATACACACTGAGCTCTGAAAACAGGTTAGAAGAACCTAATATTTTAAGGCTATGCACACATATTACAAAGGCTATAGGTAATTGATAGACAGCTTATCCTACTCAGTAGCACAGAGGACAGTTGCCCCTGGTGCAAAGTATTAGGTAGCATGATCAGGAGACAAGCTTACACTTACTTTTTTTCTGTACTGAAAGCAGCTCCTTCAGGACAGCAGCAGACACGCAGGCAGACAAGCAGAGATACACACACACACACACACACACACACATACACACACACACACACACACACACAGACACACCCTATCTGATAATCTGTTCATGATTGCCTTCCAACTACATTTCCCGCTCGCAGCGATAATCCATTTGTCTTCTTCCACTCGCCTTCCAAGGACATTTCCCGCTCGCAGCGATAATCCATTTGTCTTCTTCCATTCGTTCGCTTACTACTGCACATTTCCCGCTCGTGGACATGACATGAGCTCACTTCCGGCAGGCTGGTATTCTCCTTAAAGGAGCCAACACCCATTCAAAAGGAAGAAGTACGTACTTTTTTTTTTTTTTTTAAAAAGCTACCCCCTAAAAAAGTTGTACTGAAATCAGTACAGTGCGTATGCCTCCCGACGTCCCTGGTCAAAAAGATTAAGAAAGAAAAATGCATGTACAAGAAAAACTGTCAAAAGCTCCAAATTAAAATTTATATTCATTATTATTTATATTCAAATTTATATTCATTATTACAACAGCTTCATTAAAAGTATTACACAGACAAAGAAATGTTGGGCCACCTGGAAAAAGTGACAGAGGAAGTGTGAAAATATAAAGAACAAAACTCAGAGATTTTTGAAAGGCATAAAAAAGAAATGTTGACATGGGAAATAAAAACTGATCTGATATAGTGCAATATTTATGCAAAGGAGAAACCCAAACTCATCAGTACAAAAAGCAGATGCAAAGATATTTGAAGAAAAATACAGGCAAAGACATTCAAATATGGAAAGTTTCACAATGTGCAAAATGAGAACACAAAGGAGGAATACTGAACAGAAGATAAGTATTTTAGATTGACAATGTCTGTCAATTGAGAATCCATCGTTTTTCTATTTAATATTAATATATTTAATATTAAACATTTCTCTATGTCTGAAGTAAACAGTGTGAGGATTTGGGTGTTACTGATGTGTGCCTTTTTGTTTAACGTCTTACTTCTATTAGCTCATCTATGTAGACTTTTTGAAGTCAACGAATAACTATTCTCCACTTTATGCATTGAAACAGATATTCTGTCATTTTTAATGGATTTTGGTATTATCTCACTTATTTGTTTGTTGTTCAAACCTCGCTTTGTGTACTTCATCTTGTATTTCTCAAACCTCTTACTCTTTCATTTTATTACTAGCCCAACTTACCATTCTATCTTTAATATGCATTTTTCAAGGAGTCCCATAGTATTACTTTACTAACCTGACCATTATCTTTCAAAGAAAAGGAAAATTCAATTTGTTCCCTAAGGTAACTCTTACATTCTTTTAATTTCATCATATGTACCAGGATTCTATAAATAATCTGAAATTTCCTTATATCTATTAATATATCAATACTTAGTACATTATGATTGTTATGCTCTAAAGGAACAGTTTTAAAATAATTCACTTTACTAAGTTAATCTACAGAAACATAAATTATATCTATACTAGTTTGTATTTCATGCACAGTGAAGAACAATGACTAATCTCCTGTTTTTACTAGTAGATCAACTAAATTATTATTACTAATCCATCTGTTTAGTGCTTTAGCTGATGCCAGTATTTTAGCTTTCTTCTGTTCACTTTTATCGTCTATACTAGATCTGCAGTTAAAATCCCCTACTAAAATTAAACTACCCTTCCAATGACTTTACAGTAAGTTTAAATGATCTTTAGCCACTTTTGCAGCTATTTCAGGGATCCAGTAAAAATTGCACTGCACTTCAAATGGCTGTTCATACTCTCATAGAAAAGGTTGTGGGCATAGCTACATCTGTAACAATGCCTCATTTTAACTGAGGGTAGTTTGCGTACCAACCTCATGAAACAAGGATAGAAGATACTTCTGGCAGGCATATGGAAATATAGGGTATCAATATCATTTTACTGCACATCTCTCAGGTAAGAGTTAATGTTTCAAAAAACTTCTCTGTAACTAATCTGTGAAACACTCTTAAATGAATTGACCACCCCAAGCACACTACCCACACCATGTTTCTACCACTGTCTAGTGATTGTTCACAATGAAGCACAGACAACATGCAATCAAATCTGTAAGCCAGATGTGAGGGTGGACTAAAATGCTATAGAGGGTAAGGAATTTCTCTTAAGAAAAGATGCATATATTATGAAGGCCAGCACAGTAAACTGGAAAGGTGGTGGAGTCTTGGTATGTACTACACCAGGGAACAGTACAGTGAATAAAGTGAATGGATTTCAACAATGATGGAAGGCATACAGAAATTCTGTTGTTCAAATAATCTTGCTAATAACAAGGGTCAAAATGGGCATATGATAGATTACAGCTACATATAGACTATTTAATCGTACTGTTCTCCAACTACCTACTGACAAATTCTATATCTGTGTGTAAAAGGTCAGACTATACTGTCTGTTCAGTAAAAATGCAAACTCATTAACAGAATAGGATGGATACATTTACTGTTACTTGAGTAAACATACAAAAGGGGAAGGACCAGGAAAGTCTGACACTAGAAAACTTATACTGGCACTCCCTTATTTACTCTGTACATGTTAAATATTTGTGGGACTACAGACACCTGGCAGGAATCTTCTTATATACGTTTTGCTTAAATAATGCATAAACAGTTTCCTAGCCTGGGCAGATTTCAAACTTCTGTCTAATTCTATTTAAAACAAGAACTGCTTGGTTAAGTTAAATGATTATTATTTTCCCCATAGATTTACTAGCAAGTAACTAATTTCTTATTAAAGCTGATCAGTTCTTCACTTTGCTCCTCCCATCCTCTGCAGTATTTTGCTTTGCAACAATTGCTGATTTCATGGCACAGCCCAGGATATCTGTTATATACATTTACAGCCTCCTGGGATACTGTCAGCATTAATAGAGCAAAGATATACTTTGACTAGACCAGCATACAGTACATCAGTTTAACTTCACTACATTCCACTAGCTGATCTTCGATGTTCAATGCATACTTATGTCAGTGCTGTAGCTAAATTACTCAATCAAAATATCTCTTCAGACAAAGAGTTCTGCAAGTTATTAAAATGAAATGTAACATTGACAGTGTAAATCATTAAATTAAAACCTATAAAGATACAATACCTGAGGTAGACCTTTTAAGTACAGTGCCAAAAATAATTACTGCTATTCTTACAAGATGCTTTTTCCAGGTAAGCAAATAATTGAAGGGGGGGAGAGATGGTGATCTTGGTGACTGTTTGTTTGTGTGTGTGTTTTGGAGGGGGGGGTGAAGATCCCACAATATAACATTTAAGTGATACTACCACACTTTTCAGTATTCATTGTATTCCTTTAAAATCTCAGTTTATTTTCCAGTGTTGTGGGACTCACAACACAACTCGCACTTCTGATGTATTACAGTGGTCACAAAACTTTTCCTACATCCTCCTCCAAAACCAACTACATTTAACTGCCTCCAATAACTTCATAAGATCTGTCACATCTCCTGCCAAATATCTGCCTTGTCTACTTGCTCCCCCAATTTCCCATTTTTTATTGTTACTTATAATGTCCCCCAAAAGGCCAAGTAGTAAATTCACAATGTTGTATCAGGGTCAAGAAGCCATGGGTTACTACCTGCTCCACTAATACATAGTTCCCATAAAGAATTCAGTTACTATTCTACTCCATTCCTTCACTATGTTAAATCAATGTTTTTGAAGCTATGCATATCAACAGAGGATTATACCATCAGTCCCCTCATCTTCACTCCTCAACAGCTATTTACATCTGTGACAATAGGAGGTACTGCCAGCCATGCCAGGAGAAGTAGGCAGTGGATGTATAACGTATGCCAACACAGCTAGCTGCAATTTTGTAAATAACTATGTCATTTGTACAGTTAACTGATTTGTACAGATGCTTGTGCTGAAAATGATTTTATGAGGTTTGCTGGTATTAAAATATATCAGCAGTGTACCCTGCTGGGAGGAAAATAAATCTACATTCATTACTGTAACTGTTTAAATGTACACACTGTAACAGCATATACTGGGAGAGAAGAGGTTAAGCCATCTGACTTTAAAAAAAATATTCTTGAAATTAAATTACTTTACGGGTTAAGCCATAAAGATGTTATCCCACACTTTTGAATGGAGCCAGAGATGCAATGACTGTGCCAGAGGATAGGCGGTAGCTCCAGTAGGAAGAGAGGAATTGTTTTATGGCATCCAGCAGCTGCACCACATCTGAGCTATGCTCTTGTGTGTGTATTATTGACACATAGGTGTTAAAATCCTGGCAGCTTCTAGTGTTGATGACAACATGGGAAAAAGAGGCAGATGACCAAATGTATGTGATGTCATTCTGTAAATAATAATGTTTTAATATTAGAAGAGACTGACATCTCAGCAGCATTCTATATTCTCTTGGATCTGACAACAAGGACTACTCATCCATCTTGCCTTGCTCTATTCAGTAAGTAGAACAGTCATTCTTTTAGCCAGTCAGGAACAGAAAGTGAGACTAGCTAAATACTGTTTTTTCTATAACTGTGTGAAACTTTCCATTTGTGTTATTTTTAATATTCCCTGTGATTGAAACTTTTTTTGTGGTCTTTTATTAATTATTAAATATGTTTAAACTTTTGATTGTGGCTGGTCCTTTTTAGAAAATAATTAAGTTTTGAGAGTATTTGTACATATTTATTTGGTGATAACTCTGGCCACTCTTGAAAGCCTGGCTGTTTGGTCAACATTACCATTTGTAATAACTAATTAACTTCACTCAGTATAACTGGATACCCTTTTAAGAGCCTTATAGTAACTGACTGCAGGCAGTGAATCTACCTTATAGTCTGGGCATAGCTGGTACAGCAGGTAATCTGTGCCAGCCTTTTCCAGGTAGTTGTGTGTGTGTGTGTGTGTGTGTGTGTGTGTGTGTGTGTGTGTGTGTGTGTGTGTGTGTGTGTGTGTGTGTGTGTGTGTGTGTGTGTGAAAATTACATCTCAAAGAGTGTGTGTGTCAGCTACTTAGAGCAGGAACATGAAGCACTGGTTTCACAGAGTGGGTGCTGAAGGACTTGGCTTGGACACTCGGCTGAGGACCTAACCCTACAGCTGTACCTGTGGGGAGTCTTATTGCGGACCTGGAGGGAGACAGATAGAGAAATCCAGAACCCAGAATGAGTGTGTTCCCTGTGTGCTCTTAAGGGAAACTGTGCTTGATACATAAAGGTCTACATATGTAAATACTGAGTGTATCCCTTTGTATTCCAAGTGAACTTCTCTCTCCAGTGTCAACGGTGAAGGATTCAAGCTCCTGGATTACTGGCCCAGCGTGGGCATGACACAACCTCTATTAAATATTCTCTTATAAACATACATGAGGATAGGTACCACCTATACAACATCCACAATTCTATTTCCTAAACATTGTACAGTGTTCTTTAATTTTCTAAAAGTTTCCCACACATTTCTCATTTTCAGTACTCCATCTCACCTGCAAGTCTTTCCACACTTTTGCCCACATTTTTCTCCACATATATGCAATCCAATCCTTCCTATTCCTCAACCAATATTTCCACCATGGAGTACTCCTATCCTCTATAGTCACTTCACTTTAATGTATCCTTAATTCAGTCTAACCTACCATCACCCTCTTCACTTGTCTAAACTTTACAATTCTTCTTGCTGAAGACCAAAGTCATTTTTCAATGTCGCAAAATCTTTAAGTATTCACTCAAGTCTAGTAACACCACATTGCTCAGTCTGCATACCAGCTGCTCCCTACAAAATTCTTCCTTTCTGCACTATCTTTTAATTTTTCCATAAGGTTTCCTGTTTCTGCCAATTCAACCCCCTACACTTAAGTCTTTCCATAAAAACAGCCATCTCAGTTTCTTTCCAGTACCGGGTCTTCCCATCCCCCTCAGTGTTTCCCCTCATACCTAGTCTATTTTCCTTCTCTCACTTATGCTTCTGCATAGCTTGCTACAAGTTAGTAGTCATAGTATAACCCTGAAAAACTCTCTGGTCTCAACCCCCATTATCTTTACCTCATCTGATTCTACCACCATCTAATCCATGGCCTCATTCCTTCCAAAAATGGGCTGCTAAGATATTCTCTCCACTTTCAAAACTATTAAACACTTTGGCTCCATCAAGAGATACCTTATAATCATCATTTTAAATATGGATTTATATCTCACCAAACTAAGGAATTTTACATTCAATTATCCAAGAACTTCACCATTTCTTTCTAAAGACAGACCTACCATCTTCTGCATCTCTGGTAAAACAAACCAAGATATCTAGCCCTTTTTCTGTAATAGTGTACCTCATTGGTAGACGTACTCTCCTTTGCTATGGATACACTGACCATCTTCTTAGGATGATAACTCGGATTCCAACCCAAACTATTCAAAACTTTATAGTACTTCAACAATATCTCTCTAAAATTTCCAAACAATTTAACGCAATCATGTGCAAAGAAAATTAAATACTCTGCAGTACTCCTTCATCCTTGTTTCTACCAAACACTCTCTGAGTCACCTAACCAGTACCCTCATAACTAATAAAAACAAAAACATGGAATGACAGTATTACTGCCCCCACTCCTCTACCCACCTCCACTTCCCTTAATTGCATGACATTCATCACTATTCTCTGTTAAGGTTCTTACAGTGTCCTAACTCCCCCCCCCCATAATAAACCATTCACCTAGGTTTGTCCCATTTGACAACACTCCATAAAATCCAAATCTACAGTACTGAATACATTTTAATGTTAAATAATACCGTTACACACCTCTCCAGAAAGAGTCCTTTGTCTGCCTAGTCCAGAAAATCCACCTAATTACTCCAATGACCAGTGGATGCTCTCCTCCCCCTAAAGTCAACCTGCCTTTTCTCCACCAACTTTCCCAATACTTTTAATACATACAAATGCACTACAATGACTAGAATGTCCAGAAAAGTCTCAAGACATATAAAAAAGTTCTCGTACCTTGGCTAAAGCCTTCTAAGGAATCAAACAAAATACATAATCACATACATTTATTACAGAATCACATACCAACTAGTAGTAAATAAAAGCAATTAAATGACTGACCCATTAAAAGCTTTCCAGTCTAATTCATGAACCATACCATATGGTTTCAAGTCTGATAATTTAAAATACAGAATCCCTCATTTACCCTTAATAATCATTTGATGTTACCATCCTTCCTAATTTTCAAACTACTTCTAAAATAGTGTTTTTTAAAAACAACACGGGACTCTCACATTCATAAGTAGTTACTCAACTTGCAGTCCTGGATACCACTGAGGAGCCTAGCCGAAATTCTCAGTTGCCCTCAAAGCACTGTCTGGTTAAGGGATGTGCTCAAGCTCACAGTTGGCAAATGAAGGCTGATGGAATCAAATCCTGTACCACAGGAACTACAGCTTACAGCCTTAACCCTCTGTGCCAACAACCAGACCTCATTGTTCTAAATATCCTTTACAGGTTTGTGAATACACTTATTTTGCTTTTGCATGTTCTTTAACCAATGTAAATAATCTCTAACTCCCAGAGTCTTTCAAGCCCTTCTGTCCTTTATGTCATAGTAAAATTACAGCTGCTTCCCCCAGTACTCCAGTATTCGTTAACTTGCTAAGATGTGATTCTTAAATACCCTTAAAACACTCATCCGGCCTGTTCTATCAACTTACAATAATCTGTTGGGAAGCCTTATGGCTCTCCTCCCCAGCCTTGCCATGCCAGATTGCTGACCTGTACTTCCACCCCTCAGTACATCTCAGCAGCCTATCCTTGTCACTCACATTCAACATTATACATGGGTCTATATTATATGTTCGAAGGTTTAAAACTTTGACTCTCATATAATCAACACCATATGAGCAAAGTTTTAAAACCTCGAACAAATAATAAAAAAATTAAAAAAAAAAAAAAGCTTGCCTGAGCGCTCCAGGCAGGGGGGCAAGCCCCCCTGCACCCCGCCCGCTACTTAAATATGACAACTCAGAGATCGCACTACATTGAAGTAAAGGGAAGCATTCCCTACCGCTATCTCCATTAAACTTGCGAGCTTTCAAAAGTTCACTCATATGGTGTCGACCATATGAGGCTCAAACTTTTGAATGTTCGAGATTTCTAATGGAACCCATTCTACATCCATACCTTCCACCTCTCATCTGTTAGCCTACCAGTTTCTTTAAGATCACATATTTCTCACTTGCCAAGCTATGAAAGATGCAATCCTATTTGACCTTCTTCAGCTTCACAACACCTATGGTGCTGCAATGCTTCATGGTCCGCTCTATGTGATGTGATGTGATGAGGCCCCACATTCAAACAATATACCCTATTACCCATCATTTATCCGAATTTGTTTTAAATGCACACAATGATGAACTTCTCCTAACATGTATATAGACAGTTTGTTCAAAGATATGACTAATGATTGTGCAATAAATTTACTTCTTTTGGTTGTCCTATTAAATTCAGTTGCATTACTAATAACGTTATTCTTCATATTTTTAACAATGCTAGAAATTTCTGCATTAAGTAATGCCTGTAATTCATCATCATGTACAGTTTTGTAAGCTAAACATAACTGGCCTCTGAACCATCTATAATATGAGGAAAACAACTGTAGCTGTTCTAATCACCAGAAGAGAGAAGCTCCTTAAGCAATGGAATTCTTTTTTGCAAATTTTCTTCAGACACTTTCTAGCATCATCAACTCACTCTTCCTATATGTACAAAATACAGATCTAAGTATCAGTATAACTGATGAACAACTGCTATAATACGTATAACGACCTTGTAGAATTAAACCTTTATTTTTAACATTATACACATTATTAATAAATAATTATTAGACACAATTCCTAGATCTTTGTACTGATTAACAGCTTTGAAACTGATACCATAAATAAAGGATTTTCAAAACTGGGTGAACAAAAACATAATCCCTCTTTTACCATCATTAATTTTCATACACAATCTGCTAAACCACTGTTTCACAGTTGTTTTAAATAATCATAAATAGGCATATAATAACAAAAATGCCTCTATAGTCATGTAATTTGCATATTCTGAGATCCAAAAATGCTTTCTAATAGAAAAACGAAATGACAAAATTAAATAATATGCATCTGAGCACAGATCCTTGTTGAACTCCCTTGTATATTGAGAACCAATTTGATAAATCAACCAAAATTTAGCCCTTTGTTTTCTTTTAATAAGCCAATTGTTAATCCACTGATTTATAAAAAAAAATTTACCTTTAACTTAGCTATGGCAATACGTATTTCCTTATGAGGGACTCTATCAAAAACTTCAGATAAATCTATACAGCCAGCTTTAACCTTAACACCATTATCAACAGACATGCTAACAAACATGCAAAATCTAATTAGGTTTGTTAAAGTTGATCTTTTCCTTACAAAATTTGACCCTCAAAACATTTACCAAATACTGAAGTTAAACGTATTGGCCTATAGCGGTCTATGACATCATATTTACCCCCTTTATAAATTGGTTTTATGTTGGCAAGTTATCAATTATGAGGAACTACATTACAATTTAATAATTTATTGAATAACGTAGTTAATGGATTTATAATCGGATTCTTAAAACTAAATATACAACTTCTTGGAATCGTACCAGGGCCTATACTGCTGTTTTTCCTAATTTTGCTTAATAAATTAAACACTATCTCTTCAGTAATTTTTTGGACAACAGCAACCCTCCTTACTAGGTAAAAAAAATGGAGTATAATTAGTAAGACTTACATTCATCTTTGTAAAACAAGAACTGTCCAGTGACAGAGGCCCTATATCAGGTGCAGTACTTTTGCAGTCCTTGGAGTGCTGTGATTACACAGCAAAATCAGAAGAAAACCAAACTTGCAATGTGCTTTTGTACTGTGAGATCAGACTGTAACAGCAGTTTTAGAGCTGTGCTGTTACACACACCCTGCTCAGACATACAGACAACTGTAGTTGTATCCAAATAATATCTGAGCACTCTACGCAAATTCAAGGTGTGAAGAACTTTCTCACTGGCAGATTGTTGTGAAGGAAAAAAGTAAGGAGGATAAACAATTGATTAAAGGACAACTCATTGACCACTTTGGGCTTAAAAGAAGGTAGTACAAAGAGAAAGTAGAAAGTCTCTGTTGAAAACTAAGAAAGGGGGAATAGCCATGACAGCCTTATGTTCAGACACCCTCTTGGCTGAAGTGACAGCCAAAAGAAGAACAGTCTTCCAATTACAGTGTAGAAGCAGGCTCAAAAGGAGCCTGATTCAATTTTTAAAGTGCAAAACTGAGGCCCTAGGAAGGTGGAATAGGCTTCTTGGGAGGCCTGATATGAAGCATGCCCTTAAGAAAGTGCTTGACCTCAAATCCAGAGTCGAGAGGCCAGAGAAGGAGTCAAGGGCAGACAAGCAGAAACTCCTGATAGGTAAGCTTTCCTCCTGCAGAAACCAAGCACAGAAAAGAGGTGCCTGAAAAGGAACAAAACTTTGATCACCCAAAGTGTCAGTTGAAGAGTGGACAAGTGACGATGGATAAGAGATCCCTTTGTCTTGTGTGAGAAGATCCACTCAGTGAAGTAACTTGTGTGGTGATTGCCCCTGGGCAAGTGAGAAACAAGGGGGACCAATACTGTCTTGACCAAAACCGAGTCACTAGCATGATTTTGGGAAAGTCCTCTCTGATCTTGTGCAAAACTCATGGTAACAGAGGAAGGGGAGAAAAGTCATACAGAAACATGCTCTTCCAAGGACAAGACAGGGAATCCACATCCAAACCAGAGAACCTGGAACTGTACAACATAACTGAGGATGTTGTCTGTTCAGACTGGAGGCAAAAAGATCTACCTGAGGAATACCCCACCGATGGTCAATGTCCAGGAACACACACATCTCTGTGAAGCATCCATTTATGAGCCTGTGTGCTGGACTTGCTCAAGGAGTCTGCCAGTAGACCAAGGGAAGGTAAACTGCCCGTAGAGTCACTTGATACAGGACAGCTAGATTCCAGACCTAAACAGCTAGTCTGCAAAGAAGATAGGATCTTGTGCTCCCTTGCTTGTTGACATACCACAACACTGTATTATTGTCTGTGAAAACTTTGAGAGTATAAAAAGCCAGAAGCAAAGCCCTCCTCTCCTTTACAATGATGTGATCTGACCTCTGATGAGGAGGCCAGAGACCTTGATCCTTGAGGAAGTCATGGGATGCACCTCACCTCTTGCCTGAGTTGGAACTGGAGCTTGAAAAGGAAGCCCCAGGTTGAGTGAAAGTTGATGAATCTACCAATGAAGCTTGAGTCTGAGACAGGGAAAGAAAGGTCCAAGCCCAGAGGGTGACAACGCTGAAGCCCCACTGACTCCAGGTACCACTGAAGCTTCCTCATATGGAGCTTAGCGAAAGGGAGCATGGGAATTGCAGAAGCCATGAACCCAAGAATCCAAAGAAATTCCTTGGTGGTGACAGATGCAAGAGGAAGAAGTGACTGGAAAATGGCAATTAGAGATACTGTAGAACATTGGAGGCAGGCAGACATGCCAGCATGGGAACTGTCTGAAGTCAGCAAACAAGGAAAATATGATCCTGGAGAGGTACCTGAAATGATTTCTGGAAGTTTATGGTGAACCACAGACTCTGTAACAGAGAAGTAAGATCCTGAACACAGAGTCAGGGGAAGGAGCTTGAATAAGCAGATTGTCTAGCTAGTGAAAGATGTGAACTCCTCAATCCCTGCAAAAAGCAATGACAGCAGCAATGCATTTGTTGAATGCCTTTGGGCCAGTAGAGAGGCCAAAGGGCAAAGCACAGAACTGAAAATGCAAGGAAAAGACAGAGAAATGTAACAATTTCCTGAAGAGGGGATGGATGAGGATGTGAAGGTACACATCCTTGAGATACAGAGATATCAGAAGGGGCTGGGGTAGAAGAATAGGAAATAATGTCTGCATAAGCCAAAATAGCTCAGTTGTGAGTGTTTTAGACTGAAGATCTAAAGGTCCCTGGTTCAATCCCTGGTTTCAGCATGGAAACCTTTGGGTTGGGAGGTTGGCATAATGGTCATAATGTTTACCTTACAGACACAAGGTGCTGGGTTTGACTCCACATGTGGTAATTGGCTAGGCTTAAAATGGCCCACAGGGGCAGTTAGCCTAGTATTAACCTATGAACCTGAGATAACATCTGAAAAGAAGGAAGGAATCTTGAGGAAGACGTTCAGCTTGGAAAGATCCAGAACTGGCCTCCATGTGCCCTCCTTTTGTGGGACCAAAAACATCCTGGAATAAAACCCCTTTCCTATTTGGACAGAAGGCACAGCTTGAATGCTACCCTGAGCCAAGAGTAAAGAACCCCTGGGAAATGAGACAGCTGTTCCCAGGGAGGCTGAGGAATGATTGAAAAGGGGGTGGGGGGGGGCTTCAAAATCATGAAATATCCCTGATGGATAATGGACAGAACCAAAGACTCTGAAGTGATTTCTAGCCAATTTGGAAGAGAGAGAGGGACAGATGGCGGGGGCAGGACAGGGGAACCTGACTGAGGGAAAGAGGAAACAAACTGTCAAACTGAACACAGCTTTCCTGAAAAGCAGATTTCTGGATGGCAGTATTCTGAGTACATTTACCCAGAGTTGCACGCCTAGACCCTTTCTTGCCCTTTGGAGGAGGGCGAGATTGAATACAAACAAATGCAGGCATAGAGGGATAATTCCTCTGAAGTTTTGAAATAGGAAAAACAGAAACACGTTTCAGTTCCAGCAGGGCTTTGCCTTTTTTTTTGAGAGACTTGAAAGGTTCAGCAGCAGCAGCAGTAGAACCAAAAGTATTTTTATTACCCAAATAAATCCAAAAGTTTGACCTTAATAACATCAGACAAAGTCTGACCAAGAATAATGCCTCATAACAAGCAGGGAAAGGGCCAAAACCTTCCCCACAGAATCAGGGAGGTCAGACACTACCTTAGAAACCTGAGAAAGGACAGCCAAGACATATCTGGTTATATAAAAGTCTCGTAGTTGATGATCCTAAAGGATAAAGTGGCAGCAGTGCAAACATTCTTGCCCAGCCTTCCATAGCCCTACCATCCTTATCAAAACACAACAGCTTGGATGACTTGTCAGAGAAGATGGACACTACAAAAGGGTCAGCAGAAGGGCATTTCTAAAGAAATTTGCACTCCTCAGGTACTTTACAGAATGTACCTGGCTTCTTAGCTGCAGAGGGCTGACAGGGCCTTCAGACGCTGGTAAGAAAGTATCCATAAGGGCAGCCAGAACAGAAGTAACAGCAGATGGCTTGGGAGACTCCATCTGTAGGAGCTCATAATATCTTTTCTGAATCTCAGAGTCTTGAGAAGAGTCCCACTTAAAATAATCCATCATCCAGGCAACTGTATCCCCAAAGAAGCACTCTTCCGCAGGGAATATGGACTAATAGAGTCCTCCTCCTCTGAACCATAGTCCAAGGGGGAAGGGACTGGGGAAGAGTAAGCCAAAGATTCTTCTCCTGAGCCCAGGTCTTTATCCAAGGAATACAATTCTCTAGGCCTCTTGAGTGGAATGTAAAGACCAGGAAGGAGTAAGAATAGAGACCCCTTGAGGAGGCTTCAAGGCCGAAGCATTAAATAAATCCTGCCATTCATGTTTGGGGATTCTTAACAGGAGGAATTAAGCTTTGCTGTTTGTTTCTTTTTCATGGAATATCTGCTCAAAACAACCTAGGAGGATCAGACCCCTGGTGTGACTCAGCAATGGTTGTAGGAATTTCCTCCCTAAGATCTGAGGAATCCCCCTCAGTCTTTCAGATAGTCAACCAAGGTTCCCCCTCAACATCAGGTACAGATGTTTGAAAAGCCTCCAAGGACATACAAGAAGCCAGATCCATGCCAGCCTCTGAAGGGGTCACAGCAGAGGAATCCAAAACCACCACCAGATGATGCTCTGGGCTTTCACCAGCCTTGAGAGAGACGTCCATGGAAGGCTGGACTGCAGCCAGATCAGACCTAATTTATTGGCAGATGGTTGGCCCTCAGGATGAGATGATTCCAACACTGCACCTCAAGCCAACAATTTAAGACATTGGCTCTATAGGTATATGGACAAGGAGGACAGATGATTACACAGATATTTGACACAAACACCTGGCAGACAGAGCAGTGCATATGATCATGGGAAGCACCCAAAAGAGACACTGATCGTGATGGTCGTTATGGGGAATCTGCCTCCCATACTGACATTTACCCTTTCCAGATGACTTGAACGCAATAACCACAAAAATAGAAGAAAGAGAAGAAACACCAATGGGGCACTTGTCTGAAAACACAGCTTGGTAATCATCACACCAGAAAGGCATTCTACTGACATTCAACAATGGTGTTCGGACCAGCCACAAAGAAGTTGTGTGTGTGCATACATATCTCACCTTTATGCCCCGCTCCTTGCGCTCGGAGCATACATGTGATGTATGATGGCTATAAATACTAAAGGCGTTGGTATACTGGCCAGACACTGGGTTATCCTCGGCAGGAGATCCCTTCGGTAAAGAACAATGCAACAGTGATATGGAAGGATATCACCTCTTTTTTGCTTTCATCTCTAAGTTGTGATCTAAAGCATGGTTAAGCAAATCCTTGACTTTACATTACTAAATATCTTGCCTCCAATAAAATTCAAATGAAACCTCTATTTATCAAAAAGTGAGCTATTGTGAATAAAATTATCTCACATTCTAATCAAATCAATATCCTTTCTTCACAAAACATATGAAACAATTTGTTACTTTACAGTACTGATAATCAGAAAAATTCAGTTAAGGTAGAATTACACTCAAGCATAAATCTACCATTTCATCTGTGCATAACACATATCTTTTTAATGATATTAAACATTTTACATAATGGAGTGTTAAGCAAGTCATTGACCCGAGCATGTAATACTAATTAATTAAATGACCATCTGTTAAGTAACAAAGCTCCTCCTAGACTAGAAACAGTCACCATCGCCTTGTTAATATCAGACAATGGTCTAACATCTTTTTTTTTTTTTTAATATAATCTCCTAATACTAACACACCAACATTTGGCAAGTTATGATCCAAAGCATGAATACTGATCTATTTTAAATAAACACCATCTGGGATCCAAATGCTTCCCCAAATGCTCTCTTTTTTTAATTTTCTTCATTTTTCAGAAACTGTTGAATGGAAGTCACTCCTATTACTGCTATCACTAGTTGCTGTCCCCTTTCCTGTTATTCTTGCACTATGAATCTACATCTGCACTAACAAATTATTACAACTTACAGGATAGATAGGTTCTTAACTCAACATATTCCCAGCCAATGGAATAAATAACTACTACAGACCAAACAAAGTACTAATTCAGCTAACTGCACGGCAAGTCTTGAGTGGATGGGTAGACAAACTTAACACCAGTGTTACCGATTATGTTTCACAACAATGCTGACCCACTACATCGGCATATACTATATCAACCACAAATGGTTGACACTCAAAAAAAGAAACTGTTTTATGCAAGGGGTAAGCACCCCTGCATCCCCATGCCTCCTGCTAATTATATATACCACCTCAGAGTTTGCAAAATTGGGGGAAGGGCAAAATCGTAATCCCCACTGTATAGTGATCCCCCAAATTAAATGCCAGCATCCTACAATGAACCAGCAGTCTGATGAAACATGCTTTCTTCCTAAACTTTTGATATACTGAATATATGATGAAACACACTGAACCCATATTATCATGTAGCGCCTTGCTCAATTTGGAAGGGGATCATTACATGCTGAAAAATGGAGACAAGAACTTTTGCATGTGTCTAAGTAAAGGTGTGTATATGGCCAGGTATGTTATGCTTTCTGCAATCACTTGTGAAGTATTGTTCCTATACTCTTATCCTCTCCTCAGTATCTCATCTGCTGGATATAACCCCACATAAAAGTTGGTACAGATCTTTTCCACCACTCACTTGTCTGTAAATCTACTTCCCATTCATTTACCAATCTTTTGACCTTTCTACCCTTTTCTACTGTTCCTTCAGTTTCCATGACATTTAGTTTCCTGTTGATTCCCTTTTGTTCCACCACACAATTCTCCACCCCTCAGCTCAACCACCCCCATCTGGGATACCTCAGCCACTTTAATTTTCCATTTCAAGACTTGCACTTTCTCCCAACAGCTGACATGACTTCTTGTAGCTGCAAGACATATGTCCTCATCTGTACTTCTTTTTCCTTCCTTCAGAATTCCTTCTTGTCTTTTACCATTCCTTTCCAAATTGGTTTTAGTGGCACCCACTTTCTTGTACTGTTCTGTAATCATTTTATTACCAGTCTCAGTTATTCCACCTCCATATACTATTTTTCTTTAATCCTTAGTCCACCATTGGTTTAAGTATGTTACAGTCCAAAATAAGAAGTTATGTACTCACCATAACATTCGATGTATGTAGTCCATCTCGCCTCTCATTCTTACCCGTGGGTTCGGAGCCGAATATCGGCTCCGACTCAGCCAACTTTTCTAGCTCGAAGTCTTCTAATGGCTGGGCTAAGCAGGTATCCCATGCTGCACTGCTCCATATCCCCATATCTAGTTTGCTGCGAGTACTCAGTCATACCCCATTCATACACAACCTCCAGGTAAAACAGGAATAAGCCAAAGGTGAAGGGAACTCTGTAAAATGAAACCTAACCTCCAGATCCTCCAGGAAGGGGGAAGGTGGGAGGGTAAGTAAGAATGTGAGGCGAGATGGACTACATACATCGAATGTTATGATGAGTACATAACTTCTTGATGTTATGTAGTCCAATCTCGCCTACATTCTTACCCATGGGACAGCATCCCTAGCACCTACATCCTGGGTGGCTCATAGGAAAATACTCCTGAGAATTGTGGAACCAAAGGACGACCTGCCCCTAGATACCACGTCCAATTTGTAATGAGAAACAAATGTGTGAGGAGAAGCCCAAGTAGCTGCAGCACATATATCATCCATCGATAATCCAGCTTGATAGGCTGTAGATGTAGAGACAGCCTGAGAAGAGTGAGCCTTGACTGGAAACGGCAGGTCTTTACCTCCTGCGGAGTACGCAAAAGAGATGCAACTGGATATCCATCTAGATAGGGTGATTTTGGAGACAGGGGACCCAATTTTATTGTCCGAAAAGGAGACAAATAGTTGATCAGACTTCCGGATATCTTTTGTTCGGTGCAGATAAAAACGTAACTGTCTGTGAACATCCAATTGACGAAATTTAAATTCTGCCTTGTTTGAAAAATGGGGAAAGAATACAGGCAACTCAATATATTGATTAAGATTAGATACGGAAGCCACTTTAGGAAGGAAAGAAGGGTTTGGTCTAAGAGAAACCCTGTCCTTATGGAAGATTAAATATGGAGGCTTGATAGAAAGGGCTTGAATTTCTGAAACTCGCCTGGCTGAAGTGATTGCTATTAAAAAGGCTGTTTTCCAGGTCAAGAATTTCAAATCGCAGGTAGCTGCAGGCTCGAAAGGCGGAGAAGTAAGGGCTTGTGGAACAAAACTGAGATCCCAGGGCATGATAGGTTCGGAGACCGGAGGAAGGAGTAACAGAGTACCTTTCAGGAAGGCCTTACACAGTCTGTGAGCCGTGAGACTAGGCTCATTAGCAACATGAAAATTAGAGATCGCTGCCAAATGAACTTTTATGGTAGCTGACGCAGAACCCTGATGGAAAAGCATAGACAAAGACTCCAAAACTGAAGCAATCGGGGCTGTGTAAGGATCAATTCCTTGAGTATGCACCCAAACAGAAAACCTCTTCCATTTGCTAGAATAAATCTTCCTCGTAGAGGGCTTACGAGAGGAGGATAAAATGTGAACTACCTCCGGCGAAAAATGATGAAGCCTAACTAATGACAGAAGTGGAGTAGCCAGGCTGTCAACCGGAGAGTCATCAGAGAGGGGTGGAACTGTCCCGACATGTGTCAGTAAATCTGGTTGTGGGTCCAGAATCCAAGGAGTGTCCACAATGTAGGGATGGAGAAAGGGGAACCAGACTTGACGAGGCCAGTGTGGAGCAATCAGAATCATTCTGCTTCCCAAGGATTGCACTTTCTGAATTACTTCTGACAGCAAGGGAAACGGAGGGAAAGCATAAAGCAGACCAGAGGGCCAATCGTGAACTAGAGCGTCCCTGGGTGACTCCCCCTGAGGAGGAATCAGCGTGAAGTAGCTGCTGCATTTGGCATTGAGGGGGCTAGCAAAAAGGTCACATCAAGGCTGACCCCATCTGCTGAAGATTCGTTCTGCAACTAAACGATTCAGGGACCACACGTAAGGCATCAGAATAGCTCTGCTTAGCCTGTCCACTATCACATTGGACTTCCCCGGAATGTGCGTTGCCACCAGAAACCATTGGGAAGATACTGCCTACTGCCACACTCACATGGCCTCTCTGCACAGGGGGTAAGATCTGGTTCCCCCCTGCTTGTTTAGATACCACACTACTGACATGTTGTCCGAGTGTATTGCAATCGTGCCTAGAGGCAGAAAGCTCTGAAGTGCTTGCAACGCAAGTAGCACTGCTCTCATCTCTAGGACGTTGATATGCAGATGTATCTCGTGATCCTGCCATGTGCCTTGGACCGTCCTGCCAAGATAATGCCCCCCCACCCCATCTGGGAGGCGTCCGTGGTCACTGTGGCAACTGGGATGGGTGGAACAAAGGGTTTTCCCCTGTCCAAATTGTTGGTGCAAAGCCACCAACTGAGATCCTGTTTGCATCTGTCCATGAGCAAAATGGGGTGAGAAAGTGGAAATTTCTGGAGAGACCATTGAACAAAGAGGAGCCATTGGAGAAGTCTCATGTGCAATCTCACTAGCGGGACCAACATAACTGTCGCTGCCATGGTCCCGAGGAGTTTAAGAACCCATTTTGCCTTTGCTTTTTTCAAGGGCATCAGGGTGTGAATCTGTTGCTGTAAGACTCTGATCCTTTCCTGCGGTAAGAATGCTCACATTCGAACGGTGTCTAATTCTGCGCCTATAAAGGTAACACGCTGTGAGGGCAACAAGGCAGATTTTTCCCAATTTAGTGTTATGCCCAACTGTTGACATAGAGTGATGGTAGCGTCCCTGGTTTGGATTAGTAGATGCCTGGTGGGGGTGGTAAGGAGCCAGTCGTCCAGATAAGGAAACACTTGGAATCCTTGATGCCTCAAGTGAGCAATTACCACCGCCATACACTTGGTGAACACCCTGGGGGCTGTGGTGAGACCAAAGGGCAGGGCTCAAAACTGGAAATGACTGGCTCCCAGCCGGAAGCGTAGGTAACTTCTGGATGCCCTGTCCATTTTGACATGGTAGTAAGCATCCTTGAGGTCGATGGAGCACATCCATACCTCCTCTCCCAACAATGGGAGAATCGATTGTAGTATGACCATATGGAACTTGGACTTCTGTACGTAGTTGTTCAGTCGGCTGATATCTAATATGGGTCTCAGGTCCCCTGTTCTTTTCGGCACCAAAAAGAATCTTGAGTAAGCCCCTAATCCGATTTGGTCTGAGGGGACACGTTGGATGGCTCCTTTTTCTAGCAGCTTTGAAACCTCTGAGGCTGCTTGATCTCTTTGACTGGGTGGAATGTCCGGGATTTTTCTGACTGAAGGGGGGTCTGACGTAAACGGAATGACATAACCTCCGGAAATTATTCGTAATACCCATCGGTCCTGGGGGATGCTTTTCCAGGCTTCCAAATACAAAGAAATTCGACCCACGACTGGCTCCAGATAAACACAGCCGGGCACTCCCTCCGGAACGAGAGTAGGGAGAGCCGCGAAAGGAATCGCGGCCTCCCGAATTGCGGGGGCCCCCTCTGCCTCTAGGGTGGCATCTCCCTGAATAACCTCCCCCTCCTCTGCCTCTGGAAGGGGACTCATCTTGTGCAGCAGGAAAAAACCTCTGTGATTTTTTGAACCACATCTTCCTACCCCACTGGGCCTTGGGGTAAGGCCTAGAGGGAAAGGAAAAATGGACCCCTACGGTAGACAGGGTCTTTCCCTCTTGTTCGCACCTGGTGACGGTGTCTTTCACTTTGGTTCTGAACAAGGAAGAACCATCAAAGGGGGTGTCAGTGAAAGAAGACTTGAATGCCTCCATGAAGTGACAAAGGCACAGCCAGGCTTGCCTTCTAAGGGCGACTCCTGAACTTGCTGCCCTACTCGCTCCATCGGCTGCATATGAGATGAGCCGCATGGAGGAGTTGACGATGGAATTGAGGGTAGACACCTGGGCATTAACCGTCTGGGCTACCACCTCGGGGACGTTACCCGCAAGAGTATCTCCTAACTCCTTGAGGAGATCTCTCTGGAGCCAAGTGAAATGAGATAGATAGTTCAGCGACCATAAGGTAAAGGTTGCTGACAAGAGGGTATGCTTCCTGTACCAGTCCATGGTCCTAGACTCCTTGTTAGGAGGATGGACGGAGGAAGAAGTCTCCGCTACATCCTTCTGAGTGGCCGCCGCCACCACCATAGCATCCACAGGGACCCCTTTAGACAGAAACTCCTTACCCGGGGGAGCAGAAAGAAACTTGTTGGGACGCCTGGGTATGGGCTCCACAGAATCAGGGTTCTCCCACACCCTCCAACAATTAAGATCTAGGAGCTCGTCGAAGGGTGGGGACACCCAGGAGGCAGAAGGCTGCGTGCCAAAGGCCTTAAGGAAAACCGACTTCTCCTCAGAGGAGGCTTTGGACGGCCAGTCACCTCTTTGTTTCAGTATCTCCAGGATGTCGGAGAAGGAAACATCATCAGAGGATGACTTGGGGGACCCCTCCGATTCCTTGAGGTCAGTATCAGAGGTGAGAGACTCATCCTGGGAGTCTATGTGCTTCCTCTTGCACGTCTTCTTTCTAGGGGGGCTCCTCAGGCACGAACTCTGAAGGGCCCTCAGAAACTTGGGGACCACTCATGGGGGTATCCATAGGCTTTGGCACTCCGCTGTCTACAGATAGGTGGTGATCAGAGGCTCTCACCGGAGTGGTGGGGGACAGAATGACCGACCCGCATGATGTAGCTGATGATCTGGCCAGCGCAGTCTGCATGGCCTCAAGGGCAGCCCCCCCCCCCAGAGTCTGAGGACCAGCCAGCCTCCGAGACCAAGACAGGAGTCGGGGTTCCTCAAGTCGAGGCACCGAGAGGAAGACTCGGAACCGAAACATGTCCCAAGATGTCCCCCTTGGGCCCGACTGAAGAATCTCGAGTCCCAAACCCCGTGGATGGAGCCGACGTCGGTACTGATAGGCCCGGAGGGGCCATCAGAGCCAACCCAGGAACATCACATGGCACGGAACACTCTGGCTCCGAAGACAGAGATGCACTCGGAGGAGGAATGATCGAAGAAAGGGTCGGGACAGGCTCCAGAGCCGACTGGGCTGGAGCCGAAAACCATTTCACCAAAACCGGTGACTGGAGGAGCTTTTGCATCACCCTATCAACATCCACATCAGAAAGGGTCCTGGAGGATTTGGAGGACAGGGATGGAGATCGAGCTCTCCTCTCAGGTGAACCTGGTCTAAGACTAGGCGATTGGCTCCGAAGAGGTTCCAAAATAATTGGAGCCGACACCGACACTTCCTGCAGCCCCGAGGACAGTGGAGCCGAGGAGGTCGAAGCAGGTTTTGTGACTTTCTCCGGAGGCTCCGAGGAAACTGAAGGAGCCAGAGATCTCTTATTTGATTTAGACTTAGATTTAGCAGTGGGAGAAGAATCCATGGCCTCTTCGAAAGAGGGTTTCAAGAGTCCTTTTAAAATCAGCTTATTTATTTATTTATTTGACTGGGAAAGTCATTTCTTTCTTTCCTGGAGTACTCTGGGACTGAAAGCATGGCAGAAACTGCAGGACTCCTGCAGATGCATGGCTCCCAGGCAATAAACACAAATTGAATGCCCATCTGTGATGGACATCTTGTAACCGCACTTAGAGCACTTCTTAAAACCCGAAGGTTTGTGCTCTTTGGAATCCTTGGATATTTTTTTTCAACAAGCAATAACAAAAAACCAACACAGCACAAGTCACTTGTTTGACAAGAAAGGACACAGACACGCAAACCACAAAAGGCGGGAACAAGACAGAAAGCTGCACACAACCCTCAAACGGGACACGCACTGAAACAAAAAAGGCCAAAAACCTCTAACTAAAATGTTTTTTGACTAGACTAGCCAGGGGAAATGACTCTAAAACCTCTAACTAAACGGTTTTAGCGCTAACAACACAGGACAAGAGGACTAGGTCCTCTAACTAAAACGGGCCTAGCCCATGGAACAGCACGCCGGGTACCACAAACCACAAACACACTACCGAAAACAAAAACAACACTAAATAGACACTAGCTATGAAAATAGCTTTTTGTTTATAACAAAGTTTTCCCAAAAGGAAGAAAAAGGAGTACTTAGCCACAGCCAAGAGCAAGACCACGTCCGAGCTACACGAGCGGCAAACGAGATCTGGGGATATGGAGCAGTGCAGCATGGGATACCTGCTTAGCCCAGCCAATAGAAGACTTCGAGCTAGAAAAGTTGGCCGAGTCAGAGCCGATATTCGGCTCCGAACCCACGGGTAAGAATGCAGGTGAGACTGAACTACATAACATCACTAAATTCTATCCTCACCCCTTTTACAACTCCCACATCCCTATTCCCCCTTAACATCTTGTCTAATCTAGTAGCATGTGCTGTTATCTCTACCAATCTAAAAACTTTACCCTTGTCTGAGGCAGTAACACCTGGACAAGTACATATAATGCACAATTATGTTTACAGTAAAAATAAATAACTATACTGGTCACCCCTGCAAATATGATGTATTTTTATAAGTTTTTGTTACTTACAGTTAAATGCTATAAAACAGTAAATTTCTAGCTAACATTACATTTACCTGCAATTCAGAAGACTCTCCAGAATTAAGAGCTATGCTCTTTAACTGCTGAGTGTTCAAACAAATAACAGCTGCAGCACATACAACTTGCTCCACATACATCTGACCCCTAGATTCTCAAAAAATCATCAGCAAAACTCTATCTTAACTATAGTCATCGTAGCGGAAACTTTAAAAGTGTACTGCAGCTTGCAAGTCATCAAGTCTGAAAAGGGAAAAAATAAAGCTTATCTTATTAACATAAGTACAGGTACAATAAGACGACACACTTCTTTTATCTTTTCTGCTAGGATCAGTTTTTCTTTCTTAGCATTCACAAAAAATGAATTCTAAATGTGTAATGCTTACTATAGTACTATGAATAACAGAGTATGTAGTAAGTCTAGTAATTACATATATATTTTCACAACATCAAACAATTAACTGATAAAGTGCTTTTTTTTCTGGTAACCTTCAATCCATGTGCTTATATTAGTGACAGAAACAAAAGTTATAGCCATTCTCTAATGATTACCATAATTGGGGGTAATGTTTACACTGGCCATTGAGAGCCCTTGCAAAAGCCAAATGGAAATCAAATGATGCACACTGTGATTTCAAAGACCCAAGATATCACACCCTGCTGGTTCCCATTACACTGCCAAGTAAATTAGACTTGAATGCCATCACTTTACTAGGCTGTTCTGTACGTCTCACTCAGGATACATTACTCACAGTTTTATTCTGCTACAGTTTGATACAGAATTTTGATAATGTTTGCACACAACACAGGCCACATGGCAAAGGGTGCCCGCAGGCAGGTGCAAGGGGGTGTACTTGCATCTCCCCCTGGAACCGGCTGGCTGGAAGATTAATTTTCTTTTAATTAAAAAAAAATATATATATATATATATATATATATATATATATATTTTTTTTTTTTTTCCAGGGCATTCTTCTTTAAGAGCGCCCTTTCCATCCAGTCGCACAGATGCTTCTGTATCTGTGCAACCAATGGTTTACGTCTTCATCTTCCCTGCCCATGTGAAATCTGAATTCCAGAAGATGTTTGGACTACGGACGAAGGTACAAATGAGAGGCAGGTGTGTGCGTGTATGTTTGTGTTTAAGAGGTGTTTGTGTGTGTAAGTGTGTGTGTGTGTGTGTGTGTGTGTGTGTGTGTGTGTGTGTGTGTGTGTGTGTGTTTGTGTAAAAAATAGGTAGCGGTGTTGGATGTAAGAAGTAGGTAGGTTGAGGTGTGTATGCATATATGTAAGAAACAGGTAGATAAAGGTAGTTGGTGTATGTGTGTTTGTAAGAGGGAGGTAGGGTGTTTGCATGTAAATAAGGGGGGGTAATACCTTGCAATTATCCAGATTTTTGCCTCATATTTTCGGTTTATTTCTCATAAAATTTTGTTTTTTTTCTGGCAAATCACTGAGGACTGAAGTCAGAAAATAATGGCAGACATTTGAGTTTTAGACTTCATATCCTCAGAAAATGCATACTAATGCAAACCTTGTTGTTCTATCCACTTTTGAAGGAGAAGGGAGGATGTATGTGTGTGTCATACCTCTTAACTGTACAGATTTTCACAGAATGTACAGATTTTTGCCTTGTATTTTTGGTCTGTTCCTCATAAAATTCAGTTTTTTTTGTTTGTTTTTTTGACAAATCACTGGGATGAGCTAAAGATTAAACTTACTAAATAATGACATGTATTTGAATTTCAGACTTTACATCCTTTAGAAAATGCATCCCAGCACAAATCCTGTTATTCTAGCAATTTTCTAAATGTGCCCCTAGCTCTGGGCCTTTGTCCCCAACATTATAACAGGCTTTGCCCAGATTTCTTGTGCTAAGAGATTGAGAGATGTGTGTGTATGTGTGTGTATATGTGTGTGCGTGTGCGTGTGCGTGTGTGTGTGTGTGTGTGTGCGTGTGCGTGTGTGTGTGTGTGTGTGTGTGTGTGTGTGTGAAATGCCCTAGGTTAGAATTAGCAGATGGAATTTATTTTCAAGTGGATTTTCAAGGAATTGTGAGCCTCAAGGGAAGAGAAGTTTACTGCTGCTCACGCTAAGTCTCTTTCGTTTAGCAAATGTATGACTATTGTGGTACAGAATTTTAAAAGAGTGTTGGTAGCATAGCAGGTAGCATACTTGCATCTTGATGTAAAGGGCTGTAGGTTTACTCCCACAGCATATAGATTTGCATTTTAAGAGGGTGGGGTGCTGTAGTCCAGAGTATATCCTCCTTTGGATGAGATGCCTAGTAACTATGAACCTGTTTTTCAGCTTGCCACCTATTCCCTATTGCAATATAGCAACTGACCATTTTTTTAATGCAACATAGGCAATTTATTATTTAAGGGCAGCAGTTAATGAATTTGCAGATGAAACACTGAAATACAAAGTTGTTTTCTAGCAACAACCTCCTCATTAGTTTCAGATATGTTTAATGTGGAATTATTCAGATGACTTTTACTTCTGCAGAGATTGTGCTTATTGACGGATATTGGTGGATTGTAATGACAGAAGTTTGAGTGGCCATTTATGGTTGAAACGTTCTGAAATGGGCAGTTTGTCATTATTGGCTCACATGTTTTGTTTCATTGCTTACTGGAAAAATGTTCAAAACTAAAATTTAAAACACACTAATAAGTTGTGCTGTATTATACAAGGAATATAAATAATTTATTATATACTATAATTAATACAATCAAGAAGGTGACTCAAAGAACTTTTGCATGGTCCTAAAATTGTGTGCAAGGGGCCTAATATTTGAAAACAGCCTAAAGGTAAACTTAACTTGCTACTGGCCAGATGCATTTTCATTGAATGTGAGCTTCAATGCTGTTTCAGTGAATGTGAGTTTCAAAGGTACAGAAGTTTTAATGCAAAGTCTGTTTTCACTGTAAGACTAATGCGTTTTTAGCAAATATCTATCAATGTTTGTGCTATAAAATTTGAAATAAAAGTTGTAAATTAAATCCAAATATCTGTAATCATTGTAGAAGTAAAGCATAAAACAGTATACACACTGAGACTTTTGAACAGTATTTATGGCAACTGGAGAGAAATAACCAAGTAATGGGATCCAGGAATGGCTGGGGGTGGGGGGTCTAGGTTTGCACCCCCCCCCTGCAAAATATCCTGCAGGCTCCCCTGTCCATGGCAAACAGATGAAGCTGTATCTGTGACCCAAATAACTCTAGACTGATTGACTATCCAGTCATTGGAGCAACTGACAGGCAGGGTGGGAATAAGTGGCTGAAACCATGCCAACCACCCTTGGAGGGGGAAACAGGAAGAGTAACTCAGTCAGCTGCAAGACTAACATCCAGCAGAGACTGGGTTTCCAACAAATGCAGGATAAAGGTTAGGAATTAGCCATGAGCCACAACCAAGCAGCACATATACCCAAGTTGCAGGCACTGCGCATATGCAGAAGGAGACAATCTAAAAGCAGCATGCATTGCAGGACTTCAGTTTGTTCAAGATAACAGATATTTCAAAACCCAATAGATGCCTTGTTAATGGCCTCCCGTGACCAGCACTTACTGAAGAAAAGCAAGCAGACTGGCTCAGCCATAGGAAAACTGATAGCCATAAGGAAATGGGGAGAAAAAGACACAAAAAATAAAAATAAACAAAAACGTCTGTATGCAGTTCATTTATATAGTTAATTATATTAACTTAAGTGACATACAAATCTCTCTGTCTCAGTTTTACTTACCATCCTGCAAACATATATAAAGAACCCTTATAAAAATGTGACCAGTCAGTGAAGGACACCAAGATGTTACAGAACACAATTTAATGAAGCAAAACATACATGAAATACTATAACAAAGGAAAAATTACCATAGCTCCCAACATTTTACATCAAAAATTAGGTTAAAAGGGCATTAGGGAAAAGTCCTCAAATTGGAAGTATGCTTTAAATAAATGTAATATTAAAGTAGAAAGTTTCAAAACGTCAAATTTTAGGAACTACAAAGCAAAAGTTTGAGCCAACATTACGGACAGTTGATAGATATGGATAGTATATTAGGCTAATATCTCCATTCCATTTAAGAAGTCTATCATATTATTTTTGTTACAGAAATATTGCATCAATTTCTAGATTATTCCTATGATCCTTGTGTGATACATTTTATTTCTTTCACTACACAGTTGGTATCTTCTGCATGTAATGTACTATTACATACAGAATAAGGACAAAAAATATCTAGGGGTCTCTTGTCTGACAAGGGTTGAACGTTCAGAAACTGTATCAAAACAATGTATTTTGGCAAGAAGGGGTAGGATCATCTTTAAAAGGGTCTATATTATATCCTCGAACGCTTAAAAAAGCGAACGCTGATTGATCGAACTTATTTTCGCGAAACTGCAAAATATCGAAGCAGCAGAAACTCAAATTTTTTCCTAGGGAAAGAATTTGGTTGTCCATTTCTGTTGCTTCGGTATTTTCAGTGTTATGGTGGAAAGTTACCGGTTGGATTCAGGTAAGTGTGTGATTGTGTGGATGTGAGTGTTAGGGTGATTTAGGTGAGTTAGGGTTAGGGCTCGGGTTAGGTGTGTGTGCGATTGAGTGTACATGAGGGTTAGGGCGGATTTAAGTGAGTTAGGGTTAGGGAGCGGGTGAGGTGAGTGTGCGATAGTGACGAACCTTAGGGTTAGGGTTAAGGTAAAGTGGGTAGTTAGTGGTGTGTGCATAGTTTAGTGTAGGGTTAGGTATCAGATTTTAGTTGTATGTGTGTGGATTTCTGTTAGTTTGGTGTGCTTGTGTTGTGTGTATGTGTTTTGGATCAGAGATTTCTTTCCCTGGGAAAAAAAATTGCTGATCTGACAGTTCGAGATTGTAAGCTTTCGCTTAAATTAGGTCGATCAATCAGCGTTTGCTTTTTTAAGCGTTCGATGATATAATATAGACCCCTTTAAAAGGAGGAAAAGAATGAAGGACAGAGAACGATGACAGCCACCACATGCCCATCATTATTTACATTTTGGTAACAAGATGAGTGGACTGACTGACAGACCCTTTGCAGCCACAGCCTAAACCCATTAAGCAAAAATTACTTTAACAAGTGTTACAATTTAAGTACCAAATCAAGCAGATGCATAGAATACATAACAAATATCACAGCAATTGTGATTACAAGAAGGTTAGAGAACAATTGGGAAAGGAAATGACAATTACAGAATAGTCTGAAACACTTTTACAATGTGTAGTCTGAAGAACATTTCCACAACAATTACAGTGAGGCAGTTAGTACAGGCTGTGCAAGCTAGACTCGTGCACAATCAAACAAAGACATTTGTCACTTTACAGATTCACATTAGAGGCTAAGTGTAGCATGGTTTGCCTACGTGGTTAATATTGACCGAGGTTGTTCCTAGTCCTCTTCTTTATAGCAGGTAAGTAGGCTGGTTCCTTCTGCAAGTACTCTTTTGATTTGCCTTTAAATTTTTCAGTGGTATTTTCCTTTCTGGCTTCTGAAAGAAGCTGGTTCCAACTTGCTGGTGCTGCCTTTGAGAATGTCCTATCACCTATTGCAGTTTTGAATTTTGGTCTAATGAGGGTAAGGTTGTGTCTAGGAGCACAGCTTTGTTGTTTGATTTGTAGTGGAGGGCAGTGTCCAAGCTTAATGATTTTTGAAGATCTGTATGGAAAGTAGTAAAGTTGAACTTTTATTAACTAGTAACTATTTAACTTACTGTAGAAGCTGGCTGTGATGGGTAAAGCAATCTGCAAATCACGATAATTGTTTGAATTTTTTGTGTGTTGACACTTGACTGGAAAGTAGTTAATGGGATATTGGTATTCAATTTTATGGACTCACCTTCCTACCGATAACAGGACAAACAGTGGGCATTAACAGATGAGAAACTCTGTGGCAAAGTTAAACTTGGCCTAAGTTTTTTTTTTGTTTTTTTGACAATGTTATCTCTGTCCTTTGAGAATAAGAGACATGGGTCTAAGGTTAGTCTTTATGCAGACAATCTACATTTGGCCAGTTTTGTTATGTGAAAAACAAGAAAAATGACAAATGTCTTAAAATGGTTAGAACAAAAATAATTTTCTAACTTTTCTGGAATTGTTACAAAAAAGTGAAAGCCAGCTATTTGCACTGTTTTTGGATGTAGTTTGTCCTGCAAAATCTCATGCTTCTGTGAAACCTAAGGAGGAACGGGAAGAAAAAAAAGCTAAATATGAATGGATGACAGAGGAGGAGGAGGAGTGGTTTACAGGGAAGAACCAGATTAAGAAGATGCAGCCAATTAAAAGAAACAACATTACTATAGCAGCAAAACTATTCTTCCAATCTCATATTGCATCCACAAACTACACACTAGCTAGGCAGATAGAGGCACAGAATATGTAGATAAAAGTGTATATGAAGGCATACTAAAAAGAAAAAGTACATAAAAATGACTGGGTGTAAAAGGACGAACTTTTTTAATTAATACTTTTTTTTTTTTGCAAATAAATATACAACATGCAAACAAGAAACATTTTCATGCATTTGTTTCAGTGCCCTCTAACAGACTCTGATACTGTACACTATTTTTTCTATTTCTAGTGAAACACTGGTTATATCTCTTGACTCGACCATTTTTTGGCAGTACATTCTGATTTTTAGCCTCATCTTACCCCTTTTCATGAGTGTTTTTATTCGGGTGTTCCAGAAGGCATTTGTGTGTGTCTGTGTGCGTGCATGTGTGTGTGGCTCCCACACAGGGTGATGCAATTTGAGGATCAGCTGATCAAGTGATTTACAGTAGAAGGAGAAAACTAGGATGAGAAAGAAAAACAAGTGTGGTGACAGAACAGTGCACTACTGATTGAGTACTTTATCTATTTTTGTTTAATTAAAAAAAACACCATCCATTAGAGTCGAGTCACAGTATAGTCTGGTCTGTCTTACTAACATGCATCATCATAATCTCTCTCTCTCCTTTAAAGAAAAACAAAAAAAGAAACAGAGTTTATCCCACAAATCCTTATATAAGCCATAAAACTCACAGGCCTGTGGCAATGTGGTCAGTGAGCAAGGACTCGAGGAAGGACAATTCACCACACTAAGAAGAGGCTCTGCCACAGAATTGTGAGGTACACCTGCAGCAGGTTTTGAATGATCTGTCTCCAAATACTGTAATGATGTTTTTATTCCTTGTTAGTTATTCACACACTAGCTGCTGCATGCCACCTTGTCAGACTGTGTGTTGCTTTAATGATTTATTTATTTTTTTTTTTGCAAGCTGATAGGGAGTGATGCTGTTAGTTTTACTTTCAGATGTTTTCTCCCCTTTTCCTTTATGAGGATATTACGAGACAATGGGTATCAAAATATATCCGCACTCATGATAGCCAGTGTTTCAAAAGATGTCTTTGTCCATCTGCTGTCACAATTTCCCCTAATGGTATGTAACATTTTTGTTCAGCTCATGTTCAACCCCCCCCTTTTTTTTTTTTTTTTTACAGAGTAGAGTCATAGCAAATGAGCATTTTACATGTTGGTCTAAAATCTTTTGGTCCAAACATGAGTACACGTCTGTATAAAGCTAAACTGTATTACTGTATTTATGTTCACATTTATACGGTGTCCAGCTGTATTACTGTAGTCATGCTCATAATAAAGTGTAAGTTAACAAGGTCTGGTATTTTGTTAACCAGTTAATTCAACTATAAGTTTTTTACAAAATATCTCACTCACTCTCTGCTGAGGCCAGGCAGTCTACAACTGTTAATATGCTTTTCCCCAGACTAGAATACTGTCTCTCACCTCTTAGCCAAAAGAACCATAATTATACAAATCACTTATAACAAAATTATCAGACCCATCAATCCAGCCAACAGCAAACATCACTGCACTATGCCAAAATCAAACAACTGGCTTCCTGTAACAGCAAACTACCCTCATTGGTCAACAGACTTGCACCTCATAACCAATTACAGCATTCGACTGCATAGACCAACATTCATCCACAGCAGAAGTGAAATAACATTCTGTAAAATAAGTACCTGCTTATGGAATGATATTCTAGAGACTATTAAGAACCTTGAGAATTTACTCTCTTTCAAAAAATCACTCAGAAACCATCCACTCAAAAAGAAAACAAATAGTTTTGGGGCAGTGGTTAATGTTAAAAAATAAAAAACAGGAAACCACCATCATAACTGTATCACAACTTATTAAACACTTGAACACAGCAAATGATAAACAGTGGAAAATAGTAAAAAATACTATAAAATGATACTATGAAATGATGTTAAACCACCAGATTTCTACAAATGTTTAATGAAATTTGGAATAAACTACTAAGTAATAAATAAAATAAACTGAGTTAAAATTAAGCAGTAGCTGCTTTGATTTTTGAAACACTTGCCAAGGAAACAGAATCATTTACACCAGGTGTAGTTGTGGCATTCAGCCTAAGTTGCCAATTAAGTTCTTTTAACTCAAGCAAGGCATCTGTATCCACAGAGGTGTCACCATAACTCTGTCTATGATGACAAAAAATAAATACCTCTTCAAATTAGAACAAACAGTGGTATGCCTACAAAGGGCATTAGTATTTTTCTTTTTCCTTATACCATAATAATGTTCCCTTTTTCTATATTTCAACTTCCTGATTTCATATTATCATTTTATAGTATTTTTTACTACTTTCCATTACTTATCATTTGCTTTTATCCAACATGGAGTGTAATTTTAATGTTCATGAATGTATTAATTTATTCAGTCTGTCAGCATTTCATTGGTGGTCAACATATATATATATATATATATATATATATATATATATATATATATATATATGTATATATATATATATATTGTGGTCTGATGAAGTCTGTTTAAGAAAGTTTCAAGACGAAAGCGCTCAGTGTTTAATAAATCGTGATACAGTTATGACCGTGGTTTCCTGTTTTTCTGTTTGTTAGTTTTTGTCATGTTTAGGTACACTGGTTAGTGTTACTGTATTTTATTCCTTGCATGGTGGAAGCTTTACATTAACAAATAATTTGGTTTTGTGATGTGGGGTTATTTTTACTGAGTTCTTAAAGAACTTCCAAATTTTGCTTCTTCTGCTGTAGTCTATATCATATATTAGCAACAAATGAATCTAGAGCTTGGCATACAGATTACCTGTACATTAGCATCTGAACCAAGTTGAGCTTGATAACTGTATAAAGGCTTTTCTGCCTTATTTGTTGGGGTACAGGTGTACTTAATGTTGTCTACAACTTCTTTTGTAGCTTATATTTCACTATAATACCGTAATGCTGAAGTAACTGTCTACATCTTGTGTAACACACGTAATTTATTCTTTGCAATTTTACCTACACTAGTGTCCTGTTTGCTGAAAATGGTCTTCAGACCAGTTAGCAAAGCATAACAAACTAAATAAATAAATACTGTTTTCCAGCCATGAATATAATTAGTTTGCAGTAATTCTATTTACAACATGTTGTGTTGTTATCAGTTTTTGTTCTGCTACAAGTGTAAACTATATGTCTGAACATCAGCAATTCCTTTACTGCTAAATGCCTCTTTATACTTAAGGCACCTTAAAAATGGCTTGAACCTTGCTATGTGTATATATGCAAATAACTCTATCTTATTTGTTATTCTCATCCCCTGTATCTTAAGCCCCACCAAATAAGATAATTGTGTGCTACAATGTATGCGTTGAATATTATAATGTCTGTATAACTCAATGTCTTGAATGTTTCATTACTAAAACGTTTTTTTTTTATCAACGGTGTATAACACAATAGCTGAATTTGTTTTGTTACTGTATTTCTTGGAGCTTTTCTCCTCGGGTCTCCACTGAAAATGGGCCAAAAGCCCAGCTGGACTAACCAGGTTAACAAATGTCAATAAATAAATAAATAAAATATGTTTTGAAGTTCTAAGATACCCTGGGGGTCTGTAACCTTAATTATGATGTATATAACCATTATGTTCATCATTTGGAGCACGTTTTTATTGAAGTTTGTTTCTGATTTGACAAGACAGTGATGGGATGAAAAGTAAAAGAACAAACAGTCAGAGGCATATGTTATACTGATGAGTGTCTGGAAGAAGAAACAAAAGCATTTGGATAAAATCCACAAAGAGAAAAGGATTGCACATAGAAGAAATTAACATAAAAAATTCAATAGGAGAGCCAACTGCTGTTACTTGGAAACACTACTTAGTGCAACACTCTGCCAGTGATCATTTGCTATCACACATCCCACCCAAACCACCACAAACAGCTACTTATTGAGTGCAATGCTTTATGCACACTACTTCTGCAAAGCCTGAACAACAAATGCTTATTTTAAATAAATAACAGTGTCCGTTTCTTTTAACCACAGACAACCTCTGCATCCAATTAAAGACAACTTTATTGACTGAATATATCTCAGATATCAGAATACTAGCAACGATTTGACAAAATCATTTATTTTAACTTCCCTATGCATATGTGACCATTAAGTTCTCCCAAAAAAACCTTCAGCAATTTGCCCACATATGCACAATCACTTTGTTGACATCAGAATTAAACATTTCCCACAACAACCCCTTCAGCAGTTTACCCATACTGCACAAGCACGTCACTGAAATTAAAATGAAACATTCTTCCAGTGACCCCTTCATTAGTTTATCCATGTATGCACACTTCCATAAACACACACACACACACACACACACACACACACACACACACACACACACACACACACACACACACACACACACACACACACACACAGCATTTACATTTTTCTCACATCCTGGCAGTAGCACACCGTGCCTGAAAAAAAAAAATACTTTAAAATAAATAAATAAACTTTTCCTATGCTTGTGCTTCCTCCTCTACATTAACTACTTCCTTCTTCTTGGCTCAGGTGGCCTCAGCCACCTGTGGGAGTCTCAGCCGAAAGGAAGGGCTTCTCGCTGCACCATGCAGTAGTCCGTTCAGCAGTTCATTGAGTGACACTTCTGTCATGCCGATCAAACCCGACTGATGATCAGGAAGTTTAACTACAGACCGTTCTCAAAACAGCCCAGTAATTGTAAGAAGAAGAATTTTTTTTATTTCAGATCTCCTCAGAAAGAACCCAGAACACAACACAAATTCAACAATTATTTTTAATTTAAAAATAACAGCTGACTCTGAATTAGCACATTTCTTTTTTTCCCTCTTTTTAGATGGGGAGGGCTGCAGCCCAGCAGCCAGTACTACGAGCCACCCCTGGTCCACAGCAAATTTTTTACAGCTTATTTTATCACAGGTAGTTATTCTTGAACTACGAAAGTATCAACATCTGAGATATGTTATACATTCCCTGTCTACAAAGTCAAATACCACAAGTGGCATCCTGCCAAGGCCTAGCCTATCTCCGAACTTAAACATCATACAATATAAAGAAAAACAGCAGCTCAAAATGCCTTGTTATTGGGCAAGAAATTGCATTAAAACACTAAATATCTTAGAACTATTTGGTTCTATACTGTCATAGCTATTAATTAATGTTTTGTTGAATGGGTTAATCCAATTATAACTATGGCCATTTTTTAAATGGGAGACAGGAGATAATATTCATACTGACTACAGGAAATCTGGCCAGGACAGCAGAGCGGTTCCTTTATCCACCATGAAGGCTGGGAACCATATATAACAATAAAGAAGATCAGAGCTACTGGTGTGCAGGGATCAATTAAGGCCTTTGCAGAGGAGATTGTGAGCCCAAGGTAAGTGAAAGAGGTTTGGATGGGACTACAACAGTACAGGTGATTATGGAAAGCAAGCCAAAAGACACATGTCAAGGAGAGATACTGTTGCTAAAGGTGGTAAAGAGATGGAAGGATGGTCGAAGTTAACAGAAATTACTGTGAATTATAATGCAGATGATAACCAAATGGGTATTGCAGTGGTATATGTGGTAAACGAAACTGAGGCACTGGATACTCTGTGTGCAATATGAAAGAAAAAGATGTGGAGGAAACAAAGAAGCAAGAAGAAATTAAGCTGACTGCAGAAAAACAGTCAGGGGTACTTTTGATGAATGTAGTGGCCAATACTATAACAACGCACAATAACAGATTATATGCAGCCATGATGGAAAGAGAGTTGAGGGGGTACCAGAGAGAAGGCAGAGAGCAAGTATGCTGACTTGGAAACTGGCAGTAAGAATCATGATAAAGAAGGATCTGCCTATTGACAGGTATGAATGATGGGGCAATATGATAATGCCTCAGGGGTTTAAATTTTAAGACATTAGATCTTTTATTCACCTGATGGTTGTGAGCCTTTATGAACTGACATT
Source organism: Protopterus annectens (assembly GCF_019279795.1). Lineage (NCBI taxonomy): Eukaryota > Metazoa > Chordata > Ceratodontiformes > Protopteridae > Protopterus > Protopterus annectens. The sequence goes on from NC_056725.1 coordinate 1,760,921,975, forward strand.
TGAATCCATTAATTGGAAGAAAACAATATGACTTTATTTGACAAAAAAGAGGAATTTCAAGGAACACACACATGGTAATGCCAAAAACATTTCCGTATAAAGAAACTGTCAGTTAAATTTAGGACTACTGAAAATCAGCAGTAAAACATAAAAATGTCATGTATGAAGTCAGTCAAGCTAGTCATGAAAGAAAATGACAGACTGCGACTTGGAATGTGTGGACTTTAATGGACTGCATTAACAGTATAATTATGCACTTACCAAGTGTAAATATTACAGATGGACAAAGGGGAGATTATAATATTGGTGCTATTATTGTGGATCGTTTCAACATCTGATCAATGACTATGCAAAAAGACACTGTGCAATGTGGGGACAGAACACACAGTCAATATAGGACGTGCTGTAGATGTAATAAGGATGAACATTGGTGGTTTGATTCTGATAAGGTGAGTAAGAGGGGCAGAAAACAAAACGAGCAAGAACATATACAAAATTATGGTATCAAAATGGTATACAAAACTTAAAATGTAGGTACTGATACAGGCAGCCCTGAAGATGAAAATGAAAGTAAATGCATTAACATAGATGACAGAAGACAGATTATAATGCTGTAATGTGAGGAGTTGCAGTAACAAAACAGTTATGCTGCGCTTGAATATAAAGAAAGAGAAGAAGGTAGTACTGAACAATAAGAGGCAAAGACTATAATGCAACAATTTGACACAGAGTTAAAAAAACAGACATTAAAGTTAGACAGCCACCATGAAGTTATGAGTTACAAAAAACTCCCCCACAAACAGTAAAAATCAATATATTAGCGTTGAATGTTAAGAGTATAAAAGGGGAGAGTTAAAAAGAAAGGTGGTATTAAATTATTTTAAAAAGGTAGATACTATTATATGCTATCTAGGCTAGATATTCAGAAAGTCTTTTGGCTTTTCCCAGTTAGGGGACGCCACAGAGGAACTCCCGTCCACTAATGATTGGCAGTGGATTTTTATGGTGCCGAGTTGCCAGGCCAATGCCCAACCTTCAAAGAAGGCACAGCCATTCACGCAGCACCCACCTGCATGTCTTTAACATCACTCGACCAAGGGGAGGACATGCAGACTCCACACAGAAGGCGCTCTGGCCGAGAATCGAATGGGAGAACCTCTTGCTGTGAGGCGACAATGCTACCTGCTGCACCACCTAGGCTAGATATTATATTTTTAAAATTAAATTCTAAATGGAACCATTTCAAAGATTATAAGACGTGGATATCTGCTTATGACAAATGTACCGGAACTGGAGTAATAAATGCAAAGAATGTGATTTTTAGGATCACCGAGAAGGGTAGGCAAATTAATGGTGGTAGACATAAAGCACAAAAAATCACGAACAAACTAGTTAAGACAAAAACGCAAACTGAAAACCAATGAGAGTGGTAGAAACCAGGTTTAATTTAGCGATAAAACAAATGAATGAAACTCTTTCGGTAAAGACTGTGCTTCACCTTCATCAGAATACAAAATACATGTTGTCTACTTGAATGGTAGATGAAATGACTGGGCTAGCACCGTTCTGGTTAGGTACTACGTTCTGGTTAAATATTACATTTGGTGCTGTAATGTTCCTTAAGTTTTCAGTGTTAGAAGTGCGACTTTGCCGCTGTAAGTTAGCACCAAGAGGCATATGTTAAAGCCATGCTTAGTCATCTTAACACAGACGTTTACACAAAACCATCAGTTAGTGAGCTCAATACAGCCTATAGGAGAATTAAGAACATACTAGAAGATCTCTTTTTAGAAGCATACATAGATCTAGACTTGTACCAATATTTATTAATGATAGCACCTAGAGTTCCAGCACTTTTTGGGGTTCCTAAACTACATAAATCCATCAGTAATCCACCATTTAGACCAATAGTTGATGGGAGAGGTTCGGTGACATATGCATGTACCAAACAAATAGACATTTTGTTGAAGCCCCTTATTGAATCTGAATTGCAAATTTGCAAAGATTCATGGAGCTTCTTACATAACATTAACAAGGTAGAATACCATGCTGAGGCATACTTTTTAACCATAGATGTCAAGGACCTCTATACCGTCATCCCCCAGCATTTAGGTATGGAATGGATTAGAGATTACTTAATTTCCAAAAAGGTAACGGACAATACTATTTACCTAATTGAAACACTGCTTGAAGTAGTATTGTCAAACAACATTATGATGTTTGAAGGAGATCTGTATTTGCAAAAATCTGGCGTAGCTATGGGCTCCCCATGTGGCGGGAGCTTTGCGAATGCCATCATGGCACATTGGGAAAACACTTTACTTTCCCCCCCGCCCGATGTTTAAAGAACATGTCTCCTGGTACATCAGATACCTGGATGACATGTTTTTAATTTGGAAAGGACCAAAAGCCATAGTCCCTTCTTTTATTACAAGTATTACGGAGCTTACCGATTTTTTGCAATTTACTTTTAATATAGAAGAAGACAGTATTAATTTTCTTGATATTTTACTTATTAAAGACAGACAAAATTCAAAGTACATTATTAAGATTTATAGGAAACCCACATACTCCAATGCTTTCTTGCACTTTAGTAGCTGCCACCCTTTTCCATCAGAAAAAAGCAGTTGTTAAAGGCCAAATGGTCAGAGCTGCAAGAATAACAACACTTTCAGATTTTGAACATGAATGTGAGAATTTGGAGAAAATGTTTATAAACAGAGGGTATCCTATTAAATTAGTAGCTAGCATTAGGAATGAGGTTAGGTCCAAAAGACTTTCAGGATACTTTATATCCTTATTAAGTGAGCGAATCACCAACATTAGCTTATTAAGCGTACAACAAGCAGAAATTCATTCCCTTACAAATGACACTTACAAAAGTAGTTTTTTGTGCACTTTTTCTAGTGACTATAAATACATTAGAGGTATCATGAATAAGAATTGGAGAATTATCTCTGAAGACCCAGTACTGCTTAATAAGCTAGGGTCGCAACTCAAAGTTATTTATAGAAGAAATCATAATTTGAAAGTTCTTTTAGAAAAGAAGATGAAACCACAATTTATTCCATCAAATGGTATGTACAAATGCGGCACTTGTCCACAATGTACATCGATTTTAGTAACAAAAGAAGTAGTCATTAATGACAAGGTATATAAAATAAATAAAATATATAATTGTGAGTGTAAAGGTGTTGTTTACACAGCACTATGCGAACAATGTAAGGCCTTCTATTTCTATATAGGCAAAACTGAAAGAAAAAATCAAGCAAAGAATTTACGAGCATAGGTATGCTATTAGTAAAAAGGATATCAATAATGCTTTAGCAAAGCACACACTTGAGCACCCTAACCACAATTTTAAATTTGTCATTTTACATCAAAGAACAAATGACCCAAGAGGTGGCCCATGGCAGTTAACCTTGGAAATAGATGAGTTAATGTGGCAAATTAGGACCACCGCATGTGCATACCCTGGTCTTAATGAACATATATCTATCAAATGTATTCTTAATTGTTAGCCCTTAAAAGATAATAAAAGATATACATACATCATTTAACATAATAGGAACATTACAACTTTATTTTGTATAGGTTTAGAAATAGATATTCATCTATTTAATAATTTAAATGCACTAATTAATTATTTATTAATTTTTATTATTTTTTTCCAATTAATTTTTTAACAAATATTCTTTACAAGTATGTTATGGACTTAATATATTCAATACATGTGAAATACAGGAATATAAATATTAAATATTACATATTACATTGAATTTTTAGATATAGATGAAAAATAGATGGTAAGCGTGCCTAATTGACCAATACTAATTTTCTGATGATGGTAACACATCAAACTTTCTGCACATAAGTAAGTTAAAAGACCCTTTTAAGAGATATATTGTCATTAACTTATTTGAAGCTTTTTTGTAGTTTTCTGACAATGAGGCTTACTAAAACTGTTACAAAATGTTTTTGCTGCTGGATTTAATATGTAGGGCTATTTAATAGCCTTGTGCTGTTGAAGACTTGTCTATTTTATTTTATTTATTTTATACATCTGAAAAGGACTTATCAATTTTCAAACATATTATTGCAATGTTTTTTATTATATAAAATATTCACATTTTTGTTCTGTGAACGCCAGGTAGTAAACACGCCTTCTTTGGAAGTGACGTCTCTAATTGCCTTCTGGCGATATTTTTAAAAGATGTGTAACTTTGTATCTTGTATTCTGTATTCTGATGAAGGTGAAGCACAGTCTTTACCGAAAGCGTTTCATTCATTTGTTTTATCGCTAAATTAAACCTGGTTTCTACCGCTCTCATTGGTTTTCAGTTCGCGTTTTTGTCTTAAATGGTGGTAGACATGCCGTAGAAGAAAACAGTATTAAAAATTACAGTGGTGCATCCACAGACCAGTGTCTCAAATTATTTGAACATTTGAAAATATCAGTAACAGTAAAATTGTGTTATACAACGTTAAAATGGATATGGTACTGTCAGGGGAACTTAACTGTATTTTAAGGAGGAAAAAGTTACTGCAAGGTATCAAGGTGGTGACAGAAATAATGAAGCATGGTAATCTGATATTACTAGACCATTACCTTGTCATAGTGATGGAGCCTACACAGACAGATAATGGAAGAGAGCTCAGATTAAACACAGTCCAGTGGAGAAGGTAATGGTAATCCAGTGTTAATGCCAAGAAAAACATGTGGACGATGAAACTCTCAGATCTGAAGATATCCAACACACTACTGGGAAAGAAAGAGGACAAGTCTGAGTAGGGTTAGGGGCTGTAACACAGATGGATTAAAAACAGAAGAACATCCATTTGTTGAGGTGCTCAGAGAAGAAAAAAGTTCTTCGGCTAATGAAGATTTCAGATGACTGCAAACTAGGAGCCATAATCGAAACTCCTGGACATCCTACAAAAGGGCCTCATGGAGACAGATGCCTTCTGTGAAAGCCATGGCCTCAAGCTCAATGCCAAAAAGTGCATTTTATCCCCTTTGATAAAGACTCTGTAACCATGAGCTACCACATAGGTGGTAATCTACTTAACACCGAAAGTGTGATTACAGACCTTGGGACACAGGTGGACAGTAGTCTCTCCTCTGATAATCGCATCACCACAGTAGTCAGGAAATCCTTCTACGTGGCACACCTCATCACAAAAGGTTTCTCATCCAGAAAAAAAGAGGTCATTGTTCCCCTCTACTCATCACTCATTAGACCCATTATAGAGTACAACGCCCCTTTTGGTATGTACCTCACAAGACATCTACAACAACTGGAAAGGCCACAGAAATACCTCACAAAGAGGATTACCGGCCTCAAACAGATGCCCTACGCAGACAGTCTCAGAAAACTCCAGCTTTACTCTGTCGCATATCGCCTACTCAGAGGTGATCTCTGCCTAACATACAAAGATATGTCAAACCCAGAGCTGTTGGACATGCTCCACTTAAAGAAATCCCAATCCCTCTGAGCTACACGCTCTAGGGACCTAAATCTTGTCACCACAATAAACAGAACATGCCAGAGGGATAGATTCCTGTTCCAGAGACTTCCCATACTCTAGAATAAACTACCTATCTATATCAAACAAAGCTCCTCATTAGCACTCTTCAAGAAAAATTTTGATGATTGGATGGGAAATAGGAAATTCACCCCGGGGATCACCTCTGTGGCTCTGCTTGACAGTGGCACAGGAAAATAATTTTCTTGGGTGGCAAAAGCCAGGGTACCTTTTTGGCTGGGCTTGTATAGGCCCCAGGGCCAATAGCCTAGTACCTACCTATGAACCTACCTATGTAACTTGGAGCTTTTCTCCCCGGGCCTCCACTGAAAATGGGTCTCAAGCCCAGTGGACTTTCCCGATCAACAAATGTCAATAAATAAATAATAATAAATAAATAACAGACTGGTGTCACCAAAAGGTCAATATTGAAATCAGGCTAACCACATACTCAACAGTCAAAAGTGGAAAAGCTCTATAAGGTCAGCAAAAACAAAAACAAGACCCTGAGCTTAATGTGGCTCAGTCTGTCAAAGTATTACAAAGTCAAAATGAAATTAAAAAAACAATACAATCCACCAGACCAGTCAGTCATGACCTCAACAATATTCCAAATGAATATTTTATTTATTTATTTTATTTTATTTTACATTTGTTGACCGGGCTAGTCTAGCTGGAGAAATTTCCATTTTCAGTAGAGGCCCGGGGAGAAAAGCTCCACAGAAATAAGTACATAGAGACAAATCATCAGTAAAAATAAAAATATTAGTATAAATGTTAGTGAAAACAATAATAACAAACTCAACAATTTAAGATTATTACTACAAGAGTTAATTACTATCATACACAGTTACAAGAAACTAAGAAGCTATATGCTTTAAAATTAAAGGTGCATGAATTAATTACTACCACTCACAGTTACAGTCTAGGGAAAAAAGATATTAAATTTTATACAGAGAATACAAAAATACATGTCAGATATGGATACGAGGAAGGGAGGTAAGAAAAAGAGTGTAAAGAATAAGGGAAAAAAAATAAAAGGGGATTAGATTATGAAAAAGGGAGGAAGTTAGGACAGTAACAGGCAAGGAAGCAAATTGGAAGACAGTGTGGGGGGAAGAGAAAAATGCCAAGTGGAGAGTAGAGTCAAACAAGGAGAAGAGGTAGTTATAAGTAGAGTTGAAGTATTGGGAAGTTAATTAGGTTTACTACAGGAGCAGAGCCAGTGATTTTGGAAGTGGAGTTTAATATTTTGTTTGAAGAGAGGCAGTGATGTAATCTTTGTTATGTTGCTAGGTAACGAATTCCATTTTGAACCTACAGAATTGGTAAAAAGGGAGTCACCAGCAGTGTTGTTTGATTTTATGGAACTAGTCAATAGCTTACTAGATGAGCGGAGAGAGTTGAGATTATTATAGGGGATTATGAGTTGAGAGAGTATAGGGGTGTTATTTGGTTGGTACAGTATTTTATGGGCAATTGTAAGTTGGTGGATTGCAAGATAGTTCTGATACTCTAGCCAGCCTAGTTGTTTCAAGTTAACACAGTGATGAGTTCTGTAGGTGTTACCTGTAGTGAAGCGGGCAATGTTATTGTAGCAGGTTGTTAGTTTGTTTAGGTTGGTTTTCTTGAGGTTGGTAAAGATAGGTGAGGCATAAAGAATAGTAGAAATAAGATGGGAGTGAGCAATCCTAGTTCTGGTTGATGGCGTAAGGAATGGTCTGATTCGATTTAAGGATCCTATTTTTCTGTTGACTTGTTTTATGGAGTTGTTTATGTGTTGGTTGAAAGAGAGATTATTATCAATGGTAATACCTAACAATTTAGTGGTAGAGTCAGGTGAAATGACAGTGGCACTGTTGGAGGAGATGGAGAAGTTTAAGGGGGAGGTCCTAGAAGTGGGTGTGAAAAGGAGCAGTTTAGTTTTTTTAGCATTTAATAGGAGGAATCGACTGGAGAACCATGTTTCTATGGTATTAAAGATTTTTTGAGTAAGAAAGATAAGTTCTGGGGTGGAGGATGCAGAGCAGATGAGCGTAGAATCATCAGCATATTGAATGCAGGTTGCTTGAGGGATTATAGTATGAAGATCATTAACGAAGAGGGAAAAGAGGAGTGGGCCAAGAATAGAGCCTTGTGGAACTCCGATAGAAACAGGCAAAAGCGAAGAAATGTGGTTGTCCCAAAGAACTGCTTGTTTTCTATTTGTGAGATAGGAATTAAACCATTTAATGGCTGGGATATCAAAAGATAGGAATTCAAGAGTATTAATTAATAAAGAGTGGTTGACCATATCGAATGCTTTGGAGAGGTCAATGAAGAGGGCAGAAGAGAGTAGGTTGTTGTTACGGTTCTGATTAATAGTGTCTACAAAGGAAAGCAGGGCAGTAGTAGTACTATGATGTGGTCTAAAACCTTGTTGACAGTTTGCTATTATGTTGTGAAGAGAGATATGTTGTGCACGTTGATGGTGGATACATTTCTCCATAATTTTGGCCAAAGGTGAGACGAGAGCAATAGGTCTATAGTTAGAGTATTCTAAGGAGTTTCCACCTTTATGAAGTGGGATAATATGAGAGACTTTCCAGATATCTGGGATGTTTCCTTCTTTGATTGTCCTATTTATGAGAATAGATATAGGATATGCGATAACCTTGGCAGCCTTTTGTAGAAAAAGAGAGGGGAGCTTATCAGCAGAGGGGGTACAGGGTTTTAGTTTGTGCAGGAGTCTGTATATGTAAGATGTGGAGATAGGTTGTAGAGAAAATTTAAAGGTAGAGTTTGTTAGGTTACTTGGTGGGTTTAAGTTGTTGGCATTAAGTTGTTTAGCTAGAGCTTGGATAATTTCAGTGAAGAAAGAGTTGAAAGCATCTGCAGTTTGCTGAGGGGTATCAGGGTCAGCATTAATTGGGGAAGGTGTTTTAGAAGTACCTGGGGAGAGGAGTCTATTGACAGAAGACCAGAAAAGTTTAGAATTATTGACATGGGTTTGTTGTAGTTCATAGTAGAATTTCTTTTTGTCAGATATTATTGCCTTTTTAGTTAGATTTCTGAGCTGGCGGAAGTGTAGAAGATCTGGGTTATTTCTGTGGGATCTCCATGAGGCCCAGACTTTATTTCTGGTGAGAATAAGTTTTTTGGTTTCATGGGAGAGCCAAGGGGCAGTATTAGATTTCATTCTAATGATACGTTCAGGAGCATGTAAGTCAAGAATGGATAAAAAGATTTTGTTGAAGTATAATACTGCATTTTCAAGAGGAAGTGTTTTTAAGGGGTTCCAGTTGCATGCACTAAGTTCAGCCTGAAATAGATCAGGATTAAAATGTTTGATGGTGCGTATTTTTCTTGTACTGGGTGGGTTTACACAATCGGCCTTTTCCCTTGTTATGAATGTTAAGGAGTGGTCACTGATATCATCTGGCAAGGTTCCTACTTTGTAGTTATCTTTAATTCTGTTTACAAGTATCCAGTCTAAAATGCTTTCTCTATTACTATGTTTGTTCAGCCTAGTAGTAGAGGTAATGGTTTGGGTAAAGCCATGAAGGTTGATATGAAAAGAAGGATTTTCAGTATTAATGTTATTCCAGTCCATGTTCAGGTCACCTAGTATAACAGTTTCTTGGGGATATGTAGCAGATATCCAACTAAGATAATTTTCCAGGATCGATATATTGTCACCAGGTGGGAGGTACATACAGATAATATAAAGGGATTTTTTGGAATTTAACTGGAGTTTTGTAATGATTGCTTCTAACTTGCTATCTTGGGATGGAGAGGCAGGAAGGGTAGTGATATTCAGATGATTTTTAAAAAGAATTGCAACTCCACCACCTTTGCGGTTGGGACGGTCAAGTCTAACTATATTGTAGCCTTGGGGACTAATCTCAGTGTCTTTGGTGATTGGTTTTAGCCATGTCTCTGAGAGGCAGAGAATATCAAATGAATGTGTATGAAGAAGGGCATGCAGGTGGGGTATTTTGTTGTTTATGCTTTGGGTATTAAGATGTCCTATTAGGAAGGTGTTATTGAGTTTGGGTATTGACACTAGGGGAGAAGGGAAAGTAGGTCCAGGGTTGGGGTGGATGTCCCCATCTTGAAGGGTAGGATTACTAGGTTTGAATGTGAGCTTACATATTAGAAGGGAAAGTGTTTTAGATTTGTTATCCGAAGGCAAGATGTAGTTGAGGTGTGTAAGTCTATGGAATTTAGGTAGTTGATAGTTGGGGGTAGAAGGAGTATATGGATATGAATTAGGTGGAGAGAACAATGTTGTAGTGTGTTTGTGTGAATAGAAAGATTGGTCATAAAGTGATTTATCATAGTAGGATAGGAGGTAAACTGAGCATAGGGTGGATAAAAGTAGAATTAAGAGTAAAAGCTGGGTTGGCATGTAGGGAGCCATAGTAAGAGGAGTAAGAATTATTAGAGATGGAAGAGAGGAAGTATGAGAGATGGAAGTAGAAAGTAGTATCCTAAAGTTACGTGAAAATAGAGAAACAGATAAAGGATAAAAAAGAGGGGGGTAGGAGTGAGATAGAGAAAGGTGTAAAATCTGAGGGTTAGTTGTAGTGGGAGGGGTAAGAGGAAATTAGAGGAATAAGGTGGGAGTGTGAGGTGGTGGGAGGAAGTTAGAGCGGGAAAGAGCAGGATAGGAAGGTTGGGATAGGGGTTGTGTCCAGGGAACTGTAAGGTTAGGACCCCTGGGGGTGGGTGGGAATTGGGGGTAGGGAGAGGAGCGGAGTGAGCCCGTAGGGCGAACGGAGCGGGCAGAAACCACAGAGGAGAGGAGGAGAAGAAACAATCAGGAAGATAGGTGAAAAAAGTAAGTAGAAGTAGTTATGAAGAGGAGAGTACAATAGTAGACAAAGCAGGCAGGTTTAGCAATATAGCGCAGAATAAGTGTAGAAAGGAGATAGATAAGCAAGAGGTAGAGCAGCGAGCCCTAGTGTAATTTGGATAAGCAGAGAGGGTAGAGGAAACAAATAAGTGTGTAGGAGAAAAGTATAGTGGGAGGAAGGGTTTAACTGAGGAGAATATATAATGTTTAGAGGGTAGAAAGAGATGTAAGACCCTAAGGACAGATGAGCTATGTAAGGTATCCCAAAGCAGGAAAAGCTAAGGTTAAGAACATAAAGGGGTAGCCAGTGGGTATAAAGGGAGAGTGAGAGGATAAAGTAAGTCAGCTGGGGGAGAGTTCAACTAGATGGTAGGACACCTGAGAGTAAGGAGTCAGCCACAGCTGAGTTACTCCAGGTTAAGGAGAAATAAGAGCTAGGGGAGAGGAACCAGTGAAAAAAGTAGGGCAGGCATGTTACAAAAAAGTGGCAGATAGGCTGGGAGGGGGATACAGGGACCTTTGGAGGGGGGGTGGCTGCTGTCGTATCAGACTCAGAAGACTCTGTTACCTAGCAAATAAGAGTAAAGTCTTTAGTTAAGTCTAGCAGACATACTTTGAGTACAGTGTTTCTGGGTATGCTTCACAAATAGCTGTGTTCCTGGGTGAGATTCAGCGAGAGCTGGTAGGAGAGCTACTTTGCAGAAACAGGGAAAACCAGGGAAGAACAGGCAGGGCAGTAGCAGGTAGTCAGAGTAGAAGTAGAACTCAGAGCTATAATATAAGAGAGAGAAAGACAGGTAGTAAGGAGTGCAATATTAAAAACAAATATTAAAAAAAAAAAACAGTATACTATGGAGGCAAGACAAAAACAGGCAAACCATAAAATATGCATTAGATTACATTAGAAGACATTCAGAAAAATAATAAGCAGCACGGCACATAATATGCCAGATGTGTTGAGATTTAAGGGATTAGATCTGGGGGGTAGAACACTTGAACTATAGACAAAAGTTTATGATATTTTCCAGGAGGTGGAAAAAAAATATTCCAAATAAAACGAACAAAGCCAAATTTTAGGTAAATTTGGTCTCCCAGGCAAAGGACAACCACAAGGCATTCTTTAGCCATGTCTGCAACCTCAAAGGCAATGCAAAATTGTGTGCTGAGCTCATTAACAAAGCTACCTATACTGAGCCAGAAGATATAGCAAACCTACAAGCAGACAGATTCAGCTCTAACTTTACTCCTCTCTCACCCTCAACCTCCCCTCAGACAATACCATCAAATATAACTTCCCGCTACTATCACTAAGCAGAAGGTCCTCAATGTTTTCTCTAAGGCCAAGAACACTTCATTGATGGACCCAGACAATATCCTAGGATGCCTTTTTTAATTTCCCCAAATCTTTTGGGTTTCTAATACAATGACAGGAATGGACCCCATTCCTAAGTCAAAGTATGATTAAAGTTCATGAAATTAGTATTGTTTAAATCTCTGATGTCAGCCAGAAGTGCTCTTTGTAACACCCACAATGTGCCCAGTAATGACTCCTCCTGCAATTTGTACAGAGTTACATGTATCGGTAACATATCTAAATACGATTGTAGATTCTTTTTTGATAGGACCCGTTGCTCCTACTACTACTGGAATTTTCTGGGTATTTTTCTTCCACATTGCTCTTGTTTCTGCCAGGAAATCCTGATATTTTATGACTTTGTGACTCCCTGTATGTAAGACACTGTAGTCACTGGGTCTAGTGATTTCAATGTTCAATGCTAATTTTGTCTTCTTTTCATGGACCACTATATATGGTTTTCTATACAGCATGAAATATGATCTATCAGGCCCTCTGGAATTGCTACTTAACTGCAGCCTTCAAACAAGCTTCATACCTCATGAATGGAGAACAGCAACAGTCATCCCTCTGCACAAAGTTGGGCCATCTCCAGACCCTTAAGTCTCACTAGTCTCATATGCAAAGCCATGGAAATGATCAATAATGACATAGAAAACCTCCAAACTCTGGATCCAACCCAATTTGGTTTCATCAAGGGCAGGTTATGCCTACTCAACCTGGTGGACATCTGTGAAAAGGTTACCAAAGTAATGGACGTGGGCAAAATGTTTCACACTACCTACCTTAACCTGGCCAAGGCATTTGACACAATACCCTACTCAGGCATTGTTGACAAACTCAAGATGTTTGGTATTAACCTTTATGAAACTCAGTGAATAGCCAAGTGGCTCACAGACAGGACCCAGGAAGTGAGAAGTGGGGAGTCCACCTCTACAAAGAGGCCAGTCACAAGCAGAGTCCCTAAGAGATCAATCCTGGGAACCACTCCTTTTTGGCATTAACTTCTTTGAAGTCAAGACCAATGTCAAGGACCCCTGGCTGACTAAATCTGCAGATGATTGCAAATTAGGAGCAGTCATAGAATCCCACATCAGCACTAATGTTCTCCAGGTAGGTCTAATGCAGATAAATAACTTGTGGTAGAGCCATAGACTAAAACTAAATGCCAAGAAATGCATAATAGTATCCCTCCGAAAGTCATCCACCCCCTGGCAGCTATAATATTGGCAACACACACCCAAGAGTTGACCCAGTAGTCAGGGACTTGGGGGGACACACAAACCGTAATTTAGCCTTTGACCACCACATGTCTACAGTAGTCAGGAAATCATTTTATGTCGTGCAACCTATAAACAAAGGTATGGCAATCAGGTCCAAGGAGGTTATTGTCCCAATGTATTCAGCATTCATTAGATGTATCAGTGAGTAAAATGCTCCCTTTGTTATGTACCTAAACAGGCACATCCAACAGTTGGAATATCCACAAGGGTTCCTGACTGAAAGAATACGAGGTGTAATATGTCCTATGCAGACCGCCTCAAAGCCCTATCCTTGTATTCGGTCTCCTACAGGCTGTTGAGGGGAGATCTGTGCTGGGAAGAGATTAGCCTTGCTGTGATATAAACAGGACCTGCTGGAGAGACAGATATGTATCCCAGAGACTGCCTCTTCTCTGGGGCAGGCTCCCCATCCATGCGAATCAAAGTTCCTCCCTAACCCAATTGAAGTGTAACTTGGACAACTAGATGGGGAACAGGAAATTCATCCCTGATTTGGCACCCAGTGTGTCTCTAATGGACACAGGCAGCCTGTAAATGGCTCATCTCCCATGTCCCTGCTTGTAAAAGTTTCATCTGCCAAATCCCTGCTTACACCTATCAATGGTACCAGAAATTGTCATTTGGGATGTGTGGCTAGGCTTGAAAAGTCCCTTATGGTCGTTAGCCTAATACACACCTATGAACCTATTAAGAAAGCAAAATGGCTGTATGTGTAGATTTTAGAAATAACAAAGAAAAAAGGAGAAAAAAAAGCAAAGGAGAGGAGTAAAATATAACAAACTGAATGCAGACTTTCAGAGAATAGCAGGAACAGGCCTATGTAAATTAGCAGTGAAACAAATTGGAAGACAACAGAATAGGAAAGAAAAAAAATAATTTCAAGAAGACCTACAATATTAAAGGAATGTTTCACGTAATGATAGGCAAATGGAAGACAAACATAGGAGAAATCTGGCAAACAGAAGACAAAGATGGGAAAAAATAATAAAAGAAAATGTTATTTTTCTAGTGTCAGTGGTTCAACAGGTAGTGCACTCACCTTTGAAGCTGAAAGATCATAAGACTGTGGGTTCTATTCCCATATGAAGTAACTAGATTCATTTTCCAGTACTTCATAAGCGGGTGGTGACTGCATTTCTGTATGTATCATCTTTTGGATGAGGTATTAAATTGAAATCTCATCTGCTGAGCTCAGGTGGATGTAAGATTCAATAGCACTTAAAAAGAGAAGAAGAAAATCCCTGCTTTCCCAGCCAAGTTGCCCTAAGTTATTATGTGCACCACCATGGATATCCTCCCTGAAAAGAGGCTTTTGGCTTAGTGGGACCTGGTCAACAAATCATAAGTAAAATAACTATTAAGAAGAGTGAAAGGAATATACAGAACAATTATACAGGAAAGACCATTACATCACTGATAAATATGATGGTCTGTTCTCTGCTCTACAGTCAGACGTCCTTGACAGTGAAGTTAAATGGGCCCAAAAAAGCATCACCACTAAAAAGGCTACAGAAAATAACAAAATTACAGCTGAGTTTTTTTTTAATACTGCAAAGTGATGCTTACAGTGTTACCTGGAATTTGTCAGCAAATTTGGGAAATACAACAGTAGCCACTGATTTGAAAAGATCAGTTTATAGTCAACCCCCAAAAAGGGCAGCTTTTAAGAGCACTCAGTTTTTTGAACAATTGCACTTGTTTCACAAGCCACCAAGGTGATGCTCATGATCCTGCAAGCTAGACTCCAGCAATATATGAACCAAGAACTGCCAGATGCACAAGCTGGTTTTAAAAGGCACAGACACCAGAGAACCAACTGACAACATCCACTAGGTAACAGAGAAAGCAAGGGAGCTCCAGAAAAGTAAATAAAAATAACATAAAATATAACTAAAATAAAGCTCAAGTGCAACTTAACTGAAGAAAACAAGGCACAGAAACATGACTGAAAGCATAAAATGTTAAATGTTTAATAAGGTAAGCACTTTCACACCAAATACTAGTGCTTCATCAGACCATACAAAAAACTACATCAGCAAACACTTTTAATATATTCACTCTACTTCAAAGCAGCCAATAAACATCAAAGAAGAGTAAAAACGTAGCTTCAGCTTGTATCATTTAAAGAGACATCAGATCTGTCACAAATCTTCTTCATCAGATTGTCTTCTGCTTTTCTGCACATCTGTCTGAACCACCATAATCTGTTCTCCCTGATTTTTTCTGCAATCAGAGCTACTTTGGCTTCTGCTCTCATGTCCTCGTTTCTTCATCTGTCTTACAGTGTGAATCCTACCACCCTTCTCAGGCAGTTAATTTCCATCACATTTCGCTTCCTCATCTGTTCTGACTTTACTGCCAAGGTTTCTGTACCATACAGTAGTACTGGTCCCACCATTGTCTTGTACACCTTACTTTTCAGCTTCTTTGACATTCTTCTATCACAGAATACACCTAAGACTTTTGCCAGTTGGCTGCAGCCCCTCTGATTCTAGCTTTGACCTCTTCATTCAGACTTCTCTTCTCCACAACCACCACTCTTAGATACTTGAAGCTATTTACCTGTTCCACTATCTTCCCTTCTATCTCAGTTCTCAGCTTCTTCTAATTTCCCCAATTTGCTACCATTACCATTGTCCAAAAACAAGTAGGCACAGTGGTAAATCCTGAAGCAATGTACAACGAACTCAACCATTAACAAATTGTTTATTCACAAATATAAAACAATAAGCACATTTGTTCCTACAATGAGAAACTTCATCAGATAACAAATACAGAGCCTCTCTCATTTAAATATACTATGATTTCCACCCTTCAATCAGCTGGTGTCACAACCACAATAATCAACCAATTAAAACGATCAAAGAAAAAGCTGACAACATCCATTTCCTCCAATAATAAGGTAATAAAACACAAATTATAAAATCACAAAAGTTACCTTTCTAATGCTTTCACTTTTAAAATACTGGAAATGGAAACTTGATCATTAAGTCCGGGCCAAAACATTGCATTCAAATGTAGCTGCCACACTAACTCACACCGTTCAAGAAGGAACAACCATGTCCCCCACTTTCTTTCATAAGTAAGGCTTCTAAAATAAAAAAAAAAAACTTAAAGTCATGCCCAGGTTGTTCCAGACAATATCTAGCCAAAGCATTCATGTTCTTCCTTTGTTTGATGTCCCTTATATGTTCATATATGCAATTTCTCAATTTTCTGTCAGTTTTACATCATAAAAACAGTGACAAAATGTACATAGAGCACAATATACCACCCTCTCACTGTTACAAGAATATTTTGTATGTAAAATTATCCTTACATTGTTAACACTGATCTCTTTGATTTCAAGAATATACTTACAATATGAACAAAAAACACATTTCCTCATAAAACCTTGATCAGTCAAAACTTTCCTCTGCTCAAAAATATTTTTTAGGTTCCTCCCTTTTCTATAAACAATAACCGGTCCATCTCCCTACAAATTCATAACTTCCTTTTAGTTTTTTATAATTTCACAATTCTTCATTAAAATATTTTAAATAACACTGCTATTATCACAAAAGGTAGTAATGAGAGCACACAAAATCCCTATTTAAATCATTAGTACTACTTGAAATATTAGTGTCCAACTCATACCGCATCTGTCCAGTGTTGCAAAGGCTAATCCTTCATTATTCAAAACTGGTTTAAAAAACTGGCTTTCCATTTTATTAACCACCTCCATCATAACATCATGGACTAATTCAAGGGGATAACCTCTCCTCAAAAACATTCTTCAAAAGGTCACACTCAGCAAAAATGATTCAAACAAGCTCACCATTCTTGCAGCTCTTACAAACTGGCCCTTTAATACAGCTTTTTTCTGTTTAAAAGGATGAGCACTTGAGAAATTATTAGAATAAGTTTCCTTCCTAAAAATCTCAGAAATGTATCTTCTATTCACCACATCCTTTTTTAATAGTACGTCTAAATACAACATCTGGACCAGACTTGCAGAATGGGTAAAATGTAAGGATGATGTGGTACTGTTAATATATTCTAGAAAGGGGCCAACGTCATCCATAGTACCTTTCCAAAGAATAAATATATTGTCCAAAAAATGCATACAGAAGTGGCAACTGGTGTAGAGGGGAGAATTAAATAAATATTTTCTATTCCACTGGAGCATAACAGTATTTGCATATACACCCCCACATGATGACTCCACAGCCGCTCCATTCTTTTGGACAAATATTCCCCTTCAAACAAAATAAAATAATTTTTTATTACTTTGTCCAACAATTGCTCAAGCATGTTCACTTCTGTCTGGGGTATGTTTTTGTCAACCAAATATTCACAAAACCATCGGACCCCTATATCGTGAAGAATGACAGTATAGAGGTCTTTTATATCTATAGTAAGAAGAGCCATATAATCACAAAAGGGCATGTTGTTGATTTTGCCTGGAAATTCCCAGGAATCTTTACAAATTAATAATTAATTTTGCAAGAAGCCTGTTAATTTACTATATATTAATTTTGCTATGGGCTGAGTTAGAGTCCTTTGCATTCACTACGGGATGCATTGGTGGTTGTAAAATATCTTTAAGCAACTTAGGCAAACCAAACATGATTGGAATAAGGGAATCCCACTGTCTTATCTGTACTCAGTTTCATCCCATGTGCCTTCAGTTTTGCATTTCATTTCCCTGTCCTTTACTGAAGTTCTTGTACAGAGTCTGCCTGCAATGCCATGTCACCTGCATACAACAGCTTTGTTGATCTGTCCCATCTGACCTGTTTGCTAATGTAGTCCATCACCAGTATGAACAGCAGTGGAGTCAGAGCTGAACTCTGATGCACACCCACTCCCACTGGAAACCCCTCTGTGAGACCAAACACTGTTCGTACTTGAGTCATTGGGTCCTTGTACATAGCCTACACAAATTCTACCAATGTTTCTGGGACTATGAACCACCACAACATTGCTCAAATCAGCTTTCTTGGGACATTGTCATATGATTTCACCAAGTCTAGGAATGCCCAGTTGGACTCTTTTCTCATCTCTAGCTTCTTCCCAACTATCTGTCTCAGTGCAAACATCTTACTTTTTCTACTACTATGTGTATCCATTTATCAATCACTCTCTCCAGAAATTTCATGCAGAGTGACAGGAATCTGATGCCTCCATACTGCCCACAGCTGTGGATGTCACCTTTGTTCTTGAACACTGGCGTGAGTAGGCTTATTCAACAGTCAGAAAGGATATGCCTTTATGTCCACACTGCTGTCAGTACTCTCAGTAGCCATTTCTTCCCTAGCTCACCCAGCATCTTTATCATATCTGCTCTAACCTCATCTGAGCCTACTGCTTTCCCTGACATTTACAACAACTGGAAAGGCCACAGAAATACCTCACAAAGAGGATTACCGGCCTTAAACAGATGCCCTACGCAGATTGTCTCAAAAAACTCCAGCTTTACTCTGTCGCATATCGCCTACTCAGAGGTGACCTCTGCCTAACATACAAAGCTATGTCAAACCCAGAGCTGTTGGATAAGCTCCACTTAAAGAAATCCCAATCCCTCTGAGCTACACGCTCTAGGGACCTAAACCTTGTCACCACAATAAACAGGACATGCCGGAGGGATAGATTCCTGTCCCAGAGACTTCCCATACTCTGGAATAATCTACCTATCTATATCAAACAAAGCTCCTCATTAGCACTCTTCAAGAAAAATCTTGATGATTGGATGGGAAATAAGAAATTTACCCTGGGGATCACCTCTGTGGCTCTGCTCGACAGTGGCACAGGAAAATAATTTTTTTGGGTGGCAAAAGCCAGGGTACCTTTTTGGCTGGGCTTGTATGGGCCCCAGGGCCGATAGACTAGTACCTACCTATGAACCTATGTCCACACTGCTGTCAGTACTCTCAGTAGCCATTTCTCCCCAGCATCTTTATCATATCTGCTCTAACCTCATCTGAGCCTACTGCTTTCCCTGACTTGATTTTCCATAGTGCTATTCTTACTTCTTCTAGGGTGGGCTCGTCTTCTTCTCCTCTCATTCCAGGCTGTTTCTGGGGTAGTACAGCTTCTGTGGGGTTTTCTTCATTCAGAAGCTGCTAGAAATACTCCTTCCATCTGCCTTTGATATCATGTGGACTGGTGAGTAGGTTGTTGCTGGCATCCCTTATGAAGGATGTCTGGCTACCTTCTTTATCTTAACATCTTTGCCTTGCAGCCTAATATCATTTCTTTGTACCACCTACTTAGTCACTTTCTAGAAGCTGGTAAAGTGACTCCAATGCCTATTTTTTGCTATTGCAACTCCCTTCTTAGCTTTTCTGTTAGCCAATCAGAATTCCTTCCCAGCCTGGTCTGTCTTTTCTATTTTCCACTTTTTCCTGCACAACTTCTTTCTTTTGATAACTTCCTAGACTTCTGCATTCTACCACCAGGTTTCCTTAATTACCTTATTTTCATACCTGACTCAGCTACATATCAGTTCTGTAGTCCTCACACATGCTGTTTTGAGGTGCTGCCACTCTTCTTCAACTACACCTATTTTCTCCTCTACTTGGTGTGCTAGAACCGGAGTAATTCCTTGAACTGTTGTACTTTCTCTCCAGTCAATTTCCAGGTCTTCAGCCTGGTCCCTGTTGACCTTGGAGCCTTCACTGACCACTGCTTGCAGATGATTATGACAACCAGTGGTTTATGCTGTGGGCTGACTGTTTCACTGGGGATGACTTTGCAATCACTGATTGTACTCCAGTGCCATTTCCTTACTAGGAAAAAGTCTACCTGCATGATGGCCACTCTTGTACGTGATCTTATAGACAGCCTCTCTTTCTGAACCCATGCATTGGCTATTATTACACCATTTGGCAGACAGAAGTCTAGAATGGCCTCTCCTGTATTCCTGTTGCCCCACTCATATGGACCCAGACAGTCCTCACATCCTGCTCTATCTCAATATGTGCATTCAAGTCAGCATTATCAACACCAATTCATGTCCTCCTGCTTTATCTAGAAAGTTCTGCAATTGCTGTCTGAATGCATTCTTTTCCTCACAATCACAACCCTGCTGTGGAGCATCCACTGAGATTATGAATACTGCTCTATCATTATACTGGAGTCTGACTGCCAGTCTGTCTCTAATTCTGATGATATCCCTCACTGCCTTCTGAAGCCTCTCTCTCACTAGAATTCCTAGACCATTTCTATCTTGTCCTCCTCCTGAGTAGCAGACTCTGGATCCCAAGCCACGTGGCTTCACTGTACTGCTCTTCCATCTTGTCACTTGGATACACAGGATGTCCAGCCTCCTCCATAGCATCATCTCATCCACTTCCAAGCTGCATCCTGTCAGTGAACCTACATTAAGTGTAGTAATTATCAGTTCATGTTTGGCAGCTTGACTGGTTTTACGTCCAGCTTTCACTCAACAGAGCTATCCTAGGCAACCCAGGCTGGGCAACTAGACACTATCTGCCCAGTAGCTTATTGACACAGGGCTGCTGGACTTTATGGTGGGTACAAACAGGCCAAGAGAGGTACATACACCCCTCCTACCATTAGCATGGGTCCCTGCCATAGATTGGAGTAGGCGGGGTCCTCAACCCACTTATCACGGGCAAATACCCATGCCCATTTAGACGACATTATTCAACATGACCAAATCACCTAGAGCCATATTTTACAATGTCAAGTGGTTAACCCTGTCATCGCACACAGTCTGTGATCCATGTCCTCCTATCTGAAGGATACTGCGTACCACAGTAAATGCCCAAAGTGGTTGGTCTGCACAACCCTTCCCCCTATAGGACACCACTGGTGAGTTTGGGATAGTAACACTTCACACGCTTTTTGGAGGTGGGCAGAACCCCACAGAGACACAGGGAGAACATGCAAACTCCAAACAGGCATTGGCCTGAGGTCAGGATCGAACCTTGTACCTTGTGCATGGGAAGCAGAGATCTTAACTACTACGCCAGCTGGTCTCTTACCTTATTATAAAAACCAAGACTACTGCTGCTCAGAAAGCAACTGATTTGGTGTTGGGCAGCATCACTGGTTATATTAGCTGCAGATTACACCACTTACACACACTACCCTCATCCGATTAGAAACACTCTCCTTCAAGTACATATTAGGACCTGCAACCATGGATGGGCACGTTCCTGATATTTCTGCATCCAGCTTGCTAGACATGGGTATCCTGAGGAAATGTAACAATTGCCTTATGTACATTGACAGCCACTTAATTCTCCAACAGACAACTACAGTATGTGAGAGATGTAGTTACATACTGACACTGGAGTCTAGACTCTCACATACAGATACAAAAGGCAACAAAGACATTGTCAGTGACTCACACACATCACTTACCACACCCACAAAAGACAGTACATTTAGACCCACATATGTGGAAGTGCTGACGTGCAACTTACATAAACCTCAAAGGCCTCTCAGGTGTGGTCCTCACAAACTCCGCATATACACAAACAAGACAATTCCCATCACAACACATAAAGCCACATTTCACTGTGCCTCAACTATCAAGCCCATAAGGCGAAACACCCATATTCTGCTCATAGGAGACTCCACTGTGGGACACACTGATGTCCCTCTTGCCAAGATGGATAAGGAGAAGTTTACATTTAGTTGCCTGCCAGAAGCCAGGATTTTCCAGTTCACACATGCACTCAGGTGACTTGCTCCTAAGTACCTGTATGACTTAGTCATAGTCCATGTGGGTGTGAATGACCTGAGATGTAACTCCTTGGACTACATGAAGACAGACATGATTGAGCTTTCAGAATATGTGTCATAGGTAGGTATGAGCCTAGCACTGAGAAGCATTCTACCATCTCTAAGGATGATGCCACAATGCCATCAGAAAATGATCGATTTCAACAATTGGCTTAGCTACTGGTGTCATTCCAAACGAGTCCAATACTTGTCAGCCTGGGAGGATATGGTTGATTAGGCCACACTGCTTTGCCAGGGATGGCCTTCACCTGTCACCTCAAGGCTTTTGGATATTGACCAAAATATTACCCTCCCCTATAATGCCTTTTTCAGGCATTTCTAAACAGACAAACTTTCCATCATAACAAAAACTACTCAGGACAAGCTCCGGCAGTGCACAGCTATAATGCTTTTCATACACTCTGACCACCCACTGAACATGAAAGAGCTAAAGGTGGAGGTGTATCTATCTACATAAAGGATAAGCACACCTCAAGGCTGGTCAAGCAATATGACAAGCTTGAGCTACTCCATATCCAACTAACCATGTGAAAATCCATTACTATACTCTTGTTAACTACAGGTCCCCCACTGTAAGCCAGGAAATCCATACATTTTATTATTATTATTTTTTTTTAACATTTGTTTACCGGGAAAGTCCAACTTGGAATGAAGCCAGCTTTCAGCAGAGGCCCGGGGAGAAATGCTCCAAATGGCATGTCTTTGAGACCTGAGCATCATACCTGATGTTACTGGGATCACTCACCATCCAGCCCAATACCATACTCATTGGTGATTTTAACTACTCCTCCATTAATTGTGAGGCATAAACAACCACTAACATGCAGGGCCAAACATTTAAATTCAAATCTCCTGGAGTAGTTAGTTTGCACTCACACTAGGGGAACAAATACCCTAGATCTGCTACTCAAACATGGGAGAGTGCTGCACTCCCACCCCCGGCTGTTATGTCCTCACAAGTAAGATCAGATCACAGAGCAGCCTCCCTTGAAATAAAGGTAAAACTAGTCTTCCCACCTAACCCCACAAACTTTAAGAATTTCACCAAGGCAAATTACCCATGTGTCCACAGTGGTGAGGAAATCCTTTTACATGGCGCAACGTATAAGTAAAGATATGGCATCCAGATGCAAGGAAATTATAGTCCTGCTGTACTCAACCCTCATTAGGCCAATAACTGAGTACAGTGTGCCATTTGATATGTACTTGACTAGGCACTTAACAGCAGCTGCAGCAACCTCAGAGGTTCCTCACAAAGAAAAAAAAAAGGGTGTAAACAGTATGAACAATGCAGACATACTAAAAGCCCTATCCATTTACTCTGTCTCCTACTGACTATTAAGTGGTGACCTATGCCTGACCTACAAGGCACTCACAAATCCAGCCCTGATGGAACTGCTACATATCCGCATGTCAAATAGCACGGGGGTCACTCGATCTAGGGTTGTAAACTTAGTCAGCAACTCAAGCAAAACATGCTGGAGGGACAAATATGTGTCTCAGAGATTGCCCCTTCTTTGGAAAAGGCTTCCTGCGGGCTTTAAGCAAAGCCCTTCCCTGGCCTTCATCAAACACAATTTGGATCAATGGATGAGGAATCGCAAATTCACATCTGAGGTAGTGCATATGTCCCTTATGGACAGGGGCAATCTGTAAAATACTCAATGCACAGCCACAAATCCATGTCATCATCTTGCCCCTAGGGGCTATATATTGGGTAAAATTAGGTTATACTGACTAGGCTTGTAAAGGTCCTTAAGCCATTAGCCTAGTAATCTCCTATGAACCTATAAACATGTGAAAGCTATGGCAAATCAGAATAAAATTTTAAAGAGCAAAGACATCAAATTGTTAGCGAAGGTCCACAGAATCTAAGCTAAGATTTTCCCAGTAATAAAATATGGATTTGAAAGATGGACTATATATACATCTGTGAACTGGAAAAATCACTGCTTCTGAACTGTTGTATGGGAGAAAAATTTTGAGAACTCCAAGGATTCAATCACTCAGTACATAAGGAAATAAATCCAGACTGCTCACTGCTCTCAGAAATTATCGTTCTCTGGAACAGACTCCCCACTCATGGGAAACAAAGTTCTTCCCTAAGCATATTCAAATGTAATTTGGACCAATGGATGGGAAATTGCAAATGCTCCCTGCCTTTTCACCTGTGGCCCTTGGGGACAGGGGCAGTTCGTAGATGCTCTAAGGCACAGGCATATACCAAAGTCATTTTAGCTCACGGGCACTGATAATTGGGGAAAATTGGAGAATGAATGGCTAGACTTAAAACGTCTCTAGGGTCATTAGCCTAATAACAGCCTCCTATGATCCTGTGATAGCATTTTCATTTTGGTGCAGTTACATGATGTGCATTTTTGGGACAATTAAACCAGGAGTATTGTTCAATAAAGTTCAGATATATTTGAATCACAGACTGACTACATAAGAGGAAAAACTGTGTTGGCTGTAGAGTTAGTAAGGAATTAGTGTAGCCATGTAGACATCACAGGAGAAAAAGCAGGACTAAGTTACTGACTGACCCACTTATTTCAGGAATGACAGTTTTTATTCATGGGAAATACATGATTCCAGAATAATTTGTAAGCATGTTTTCTTTCTGTGAAAGATGTTTTCTCCCTACATATCAAAGAAGTTTGACTTCTGCAATGCACCTTTATTTATTTATTACATTTGTTTACCGGGTAATGACCGTCTGGGCCAGAAACCGATGTTCAATGGTGACTCGAGGAGAAAAGCTCCAAACATACACTTGAGAAAAATTAAAAAAGGCAATAATATTAACAACATTACTAATGTTTGATAAGTCACAGTGTAAAAAAAATATATACAGTTACAAAAGTGTTTTGACCGTTGATTTCCTAGGATTTAAGACCACACTAGCTGCTAATGGGAGAAATATAATAGAACATTAGCCAAGTGGAAAAAATAAAACAGTAGACATGGGCTACAGCTAGATAGGAAAGGAGTAGTTATAAGAGAAAAGATGGAGAGTGGGCAGACTTAGCCAGGAGTACGACAGGAGCAGAGCCAATGACTGCTTAGGTTTTCTTTTAGGAGGTGTTTGAACTGATGATAGCTAGGGTTTTTTGCTATGGGTTGGGGAAGTGTGTTTCAAAACTTAGCAATTTTATAAGAGTAGAGAGAGGCACCATGAGTGTTATGGGGTTGAATAACTTTTAACATTAGGTTGTTTGAGAACCTGAGTGATCTGTAATTTATACTGGGTAGAATTAAGTTAGCAAGTGCGGGGCAGTCATTGCTTGCTACTAGAAAAAAGCCTATGATCATTTCTGACATTAATAACTCAAAACGATCCAAACAAAACTAGTGCATGTAACTTCAATGTCAGTTGTCAGTCCTGCAAAGCTACACACTTCAAGACTTCTTACCAGCTCTGTGTCGTCTTCGTTAGTTAGGTAAGGCAGAGAAATATGCAGCTGTCATTCTAGCAACATTTGTTTTCTCTTGGCACTGTCAAATAGGTTACATGACCAGGTATAAAAAGCAGCTAACTAAAAAGTGCAGTTCATTATCTGATAATGCAAGAAGGCATATGCTGCAAAAGGCTGAGTCATCATTACCATTGTCAAAGCTTTTAACCACTGAACTGGAGTACACAGAGGTTAAGGGCCTCCAGTTTCCTGAATAAATCCGAATATCTTTTCCTATACTTGTTTGTGACTGCTTCAGTTCAATTTTATACATTCCGATGTTCTGATATTGTAAGGATCTGTATTTAAGATTTCAATTGTTTTACAAATAAGTTCACTGGTTCTATGTTCCACTAATTCTGTTTTTTCCACCTTACCCAAGTGGTCCACAGTACACAAACCTGTCTGAAACAGAAATCTTCAAATAAAAAGTACCATAACACCAATATATATCACCCTCCATAAGAATGAATTTTTCAAACTCTGGGGTCAATCATTAACATAGATCAACAGGCAACATGCTACTGCTTGTTAAAACAAGTACTGTTCCTCTGTGAATCAGTATGTAAAGACAAAACTACACTGAACAGCATTGTGGCTCCAAAATTGATCTTTTGGCATGTGTTTTTGTTTTCTGAGTGTTAATTAAACAGGACAGCTCCTTTATTTATTGATTAATTGATTGATTGTTTTTGCTTGTTTGCTAACTAGAAGGATGGACTGATACCAAACCTTTTTCAGCCACAGCCCAGGCCATCTGGCAGAAATCAAAAAAATAACAAATAAAAAATAAAAATAAAGGCAATAACAAAATATGTATTTTGCTGATTTGTTCACTGATCATGTTTGCTGATCCAAAGATCATTTCAGCCATGAAATGGCAGGAAGTCACAATCATTACATAATTAAAATTAAAGCAATAATCCACTCCTGTTTGTGGGTATATCAGGATTTACCCACAGATGGTGTGGTTTGATCACAAGGCCAAAGTCTGAGTGATTAAACAAAGCCAGCCATGTGTAAATCCTGATATACCCACAAACAGGAGTGGATTACTGCTATTATACAATGAAATTATTTAATAAAGAAAATTCTTTAAATTTCTTTGTATAACAGCACTGTA
Source organism: Protopterus annectens (assembly GCF_019279795.1). Classification (NCBI taxonomy): domain Eukaryota; kingdom Metazoa; phylum Chordata; order Ceratodontiformes; family Protopteridae; genus Protopterus; species Protopterus annectens. The sequence continues at coordinate 1,760,948,310 of NC_056725.1, forward strand.
GTGTTCCTTCACATTCTTCCTTGTTTGCTGATGTTCTGCGCATACACATGGGACTTAACATTCCCCCACTTGCACAGTACATCTGTGCGGTGCAGGAAAAGTAATGGAGAAAAGAGAATCTCCGTAGCTGCATTTTTTTTTTTGCTAACATACTCAATATAAGAAATCTGGACAAAGCCCAACATAATGGTGGGAAAAGGGTCCAGAAACAGGAACATATTTTAAATATTGCTATTATAAACTTAGAAAGTTGTTTGAATAAGAAGTTTTGTCTTGGTGTCAGCGAGCATTTTGAAAGGATATAACACCTGAACCTGAAATGTCTGTCATTTATTTAATAACTTCAATCCCAAGTGACTTGCCAGAAAACTATGATTTTTATTAAGAACAGACTTGACAAAAATCTGGACATTTGAGAGGTATGACTGAGGAGATTTTGCAAATGACCGTGCAGAAATACAAGTAAAATCGGGTATGTTTCTGTTTCTTTACTTCTGCAGAACATACCAGATTTTTTCAAATTTCAGTTTGTCCTTCAGTATATACCAACAGAAAGCCTGGCTCCTCAATTGTACTTCAGTGGATGGACGTTTTATCTGTTGGTATATGTTCAATTTACAATGGGCACTTTGATTGGGCTGTCCAATCAGTGAGCTCATTTCTGAATACTAATTAACAGTCATTGTATAACATACATATAGAATTGTTTATCCATTGGTAGTATTTTAAAATTGAAATCATTAGTTAGGTAAGATTTTTTATTCTTATTGTTATTTAACACAATATTTATCAAATTATTAATTTATAAATTAATTAATTATTTAATTATTTATTATTATTTCCAATATTTTATATTTAATATTACATTTTATTTTTAAAATTAAATTATAGGTAAAACCAATACTTATTATCGATAAATTTTTAAGGAATATTAACTAAAAAAATTTTTAATGATTATCAACTAAATATACTATTTAATTACTCACTTATCATCCATTACGACATTATTATTAACATATTGTGTCATTATTTTTAGAGACATTGTTGTGGGTTAAGAAAGAAAAGAAAAAAACGTACATATTCATATGATTGTTGGTATTATGTATTTACAAACACAGATATACTTCACAATTAATATTTCAAACACCATTCATGGAATAAATTAATAATTATTATTTTTATTTTCATTGTACAACTTTTTCAGAAGCTGGTTTAAGCCTCATGAACATGGGGTGAGCGCTTTTATATATAAGCGCACTTTTGCTAGCATTATTATTGATGAGATGTTAATTTAACTTTTTTTATATACAAAACACTTTCATACACTAAATACTTTACATTCATAATTCAGCAAACATTAGTTGCATGAAATTTTACTATACACTGTACATTACTATATATTTTTTCTTTATATCGCAATTGTATTACTATTTTATCGTGTTTTATCGTACGTTGATGTTAAGGGACGTTTTATTTCTATGTACATACATTTATTGGATTAATGCACACATTCTACATAATTGGACTTTTTTGAATAAGGATTTGTATTTGTGAGCACATTTTCTTTATATTCCTTATATGCTTTGATCATACGCTGCTTCCTTGGACGTACGTTTTTATACATCTCTCAGACTTTCAAATTTAATTCTTTAATACAATTTCACAAAGACTTGTGACAACCTTACAAGTAATTGTTTAGTATAGTTTTGAGTGCATTGTTTACGGAGATAGCATTTGTACTGTTTGTTAAAGCATTGTTTTTGTAGGTACTGGTTCCACAGTGCTCAAAGTTTTTAAGGCATGTTATTTCTTTAATTTTTTGAACAAACTTAATTGCTTACATCACTGATTTAATTTATTTAAACAACAGGAAATGATGTGTAACTGTTTTTGAAAAAGTTTGGCAGAGCCAAACGAAAGCGCTTATTTTACACTGTCTTTTTTACGCTTTGTGGATTTGTTACATTAAACCCTTGCTGAATATCATTCAGTTGGACATTCGTTTTTTTGTGGGTTTTGTGCCATCATACTTTCGTCAAGCAAGTCCGTTTCTCTTGGTATACAGGTATACATTATACAATGACTGGCCGGTAACATTGTAAAACGAGCACGTTGATTGGCCAGCCCCACCAGCGTGCCCGTTGAGAATATACAACGGAAAAAGGTCCAGTCGCTCGGACTTTTTCCCGTTGATATATTCTTTAATTTTAAGGGTTTAAAAAAAAAAAAAAAGCGTAGCAACTGAGATCTTCTTTTCTCCATTGCTTACTTTCCCGAGCACTGATGTACTGGGTATGCGTGGGAACACAAGTTCCAAATGCATGCACAGTACATCAGCAATGGCAAAGCGGAGCTGTCCAGAGGCAGAAGGACAGCACAGCGCCATTATACAAGGACATTATTTAAAAAAAGTAAATATTTTTTTTCTTAAATAATGTCATTGTATAATAGCAATAACCCACTTCTGGGTGTGGGTAATGCTGGATTTACCCACAGTTGTCTTTGTTTGGTCACTTGGGCCAAACCACACCAACCGTGGGTAAATCCAGCATTACCCACACCCAAGCGTGGGTTATTGCTTAATTATACAATGACCTCCCATTAATATTCCAAAGCATGCACGCTGGTCAGCATGCACGTTGCAAATCAGACTTATACTAATGGAAAAAGGTCCGGTCGCCCGGACTTTTTCCATTAGTATAAGTCTTTTTTTTTTTTTTTTTATGACAGCAACGGAGACTGGAAGAGCTCCATTGCTGTTATCTCGCTATGTTAAACGAGTTTAACACAGCGAGATATCTTAAAAGAAAGCAACGGAGATCTTCCTTTCTCCATTGCTTTTTTTAAAGCTGTCTTGCTATGTTAAACTCTTTTAACATAGTGAGACAAGTTTTTCAAAGCAACGGAGATCTTCCTTTCTCCGTTGCTTCCACACACACAGTTCTAATGTATTGCGTAACTATACGCATGCGCAGTACATCAGAACTGCCGCAGAATACTGGACGGCAGCAAGGAGCAGAGGCGGCTGGTGACTTCAAATTAAAGGAGGTCTGCAGGAGACAGCTGAATGGGTGGGGGCCAATGGGAAGGGGTGTGGTCAACTAGAAAGGGGGTGGAGCTATGTTCAAAACCACAACAACTAGAACTTTAATTAAATACGCTGCCCTGGGTGCCAAACAGTCATTAAGAGAGTCCAATCAAGTCAAAATGAAGTGTAGAAGAAAAAAATATTTCAATGCATTGGCTACATGTAAACTTACTTAATATCCAGATGGAAACAGGTAAGGAGGCACGAAAAAATAAATTACTTTTTAAATACATTACTGGAATGCCAGTCAAAATCAAGTATAAAAAAACAAGCAGCACTCAACTCAAACCACTACACCTTGCACTGCAGTTCTAATTATAATTTATATTCAGCTTTATAAAGTTACCAAGTAACATGCTGAAAGTAGCAATCTCTGTGATACCCCCACTTGTAAAAATGTTCCTTATCCAAAAAAGACCTGCTGCCTGACACAACTATCTACCTGTTTCATGGGGAAGACATGATCAAAGTAAAAAATGAACAGCAAACAAGAAACAAGCTCAAGATAAATTGCTTAAAGGATTCCTGCACAAGTTATGGACCACACATGATATATTGGCATTCTGTTTAGTTTAGGGGTAAGCCTGCAAAGATGACTGCAAATCTCCAACAAATGTAATGAGCTACTGAAAATACTGTAATCCTGTCCTTTTATTACAAATACTGTCATATTCATGTCAATACCCAAGGCTTATACATTATCTTAGTTATGTAAATATTCTCGGCATGGCAACAACGAAAAGGCTTTCAATGCTGGTAATTCTTTAACAGTATGCTTATTAAAGCTTACTTGCATCTTACAATCTCCGACAAGCTTACCTGATGGTCATTAAATCACTGCTACTTAAACAGAGCAACAGGGCACTGTGACATCATGCATTTCCTGAATAATAAGAAGCATAAATCAACAGTATAAAAATATGACAGAAAACCAGAACATTCTGCAAAATCAAGGACAGATGAAAAGCCACGGTCGTACTTGTGGTCTACCTTGAATGGGGGGATTACTCTGCACACTTAAACTGCATAACTGCTCCTTGCCTAAGTTGGACACATCCAGAGCCACTACAATGGGGAGCAGGGTGCAACAAGTATGTCACAATTTGAAATGTCTCTGGCTGACAGTGATGGCTCTGACACTCATACCTCTCAACTTCAGAGCAAGTAATCTGGACAAAGCCATACACAGAACTAAAAGTGGGACACAGGCCCAAAAAATAAGGACAATTTTTAAATATTGCTCTTATTAACTTAGATAATAGAACAGTAGTATGTCTTGCATTAGTACAAATTTTCTGAAGGGTATGAAATCTGAAACTCAAAGGTCTGTCATTATTTTCTAACTTCAATCTTTAATGACTTGCCACTAATTTGCCAGAAAACCACAATTTTACAAACCAAAATGTGATGCAAAAATATAAAGTTGCCACACAATACAGCTGGGAACCTGTCAAAAAAGGGACACCTTTTTAATATTAACACTGTTAACTTGAGCAGCTAACAAAATAAGAGCATCTACATGCATTTCTGAAATAAAAGTAATCTATAACTCTGATCATTACAGTTATATATAATTGTAAACCCTCCACGTTTGCTTCCACAATTGCCATTTTGAGGAGGGATTATTAGGGGAGAGCAACATTTTGAGCCAAAATTGGGGACAATGGAGAGGTTTGGATATTCCTAATTCTACAAAGCGATTTGCACATACCTCTCAACCTCTTAATGCAGGAAATCTGGACAAGGCCAAATATATAGGGGGAACATACAAACACTACTAAAAATTGCTCTTGTATAAACTTAAGACAGTTGATAGAATAACAGGTCTTGCATTAGCATGCATTTTTCTGAAGGTTATGACATCTGAAACTCAATGTCTGTCATTTAGTGACTTCATTCCTAAATGATTTGCTAGAAAACCACAAATATTATGAGGAACAAACCAAAAAGAAGAAGCAAATATATATTCATTCTGCAAACATATGGACAACTGAGAGGTATAGTTCAACCGGGGCTATCTGAGTTTGCTACCCCCCCTCACAAAATCATGGTCGAATGGAGCCTCCCCACTGCAGCCATTCCAATGTCCCATTCCTTGATTATTTTGCCCCATTTACCATAAAAAGTTCCGATCCCAGAACCTGGTTACTCGGGCAATGCGAAGTAAAAATATATAATGGAGCCAAAATCACCACCAATGTAAAGCAAGAAACCACGTTTAATTCGATCAAGAAATAATTCACGAACACTGCTACATCAACAAAGGTTAAGCGCTTTCATCTGTCCCTTCCAGATTTCATCAGAACCAAAACGTAGCTGGTTCAGCTCACTTTTAAACAGATTAAGGCGCCAAAATTAGCAGTAATTAAATAATCAACTCCATTAAGAACATTAATAATAATAACACATTCATTGCAAATACATTAATTACAAATACATTAATAATATGATGTACCTTATATAAATGTACCTTATATAAATGTATATGAATATTTAAATATGCATACTAGTACAAAGGCTGAATAACCATACCTCAGCATAAAATCATGTAAGCTAGTACTCAATAATAATTGTGCAAGATAACTATTGACAAAATATATGTATATATACATACCACTAAAAATGCCACTAAAACTAACATGGGGCTAACCTGTACCCGTTTAAATTAATAGGATCCCTAGATTAAAAAACTGAAACTTAATAAAAAACTGAGACTTAATAAAAACTAGAGCTAAATAAAAACTAAATGAAAACTAACAATCTGCTATTGTACTTCTATTTATAATGAATCCCACTGTGTACCTAACCAAATCCACACGTAGTGGGAATTTGAATATGTTTACCTAAGAATAACCAGATAACAATAAAAAGTCGTAGTAAATAACAATAACTCACTCTACGTCGGACTGGGAATGTAGATAGATGACAGAATCACTGGGAAATATATAATAAAAAAAATGATAGTAGTACTGAATATTACAAAGGGGGGATTAAACATACCCTACCATAACAACTAAGTCAAACACAAGCCACAGCTACCCATTACCAAATTAGGAGGAACCTAATACTAAAAATGGTTTCAGGCTAATATGTTCATTTATTCCTGGGAATGTAGTGGCATCAAGACATATCTGCCATCTACTCTCCATAGCCCCTAATGTGGCTTTCCAATTTCCACCACTTCTTGATCTGTCTACCTGATCTATGATGGCAAATTTAAACCCGTGATCTTTTCCGTTGACTATAATGTGTTTGCTAAGTGCATTCTTCTCATCTCCTTTCTTAATCTTATATGTATGTTCATAAATTCTGTTTTTTAATCTTCTTTCAGTTTTCCCTATGTAATAAACATTACACTCGGTACATGAGGCTAAATATACTACTCCTTGGCTGTTACAGTTACCAAATTTGAATTTCACTATACTTTTCATTATGTTCTCCAATTTAATACTAGTGTTGACATTAATGAATTGACACTGTCTACAAAAGCCACATTTATGTGTCTTTTTTAATGTACAAAGTTTCCCTTTCTTATGATTATCACATCTTTCTATAAGTCTCTTCAAATTATGTCCAGTTTTAAATGTTATATTGGGAGTGTGACCTATTATATTTCTCACTTCCTCATCCATATTAAAAATAGACCAATGTCTGCGTAAAATTTCCTTGACAATGTTAGTATACGGGTTAAACATAATAACACAAACTCATCTATTAATGACTTTACTGCACTTTATGTTAGTGTCAACTTTCCCTAGTAGTGAATTATACTTAACACCCCATTGTGATCTAACATATTCTACTACATCTTCTAGCATGTCAGTTGGATAACCCCTTTCCATAAATAATTTCTTGATGTAATCTAGTTCTTGTGACATAATGGCGCTTGTTGATGACATTCGGGCTGCTCTCACACACTGACCTTTAACCACGTTTTTGAATGTGTGAGGAGGATGGCTACTCCCAAATTGGATATAATCATTGGAAAATGTGGGCTTACGATACAGTTTGGACGCATATCCAACCTCAGTAGTACTAATGTATGTATCTAAATAAGCTATACCACATTTATCAACTGTATGAGTGAATTTCAAGAATTCTGTAGTCTTATTTATATAATTAATGAATTCAGAAATTCTATCCTGTTCACCTTTCCATACAATAAATATGTCATCCAGGAAACGGGTATATACTAGCATGTGTTTGTAATATTCACTAGGAAATACATACTGGTTCTCCCATTCTAACATGACTAGATTGGCAAATATGGGTGCACAGGATGCACCCATAGCCACGCCTCTAATTTGTCTAAACATCTCGCCTTGGAATTCGATGTAATTATGTTCCAAAATGAGCTCCATCATGCTCATAATTAAATTAATTTTATCCCATGTATATCCGGAATATTTCCTAATGCTGTTACAAAAATAGTCTAGACCAATATCTTTTGGTATACAGGAGAACAGATCTTTTACGTCCACTGTTATAAATGTTATATCCTTGTCCCAAACCTCATTGTTAAGTTTACTAAGAAAGTGCCAAGAATCTTTTATCAAATGTGAAACATTATTGTATATGTGTTTCGTCCAATGATCCACTGTGACACCCAAATGAAAAGTTTTGGATTTAGAACCAGATATAATGGGTCTGTAAGGGGGGTTGTTAAGATTTTTGTGGATCTTAGGAATACCTATAATGTGGGCCATTATAGGATATTCATTTCTAATGAAATTATATAACTCTTCCGTAATTCTATTATCCAATAGATATTCTTCAATGGCCAAATCGATCCGCCTATAGCCAATGTGTATCTGATTCACAGAGACCACCTCATAGTTACCTGAGTTAAACATAATATCATGTAATTGCTTTTGATAGTCATTTTGATATACAAGCATAATCCCCCCCCCTTATCAGGTTTCATGATCCTAACATCTTTGTTCGAAATAATGTCATGTAGCATTTTCCTTTCTTCCCTAGTCAAATTGTCAGTAGGTGTGTCAGATAAACGATTTTTCTTCTTCCCAATATTATTACATAATGCATACACTTCTCTGGACACCACATGTTCATAAAGGGCTACATGATGGTTGTTGGGTGGAATAAATGTACTTTTCTTCCTCAATGTCTTTTCATTCATGATGGAACTCTCTCCAGTGTCTTTGATAAGTATAGCTAGATTCAATCTTCTACAATATAATTTAACCTCTTTTATGATGTCAAATAGGTTAAAACTTCCCGTCGGGATGTATTTCATACCTTTACTGAACAGGGAAAACAGTTCATATTTTATTTCCATATTAATGTAATTATATACCATAAATCCCTTAAAGTTATGAATCGCTGGACTACTTATAATATTCACCTCATTTGTCTCTGTGATACTAATATCAGTAGTCACTTTCTCCATCTCACGATCCATCTTAGGGATAGGATTACAAGTACACTTTAGTCTCGATAACTCTTTTGAACTTTCTTTGGGGCTGGAAAAAATCTCCCTCCTTGAAAATTTGAATTCCCATCCTGTCTATCATGTATGTTCTTACCACTACTTTGTGCTAACAAATTTGTATTGTAACCACCCCTCTGTTGTTGTGGCCAAATGTACATTCTACCAATCCTATACAGTTCGGCATCTCTCTCTATTTTGTGTACTTTCGTATTGTATATACTCCTCATCCTAGAATTGGCTATCTGAAATTGTTTATAGTATAATTCATGCCATTTCTCAAAATCAAAATCAGAGGTAATTTCCTCATTTAATACTTCTAATTCATTGTATAACTTGGCAATTTTTCCGTCATTATATTTCATTAGCAGCTTCATATACATGTTGCCAAACATATCAAATAGTTTGTTAAAATCTTGTATAACATTATTATTAATTTCAATTCCTAATGGGAGTTTAAAAAAGCGTAACCCTTTAGGCACAATATGTGCCTTCATGCATTTTTCTAAATACATATTATCAAGTTTAACACTTTTAAATTGTATTAACTTTTTACCCATTAGGTTAATCCTCGTTTTTATACTGTTAACATAAGGTACACTAAAAGCATCCATGTTATGTCTATTCATAAAATCATCATTTAAACAAAATTCAAGGTCATCAGATAAAAACTCTTGCATAATATTGTCCTTATTTCCTTTATCAAGTGTCCTCTGATCAATTCCATGTTTTCCCGTTTGTTTAAATGATTGAATAGGACTAGAGATAAATTCTTTAAAGATAGTACCTGTATTGGTTTTATTCACCGCCTTGCTGGTAACACTCGAATATGTTTTGGTCTTTTCACGTAATTTGGGACGTGCCCCCAGTCTCAATGTTTCCTCTGTTATGAAATAAGCTGAAATCGAATGTGAATTCAGCTTCAGAAAGTACATTCTCTCCTGTTTCTTTGATATCCAGATCAACAGAAAACTTCGGTGTATTTTTCTTTTGCATTTGGCCGTTAGACATTTGGCCATTGGGTATGTCCCCCGCACTGTTCAACTCGATCCGTTCCGCTATGAACGGAGGTGTATTAGGTATTTTATCCCTTCTGTTCGGTGAACTAGTGCTGCTACTAGCTTGCACATTAACAGCAAGCTTCCCCACCAGATCGAGAAGCTTGTTGACGTCGGCTTGTAACGTAGAGACTTCCGTTCTCAAAGAAAGAAACTCTGAAACTCCGCCCTGCTCAATGAAGTATCCATCGGTGCTGGTTCGGCCATGAACAACACAGAAGAAATGAAGAAATTATATAAGGTACATCATATTATTAATGTATTTGTAATTAATGTATTTGCAATGAATGTGTTATTATTATTAATGTTCTTAATGGAGTTGATTATTTAATTACTGCTAATTTTGGCGCCTTAATCTGTTTGAAAGTGAGCTGAACCAGCTACGTTTTGGTTCTGATGAAATCTGGAAGGGACAGATGAAAGCGCTTAACCTTTGTTGATGTAGCAGTGTTCGTGAATTATTTCTTGATCGAATTAAACGTGGTTTCTTGCTTTACATTGGTGGTGATTTTGGCTCCATTATATATTTTTACTTCGCATTGCCCGAGTAACCAGGTTCTGGGATCGGAACTTTGTGTGGTTGGTGTGCTTTTCATTTCTTCTGTGCCATTTACCATAAACACTGTAATGCGCATACTGCTTTACTTCTGCGATGATTTAGATTTCATTTGAAAGTTTTATTTTGCATTTTACAGCACAAACCCTAATAGATATCTGTTAAACAAAGCAATGCAGTCTCACGATGAAAATAGACAGCATTAAAACTTCTCTGCCCTTGAAACTCACATGCATTGAAACCCACATTCAAAGAAAATACATTTTGCCAGTGGCAGATAAAGATTAACTCTGGGCTGTTTTCAAAATCATAGGCCCCTTGAACATGAAACATACACATGCTCTTTGATACACCTTCCTGACTGTATTACATTATATTCCTTGTACAATACAGTACAGTTGTTAGAGGGCATTTTAAATTTATTGTTTTGAACATTTTTCCAGTAAACAATGAAACAAAATGCATACACCAATGACAAAACTGCCCAATGCAGAACATTTCCATCATAAAAAGTCTACTCAACCTTCTATAATCAACCAGTATCAGTAAATATGCACAATCTCTGAAGTAGTAAAATCCACATTAAAGAAATCTGTAACTAATAAAGAGGTTGCTACTAGCAAACAACTTTATATGTCATTGTTTCATCTACAAATAAAGTGCCTATTGCCCTTGTAGAATAAATTGCCTATTTTGCATGCATTAAAAAAATAAGCTAGTAATACCGCAATAGGGAATGGATAGCAAACTGATAACAAGTTCATAGTTACTAGGTATCTTTGCCAAAAAAGACTGCAGCATCCACCCCCTTTACAACACAGTACAGTATCAGCAATGCATCTACCTACTGTAGGAGTAGAACCCACAGCCTTCTGCATCAAAAGCAAGTACACTACCTGTTGTGCTATTAACAATGCAAGCAGACTTAGCATAAGCAGCACTAAACTTTTGTTCCCCTGCAGCTCTCAGCTCCTTGTAAAATCTACTCGACACTCAGCTGTATCTCTGACCTTTGCAGCACAAGAAATCTGGAAAAAGCCAAAATTTATTGGGGGGGGGGTACAAAAGGTCAAAAACCAGGGACACATTTTAAACATTGCTTGTATAATGTTGGAAAGTTGCTAGAATAAAATGCTGTGTTACCACCATACATTTCACTGCCACGTCTTGAACCGAGGGGACCCTGTGCAAAACAGTCAGAGCAACATACCACTATGCCAAATCAGCTGTTTTGTGAAAGAGGAAGACAGAAACTTAAATGGCTACTATTTAGTGAATTCAGTTCTCACCATAGCACTGCTGTCAACCTCTTGGCACAAAACACCTGAACAAAGCCAATAGTGGATGAATACAGCCCCCAAACATATTCAGTGAATTCAGTTCTCACCATAGCTCTCAACCTATTAGCAAAAAACACCCGGACAAAGCCAGTAATGGGGAAATATAGCCCCAAAACATATTCAGTGAATTCAGTTCTTACCATAGCGCTCAACCTTAGCACAAAACCTGGATGAAGCCAATAATGGTAAATAAATAATGGGGGAATACAGTCCCAAAAATAGGGACAAATTTCAAATATCCATCTTATACACTTAGAAAATTGCTAGAATAAAAGTTTTTGTGTTACCATGCACTTTCTGAAGAATATGAAGTCTGATATTCAAATGTGTGTCATTTTTAACATTTGTTAACCAGGAAAGTCTGACTTGGAACAAAAACTAATTTTTAGCAGAGGCCCAGGGAGAAACACTCCAGACAGACACATGTCTTTGTAAGATGGGAGGACACTACAGGAAACAAAAACAGGGAGGGCATACAGACTCCACACAGAAGGTAAGGCACCCCAGCCAAGAATCAAACCAGAGAACATGTAGCTGTCGGGCAACTATGCTACCACTGCACCAATGCACTACTGGCTTTACAAGGACACAAAAATACAGAAACCACAGATTTTATGAAAAACAGAACAAGTATGAGGGAAAAATCTGCAACATTTTTACAAATGGTGGTGGGTAGGGAATTCAGGCTCTTGCCACCGGGGCCCAAAGTGCAGGGTTCACGCCTTATTCTCTACCCACCACCATGTAGCACCTGGGGCATTGTATGTACACACACACACACACACACACACACACACACACACACACACACACACACACACCCCTACCAGAATAGATATAGATCCCTTCGTTGGAGCACTAGAAGCCTGCCCGCATACTACATCCTTCCCCACATCCATTAGAGCATTAAATCCACCACAGCCCGCGAGATGTTCTTCCCCCGACGAGACTCCCAGCCTGCCGACATTGCAGTCCAGCGACAGTCTATGCAGTTTCAACTGCATAAACTTCTGGGATCTCTGCTCTTGAATGTTTCCTAATCCAGACTGCTGCTGAGACAGTCTGCGCATGCTCCAGACTGTCTCAGCAGCAGTCCGGATATCGGAAATGTTGCTAGTGCGCATGCGCAAAGGTCCGCTATTTGCTATTGTTTTTTTTATTTTTATTTCTTCTTTTCTATTTTATTTTCTTTCTTTTTTACAGCTGGGGGGCTGCAGTCCAATAGCACGGGCCGCCCCTGGCAAGGAGGCATTATACAATGCCATTATTTAATAAAATTAAGTATTTTTTTTCTTAAATAATGTCATTGTATAATAGCAATAACCCACTTCTGGGTGTGGGTAATGTTGGATTTACCCACGGTTGTCTTTGTTTGGCCACTTGGGCTTCGCCCTCATGACCAAACCACACCAACCGTGGGTAAATCCAGCTTTACCCACACCCAGGCGTGGGTTACTGCTTAAATACAGCATAGTGCAAAGCATAATAAAGCACTTTGCATATATATGAGATTTTATACCTTATACAGTACATTACAGCACAGACTAACATTTTTAAGAGCTTTTACATAAAAATGATTGTGCTATTCAGTACAAATAGATGACTGTCACTGTTGAAGTAACAACCCAACCCCATGTGAAAAAATGGGAAAAAGGGGTTATGAATGGGTGCACGGATGAATTCCAGAAAAAATCAAAGCTGAATCTCACTTTCAGAAAATTACTGAAACACCTCCTATTCTCATTCTACAGAACAACCTCAAATTAATTACACATCTCGGTCATGTCCCAAAATTCTGTCATAAGTACCATCTCCCACAAACGTTTCAACTACATCAGCTCTCTTTCTTGTCTAATCCCTGTCCCTTATACTTTTTACTTCATATGGCTTCCTTCTATTCCCAATTCTTCTTCACCGCAATAATTTCATATTATAAATGAAACTAACTTGAGGCTGCTGCCACTTTTTATTTATTTATTTATTGACACGATTACCGGGAAAGTCCAACTGGGTAGAAACCCATTTTCAGTGGGTGCTGGGGGAGAAAAGTTCCAAATTATTACAAAACATTTTAAGAACAATAATTTTACAATCTTAAAAATAAAACAAAAACATCTACAGTTTAAATAATTATAACAAATTAGACATAATGTAAAAACTTTGGTTAAGAATTGATGCAAGGTATATGACAATCATTTAATATTTTGAGAAATTTTATATGATACGTAGAGAATTAAAGGTAAATTAATCATATTAATCTAATAGGAATTGCAATATGAAGTGAGGGAAAAACAGGCTTATGGTACATTTAGAGAGAAAGTCAGGGAAGAGAATGAGATAGAATTAAGGAAGTAAGTGAAGCAGGGAGAGTAAAGAAGTATATGGAATGAAAAGGTTACTTGTTCACATTTAAGGCTATAGTTTATTCTGGTTTTGAGCAAGAACAGAGCCAGATTTTAGATGGAGTCTTTCAGAATAGTTTTGAAAGATGTTAGGGATGGTATAGCTCTCATGAATACAGGTTAAGAGTTCCAGGCCTTAGCAACTTTGTATAAATACAGACAATGCCCAACACATTTGCTAGGTTTGCAGACAGACATGTTTTTGGGCACTAGATTATGACTGACTTGGCACATAGCATTGTAGAATGTTTTTTAGTACTGGGCAGGCAAATGGATACTAGATAATTTTATAGATAAGTATTTGTTAGTTGACGTGGCAGTTCTAGTCACCTTAAGTTTTTCAGTGCTATACAGTGATGGGGCATGTGCTGCAAACTTAGCAGCTTTGTTATAGCATTGTTCAAGTTTTAAGTTTTGTGAAGCCTGAAGGTTTGTAAGGATGGCAGCACCATAAAGATGAGTGGGGAGGAGATAAGTAGTAGCAAGTGTGGTTTTAGTTACGTTGAATGGCTGTATTATCAAGACAGAGAACTTTAAATTTTGTTTTTTCATGAGAGTGAGATTTGGGGAAAAAAGTAGTAGTTTGATCTTTTTTGTGACAGTTATGAAGCCATGTTTCAATGGCTGTTAAAGCATCCCGAGGAATTTTTTGGAGGTGTACCATGTTATCAGATGTGCAAATGAGTGGAATCATCTGTATACTGTATTAGGGTGGCCTGTTGTGTGGAAGTATAGATGGAGTTGGTGAAAATGTTAGAGGAAGTGACCAAGGTGTTGGTGAAAATGTTAAAAAGGAGGTGACTAAGGATAGAGCCTTGTGGTACACTGGTGGTGACTAGGAGGTAAGGAGAGAGAGTGGAGTGCCATTTTACTGACTAATACCTATGGAACAAGTAGCTTCTGAACCACAGAAGGTTCAGCTGAGAGAGACCTAGTGAGGACATTTGAAGTAGAAGTTTGCTGTGACAAACTGTATTGAAGGGTTTAGACAAGTCTAGAAATAAGGAAGAGACTAGTTTGTCATTATCACTAGTTTTAGTGACAGTATCTATATATGTTACAAGGGCAATGTTAGCACTATGGGTAGGATGGAAGTCATGTTGTATAGGAGATAGGAGTTCTTCTGCAGCAGATAGTCTAGCAATTGTTTTTAAATGCATTTTCAAATATTCTGTCAAGGGGAGATAAGACTGATATAGGTCTAAAGTTATTATTGTCTGATGAATTTCCTCCTTTGTGCAGAGGGATAATGTGTGACTTTTTCCAGAGAGAAGGGATGTGGGATTCCTGGACTGATCTATTTATAATGACTGAGACAGGATATGCAATGCTATTGGCTGCTATTTTTAGGTACTTGCTTGGAAGTTCATCAGCTGAAGAAGAGCATGGTTTAACAGAGTTGTTTTATACAGGATGTGGCCAGAGTTTAAAGGTGAAAGTCAATGTGGTGATATGTGGTTGTTGGTCAGGGTTGGGATTAAATGCTGAGGAATCCTTAGTTAAAAATGCTATGTTATTGTGTCTTTCGGCTTTTCCTGGTTAGGGGTCGCCACAGCAGAACTCCGGTCCACTAATGACTGGCAGTAGATTTTTACATGCCGAGTTGCCAGCTCTGATGCACAACCTTCAACGAAGGTACGCCCATTCACGCACGTCTCCACACAGAAGATGCTTTAGCTGAGAATCAAACAGTACAATGTCTTACTGTGAGGTGACAAAAAATGCTATACTATCTATAAAAAAAAAAAAAAAAAGAGTTGAACTGTATTACACTTTTGAGTGGCGAGTTATCGGGAAAGGTGTTTTGGTTGAATTTTTGGCCGGGATGAAAGATTTCTTTAATGGATGTCCAAATTTTTTACGGCCGTGTTCAGTATTATTTTGAAAGTTATTATAGTACAGTTTTTTGTCTTCATTTGTTTGATTTTTTACTATGATTGTGAAGCATTCTTAAGTTTTCAAGATATTGAGGCGTTTTAAATTTTTTCCATTTTTCCATGCTTTTTCTCTATCCTGCGTTATTTTACTCTCTTTGGATTGCCTGACTGCATTAATTGCTTTTGGTCTCTTCCTTCTAGATGGTGCAAGTATTTAGGATATTTAGAAAAGTTGTATCGAATTCAATTACAGCATCATCTAACAGGAGGATTTTTAGGAAGTTCCAGTTAATAGATGACAATGTATGTAATGAACATTTTTGGGTTAAACTTGAAAAGGTTACATGTTGTTTTATAAATATGCTGTTTAACTGGATGTGTAAGATGTCTAGTAATATAGACTGGGAGATGATCACGGAGAGAGTCTGACATTGTACCTGTGGTGGAGTATTTGCTAGGGTCTGATAACAGGATCCAGTCTAATAGAGAATTTAATGTCTTGCTATAATGTGTAGGGCTACTAATTAGTTGTGTGAAATCATATAAATTCATACTAGATGTAGGGGTGTTAAAGTTTATGTTCAACCAACTGACATTCACATCATCTGGTAATATTTTTTCTTATGAAAATGTTAAGGATATCAAATGTAGGATATAAGTATAGCTGTACTGTTGCCAAGAGGGATATAATGTGGTAGGCTTGAGAAATATTAAAGCAATACCACCACCAGCTTTCCTCTTTATATACTCATTACGGATGATATTATCGCCAGGAGGTATAACTTCAGAGTTGTTTATGCTGGGTTTAAGCCAAATTTCAGTTACAAGAAGGACATCAGGCTTATGCAGAATAATCCAGACATGTAGTTCTGTGGTTTTATTTCTTATACTTCTAACATTTATTGCATTATTGCTTCTAACATTTATTTCATATACATGCTATTTTACTCATTGCACATTTTTAATAATACTTCTATTCCACTTTTTGTTTATATTCTTTCAGTCTGTTTGCTTTATTCCATATATATTATTATTATTTGTGACTGTAAGCTTGATTTGGGTCTTGCCTGAAAAGGGTCACTCAAAATACTGAGTGCCAACAATCCGAAAAAAAAATGACCAAAAACACAGAACAATGAGTCTTGAAAATCACTCCTCATTAAAACTTCTTTTAGCGGGTATGGGGGAGCCCCCTGCATCCCCCCCCCATGTGGGAGAGAGGCCCTCCACACTCCCTGAACTTATATATACTAACTCAGAGACTGCTATATCTTGGAGAAAAGGGGATATTCTGAAAAATGGTATCTTGGATTTTATATGCAACTCCAAACTCTCAGCCATTCAGTCTTCATATTTTAAGACTTGCTCTAGCGGGACCCAACATTTCAAATGGTTACCAGATTTAGATTTGGTATTCTTGTGTTAGTGGAAATTATTTGATTTGCTGAGATGTAGAAGAGTAGTATTTTGGTCTTGGAATGTATCTCCAGCACATAATCCTTTATGATGATAGTGAGTGTAAGAGACAGAGGAACTGACGGAGAATAAACAGCATTCTCTGGGGTGAAGTTTGCTGTGAATATATCTGCAGTTTCATTTGCTATGTTAGTTGGTCATAGTGGGTAGTGTCATTTTAGATTAGTTTGAAACACTGCTGGGTGTTGTTTACTGATTTTCTAATATACCTATAAAAGGAATAATGGTGATCCTTTGCTTCAGAGGCTAATTTAAGTTTGAGTTAAAATTTATATTCCATGCTGTTCCACATTGAAAGGGTCTATAAAAACAGTTATTTGCCAAGCTCTGATCATTCTAGTTGAAGTTGTTACTAAGGATAATATATGCTGCTCATATTTCCACATTGTCAGGGGTAGTAATGCTCCTCATATTGATCACTGCTGCAGTAGCCTTAGCTATATGGGTTATATCCTGCCAAGGTATAACAGCCGGACACCTTCCAAAGCTTCAGGGCACCTTCCACACACCCAAACTGCAAAGCAGCTCAAGCTGAGCTGACTAAAAGACAAATCTGGGCACAAAGCCATTCACAGCTTTCCTGCCAGCAGAGACAGGAAGGCTGAGCCCTGAAAGGACAAGGCTATTAATAAGAAAAAAAATAAATAAATGTCCACACCCTGGCATAAAAAACACAAAAAACCCCCACACACACACAAAAAAAAAAAAAAAAAATGAGGATGGAAGGAGGTGGTGGCTACTGCAGCAATGATCATTCAAACGTCTATTGTTACAGTAAGTTCAACTTACACAACTGTACGTTCCATATTTTGAAGATGGAAGGTTGATAAGGGGAAGCAGTTGATGGAAGAAAGTACAAAGCACCATGAGACTGATCACATTAAAGTGATCACTGCCATGACTTTTTGAGGGATGTGGGACATAACGTAGTGTCAGAAAGTTCCAGGACGAAATACATTACAGTGATTGAATGTTCTTTCATTTTTTCTGACAGAAAAAACAGATAATCTGTGGTTAGTAGTAACAATAGGTACTACCAACTGCATAATACATTTACATTTATTTTTTATGACAATCTAGAAGGAGGTACACTACAGCAGCAACTGGAAGTATACTACTGTAACTTATGTTTTTTGCTTTCTTCCCAATTAAACAGCAGAATTACATACAACTACTTTCAAGGGTACAAGGTTTGATTATTTCCACCACCTATAGTGCAACTCTGTGCAAGGGATACAACTAGACAATGCTCCAGGGTCACCACTGAAAAAGGACACTTACATACAGTGGGCTTACCTGGTTAACTAATATATAAAATAGAAATAAATATGAGTATCGTTTTTTGACACCAGATGATATTCAAATACAAACATAAGATACATAATAATTTCTGAATGATAAGTGATGTGGTTTGCTGGGTGTGAATAGTACCTGTCAAAGAACAACATGGACATTACATTTGTGTGATTCCTTCACAATAATAGGTAGTGCACTATCTCAGAAGGGGCACATTTTGTGTGGTCACAATGTATGTTTTTTGCATGCAAATATCTTATTAGAAGTCCCTGAAATGAAAGTTATGTACTTACCGTAACAACAAATCCATGTTGTCTGATTTTCATCCAGTTCAACATTTGGGATGTCGGATCCGATCTCAGCACTGAATTTGAAGGTTCCATGGCTCCAGAGCTCTGACTCCTCTCCTACCCATAATTCCCCTGAAATCCCTCCTAATAGCTCAAATCGAGTTTGCCCCTTACTCTACAGACAAGGTCTATTTATAATCAAATATTACAAAGGAGATAACCAATCACAGAGAAGATAAGAGGGAAACAGACAGGACTGTTCACAGACAGGGTGTGGAATGGCAACCACCTAGTCATCTCAAAGCTATATGTGTCAATTTGGAAGGGGGGGGGGTTTGAGGCTGAAGTGGAAGAAAATCAGACTTCATAGATCTATCGATATGTAAGTACATAACTTACTTATCCAATGTTGTCTACTTTCATCCCGTTCGACATCTGGGACAGACTGTCAAGCTATCTTTCTGGGTGGTATCAAGGAAGGGCCATTCCTGAGGAACTAATGGAAGAGTGAGATTTGGATTGTAAATCCAATTTACAATGAGTCACAAGGTGTGGACTGTGACCCAAGTTCCTGTTGCTCAAATATCATCAACGGGCATTCTCCTTGAAAAGGCTGTTGAAGTAGCTACTGCTCTTGTTGAATGAGTTTTTGGTTTGAATTGTAGAGATAAATCCTTCCTGTTGTGCACAAAGAAAATGCTATCTGACAACCACCCTAAGACTATAACCTTCGCAACAGCTCTACCAAGTTGTGGTTTTGAGAAAAAAATAAATGGTTGATCAGATTTCCTGAATTGTTTTGTCTGATGAATATATAATCTGAGTTGACAATGAACATCTAGCAGGTGTAAGATGTATTTCCCTTCGTTTAAAAATCTGCGAAAAAATACTGGTAAAAGTATGGATTGATTCAAATTTGTTTCAGATGCCACCTTTGGAAAGAAGAATGCACTGTCCTTGACAGAAACTCTGTCCTAATGGAAAATCAAATAGGGAGGTTTACATATGAGAGTGTTTGTAATTCTGAAATTTGTCTAGCTAAGGTGATCACCACGAGGATCATAGGAAGTCACTAGGCTAATGGCCCTAGGACCCTTACAAGCCTAGCCAAATTCTGCTCGTTTCCACGATCAGCACCTACTGACCCTGACCAAGAGAGAGACATGTAGGACCTCCGGGCTGAATTTACGGTTACCCATCCAGTCATCCAGATTGCACTTGAAGAGGGCCAAAGAGGTGCTCTGCTCGACATGAAATGAGAGTCTGTTCCACAGGTGCGGTAACCTCTGGGAGACAAACCTGTCCCTCCAGCAAGTTCTATTAATGTCGCATACCAAGTTAAGGTCTTTAGAGCGAGTAACCCATCAGCCATTGGACTTACGGATATGCAGCATTTCCAATAAAGCAGAATCAGAGATTGTCTTATATGCAAGGCAGAGATAGCCTCTGAGTGGTCTGTATGAAATGGAGTAAAGTGACAATGATTTCAGCCGATCCACATAGGACAAATGTTGAATACCTTGAATTCTCCTTGAGAAGAACTTTTGTGGTCTCTCCAATTGCTGCAGGTGCCTAGAAAGGTACATGCCAAAAGGGGCGCTGTACTCAGTTACTGGCCTGATGAGGGAAGAGTACAGGGAGGTTATAATGTCTTTTTTTCTGGAGGCAATGTCTTTACTTATGAGATGAGCAATACAGAATGCCCTTCTTACCACTGTGGAGACATGTTGATCAAAGGTAAGGTTGCTGTCAACCTGTGTTCCCAGTTCTCTTACCACTGAATGCATGCTTAGGGTGTTTCTACTGATGTGGTAGTTAGCAGAAACATTGTGCTTATTGAAAGGGATGATAATACAATTGTTTGCACTGAGTTTAAAGCTGTGACTCTGGCACCAATTATTTGTTTGTGTAAGACCCTCTTATAGGATGTTGACTTCATTTGGGGATTCAATGACTGCTCCCAGTTTGCAGTCATCAGCAAACTTTGTCAGCCACAGACCTTTAGTTTTTACTTGTACTTCGGAGAAATAGATTCTGCACAGCAGAGGTCCCAGAACTGATCCCTGTGGAACACCATTGGTTAAGGGTCTGCTGTTGGAGGTAGATTTCCCTATTTTGACTGTATGGGTTCTATCAGTGAACCAGTTAGTGACCCACCTAATGATATAAAGGTTGATACTTAGCTGGGTGAGTTTGTCAATAATGCCTGAGTGGGAAAAAGTGTCAAAAGCCTTGACTACGTCCAGGTAGGCTGTATGCACAGCTTTTCCCTCGTCCAGGCTCTGGTAACTGTCTTGCAGAAGTCAACCAGGTTTAACAGGCAAGATTTCCCTTTGAAAAATACAAACTGAGAAGAGTCAAGTGTTTGGAGATTACCTGTATCTTTGTTGACAAGGTTCATGATTATTAGCTCCATGGCCTTGCAGATAAGGCTAGTCAGGCTAATAAGTCTATAGTTCCCAGGGTCAGAGGAAGCACCACCTTTGTGCAAGGGGATAATGGTGGCCATTTTGCATTCAGCTGTGATGAGGCCAGTGCTTATACTATGACTGAAAAAGATTACCCCGTGGTGCTGCTAATTCTTGTTGAAGCCCATGTAGGACACAGCCTGGGATGTTATCAGGTCCCATAGATGCTGTGCTTTTGACCTTAGAGAGGGCATTTACAACCTGCTCTCTAGAGATACAAGGCAAGGGGACAGATGGAAGGAATGTCATGGAGTATGTGTGGTGTCGGCTAACAGGTTTGCTATGTCCGTAGTGTATGTGGTATCATTAACTACCAGTTCAGCGCAAATCTGGGTTTTACCTTTTAGGCTACAGATGTAACTAAAGAATGCCTTATGGTTGCCCTTAGGTAAGGATCCTAATTTGGATTCGTAGTTTGCTTTGGAGGACTTCACAAGAAGTCTTATTTTCTTGTTTAATCTGAGGTGTGAGTGTTTCCAGTTTAGGGCACGCTTCCTCTTACTTTCGGACAACAATTTCTTTCTATTATTGTAAAGCCTGTTAATTGCAGTTGTCCACCAGGCAGGTTTGCTCATCCTTGAACAGCTTGTTTTGGTCCTATCAGGTATGGTCGCGTCAATGCAGTTATACAAGTGTTTGCAAATAGCAATGGTACAGGACTCGGCACAGTTGCCAGTTACCTTTTAGTTTAGATGCTGTTCGCAGGGGGGGGGTGTACAGTGTGATAGTTACATTGAATGAGACTGATATGCGGTCAGATCTAACAAGGGAAGAGCTCACGGTGGGGGTGCTACAGCTCTCCCCCATATTGGTAAGCACCAGATCGAAGTTGTTGGTTCCCCTAGCTGGAAAATTGTTTTCCAAGTTAGATATTTAATATCTACCATGGCTGCAGGTTCAAAGCAGGGTTGTATCAGTTGTGTCAGAGCTTGAAGCATGATGGTAATATCCCATTGAGGGACTAGGTCTCTAATGGGAGGATATAAAAGAAACATCCCTCTTAAAAAAAGCTATTGAGATCTTCAAGGAAACTGTGGAAGTGTCAATGTGGCCAACATGAAAATTTGAAATTGTCGCCATTTGAACTTTGATGTTAGAATAACTACATCCTTTGTGAAAAAGTTTAGACTAGAATTCCAAGATTGAGGGGATGGGTGCAGAGAAAGGGTCCACAAACCCTTGGCCACAGCCCAAACAGAAAATCTTCTCCATTTGCTGTGATATAACTTTTTTGTAACAGGGTTCTGGAAAGCTGATACAATCTCACCAACTGTATTGGGAAGCCTAGCATCTCTTGCTATGGTCTGAACTGGAGAAAACAAGCAGTTAGCTTCGTGGTGGCCTGATCCGGACAGGTGAGATAGAAGATCTGGATACTGATACAGCATCCAAAGGGGGATGTACCAGTAGAGGCCACAGGAAGGGGAACCATGTTTGATGGGGCCAGAAAGGGGCAATGAGGATTATTTTCATCTTGCAATGTCTGGCTTTCTGAATAAATTTGTTCTTGAGTTGTAATGAGGGAAATATATAAAGGAATCCCAGGGGCCAATTGTGGACCATTGTGTTCCTTGGTGATCGACCATGTGGAGGAATCAAGGAAAAGTTACTACTGCACTTGCTAATGTAGGAGGCGAATAGGTTACAGCAAGATTGACCCCAGTGATGGAAAATTAAACTTGCCAGTGTTGGATTGAGGGAACCCTCATGAGGTGTTAGGCATTCCCGATTAATTTGTCTGCCACAGCACTGGAGGACCCCAGATATACATTGCTATCAGAAAATAGTGTGAAAACATTGCCCATTGCCACCAAGCAATGCATTGCCTGTGAATCTTTATGAGTTGAATCTTCACATGTAATGGGAGAAGGTTCTGGGAAGACTGCACTGTATACTACAGTCTACTGAAGCACTTTCATATAGTAGTGGGACATCGAAATCCTTAGAATTGTGGATGTCATTGGGCCTAACAGAAGCAGAACTGACCGTGCTCAGGTAGAGGGATGACAGATTACCTGTGTGGTCATTAGATGCAAAGATATAACCCTGTGGTGAGGCAAGCCTGACAATATTCAGAGTTCTGTTGAGATGGTATCCAGTAAATTCTACTTGTTGGGCTGGTAACAACTGACATTTAGAGAAATTTACTGTTATACCTAGGTGCAGTAACCACTGAAGTAAAAGGTCCAAGTGATGTAGCAGCAGATGCTTGGAAGCAGAAGTCAGGAGCCAATTATCAAGGTAGGGGAAGGCTTGGATCTATAGTAGATGCAAGTGCATTGCTACCACTACCACTTCCATTATCTTCAAGAACACCCAGGGGGCTGTGGGGAGACCGGAAAGCAGGACACTGAAACAGTGATTGGCTGCCAGCCAGAAATAGAAGATCTCCTGCAGTGCTTCTCTACCTTCACATAAGCATTCTGGAGATCTATTGAGCACATCCAATCATCTTTCCTCAGAAAAGGCAATATGGGCTGAACCATGTCCATCTGGAATTTTGTCTGTTTTATGTACTGGTTCATGTGACAGAGATCCAAAACTGTTCTGAGGTCCCCAGTTTTCTTTGATACTAAAAAGAACCTTGAGTAGACTCCAGATTCTAACTGATCTGGGGGGACTGGTTGGGCGACTCTTTTTTTTCTAGCAGCTTGGAACTTACTATTGCAGCTGGTTCCCATTGACTGGGTAGAACACTGGGAACAACTTCCTTTTTCATGGGTGGAACAGAAAAGGGAATAGAACAGCCTCTGGAAATTATCTTTAGCACCTATGAATCTTTTGTTATGTTTTGCCAGGCTTGAGGGTGCAGAGATACGCATCCCCTGACTGCCAACAGAGTGCATCAATTGGGCAACCTTCAGGGATAATGATACTGTCTCAGTAAAAAAATTATGGAAGCCCTGGTTATGGTTTCCAAGTCTGCTTCCTGGGTGTTGGCCATTAGAATTTCCTCCCCTTCTTCCACGTGGAGGTCTATCACCAGGAGAGTCCTCATATGAGCTCTGGGACTTGCAGAACCACTTCTTTTTCCCAGCCCTCTGATTCCAAGGGAAGAGGCTTCAGGCAATGGAAAAACAGATGCCCCTGCAGAGAGTCTTACCATGCTACTGGCTCCTGGTCATTGTGTCTTTAACTTTACGCCTGAAAAGCATGGAGCCATTATATGGGGCATTGATGATGGATGGATTGAAACATTCCACAAAATCACAAACACGCATTTAGTAGTGCTGTCTTACAGTAAGCCTTGTGCCTGCTGCTGTGGCCAAAAGTTCCTAAGTCAAGTCTTCAGAAATATGATGGCATGAGCCACGTAATTCAGTGACCTAAGGGCAAAAGTCACTGAAGAGTAAGTCTATTTCCCAAAGTATCCACGTTGAAAGGAGGCTACCAGGATAAAGGTCCATTTCCCAAACCTGTCCAATGCCCTAGACTCCCTGTTAGGGGGATGGACAGAGAAACTCTTCTCAGATAATTCACTGCTACAACCACAGCATCCACTGGTGGACGTTTGCTCCAATGTTTCCTGCCATTTGGAGCTGCTAAAATTCTATATGGTCTCTTGGGTATTGGCTCCACCACATCATGGTCCTTCCAAGCCCAATGCACCATGAGATTGATAAGGGGATCAATGGGTGGTAACACCCAGAACGATGTTTCTCTGGAACTGAAGGATTCCAAAAATACAGATTAGTCCAGTGAGGGATCTTCAGTGGACCATCCCCCTTCTCTGTTTCATAAACCCGAGGATTTCAACAAAGGTGACTTCTTCCAAGGGGGACTGGAAAACTCCATCAATGAGTCTATATGCTTTTGCACGCATGTCTGCTTCTTATGAACTGGTTCTGTTTGGAGGTTAGATGGGTCAGAATCAGACTGGGAGCTAACACAGCATGTGGTTGCAGAAGCCTGAGGTCTTGACTGTTCCTGTCTGGCCAGATGATGAGAAGAAGGGGTATGGGTAGAACTGAGCTAGATAAAAATGCCTTCTCTTCGGGTATGCACAAAACCCTTTCAAAAGTCTTGAAAGGAGAAGCCATTGTCAGAAAGTAAAGCTGGGTACAATTACCATCAATTTGGATGTTCGAGTGTATTCACTGTTGTGGTCTTGACTGTTGGGATTTCCTGCTGTGAAAGCCCTTTGCCGGCTTAACTACCAGAGAAAACCCTTTTCACCTCCCAGACTGGCGGGACACACTAACCAATGTCAGTATACTCCGGTATAAGGGGAGCCTTCTAGGAGGAGGCCGAAGTGTACCACAGCTGGACCAAGGTGGGGGCACCTAAACCAAGGTTGTCTGGGGTAGTGTCCCATGGCTAGTTCAGCTGTTTTTTTGTATCCAACCTAGTAGGCTGAGAGGGTATGAGGGAGGGAAAGAAGACTGCAACAGTGAACACACTCGAGCATCTACATTTATGGTAAGTGTACACAACTGTACTGTGTTCTTCATGTTTCACTGTTGCAGTCCTGACTGTTGGGAAGATTCCCAAAGCTTAACTGAGGGTGGAAAGAGATCACGAAGAAGAGATGATTCCCTACAGGACTGCAGATGTAAATCCTACTCTAGCCATGGAAAAGTCTGTCAGGTGGTTGTGCCTTGTGAAGGCATGCACAGAAGGCCAGATGCCTGCCTCCAAAATGTCTTTTGTGGGGACCCCCTTAAAGAAGGCTGCAGAAGTAGCTGTGGTCCTAGTTGAGTGTAACCTAATCAAATCAGGGGGGGCTTTTTGCCATGATGGCTGTAACAAAGAAATGCAGTGGGATATCCACATGGAAATTGTCTGTTTAGAAGCTGGCATTCCTTCAGTGCCAGGGGCAAAGGTTTTAAACAGCTGGTCTGATTTCCTCAATGATTCTGTCCTGTCTAGGTAGAACCATAGCATTCTGTGTACATCCAAAGAGTGAAGCATTCTTTCTCCTCTGTTCTGAGGGTTGGGGAAGAAGGTAGGTAGATGAACGATACGATTTACAGACACATTCATGATACCTTATGCACAAAGGAAGAGAGGGAGACCCTGTCTTTAAGGAAGATAAAAAGAAGTTATGTACTCCCCATAACGTTCCATGTTTGTTGTCCTTGATCTCGCCTTCCTTCTTGCTGTTTGGGTTCGGAGCCGATCCTCTGCTCCGACTCAGCCTTATACTATAGCTCGAGAGCTTTCACTGACTCAAGGCTAGACACTATCCCAGGATGCCTAGCGGTGGTTACCCAGATCTCTTTTGTGATAACCTAGAACTAGACCATACAAATAGACCAGAGATGTACTCTCCCTTACATATCAGATAGCACCTATATATAAAGGTGTAACCTCTCCACAAGAGTAATAGGAGTAGACAGAGACTAACCATAAGGTATGGTATAAAGAAAACCTAGGCAGTATAACCAATAAAAACAAGAGATTCCTCTCGATCCTCCAGGAAGGGGAAGGAGGGTGGGACGCAAGAAGGAAGGCGAGATCAAGGACAACAAAAATGCAACGCTATGGTGAGTACATAACTTCTTTATGTTATGTTGTCCATATCTCGCTTTCATTTTTGCTGTTTTGGACAGCGTCCCCAGCACCTGATTCTTGGGTGGCTCACTGGAAAAAACTCTTCAGGATTGTGGAACCAAAGGATGCCCTGTTCCGGGAGGCCACATCTACTTTGTAATGAGTGATGAAGGTATGAGGATTAGCCCATGTAGCTGCTGCACAGATCAAATCAAAAGGCAGTTTGGCTTGAAAGGAAATAGAGGTAGCTAAGGCCCTTGTTGAGTGCCCTTTAATTTTCCCTGGAAGTTTTTGTTTACACAACTTGTAAGACATGTTTTATCGTGTCTGAAAGCCACTTTGATAAAGTCACCTTTGAGACTGCACAACCTTTTTTACTGTCCGCAAAGGATCTGAACAACTGGTCAGATTTTCTAAAGTCCTTGGTCTTGTGTAAATAGAAACTTAACTGCCTATGAATGTCCAATTGATGAAGCTTATACTCTACCTTGTTGCCATGACTCGGGAAGAACACAGGAAGTTCTATGGATTAATTCAAATTGTAGTCAGAACATACCTTGGGTAAGAAAGAGGGATTGGTTCTGAGAGAAACCCGATCTTTATGGAAAATCAAGTATGGGGCATGAATAGATAAGGCCTGTAATTCTGAAAACCTTCTAGCTGAGGTAACTGCAACCAAGAAAAGGGTCTTTCAAGTCAGAAATTTGAGTGGACAAGAAGCAGATGGTTCAAAGGGAGAAAGAATCAGAGGGTCTAAAACTAAATTTAGATCCTGGGGGGGGGGTTCTCTTATTGGTGGTCCTAAGAGGGTAGTACCTCTTAGGAATACTTTGCATAACCTATGGGACATGACATTGGACCCCATTTCTCCCATATGGAAATTAGAAATGGCAGCTAACTGAACTCGGATAGTAGATGCAGCTGCTCCTCGGTCAAAGGTTTCAGCAAGAAATTCAAGAATCTTTGAAATGGGAGCAGTAAAGGGATCAACCTGATTTTTGTCTGCCCAACAAGAGAACCTCTTCCATTTACTAGCATAAAGTTTCATAGTAGTGGACTTATGGGAAGAAATCAAAATGCATTGAATTGCTGGGGAAAAAACGGGAAGCCTCGCAAAGAGAGTGGAGAAACCAAGCTGTGAACTTAAGAGTTTGAATGGAAGGATGGGAAGCCCCTGACTGATGCATCAAAAGATCTGGTGCTGGGTCCAGGATCCAAGGCTCCCCCTGCAGGTGAGGCCAAAGAAATGGGAACCATATCTGATGAGGCTAGTAAGGGACAATGAGGATTAACTTGCAACCCAAAGACTGAGCTTTCTGAAGAACCTTGGGGAGCAGGTGGAAAGGTGTAAAGCAGTTCCAGGGGCCAATCGTGAACAAGTGCGTCCCTGGGTAATTGTCCCAGTGGTGGGACTAGGGCAAAGTAGCTGCTGCATTTGTTGTTGAGGGGAGTGGCAAACAAATTGCAGCATGGCTGGCTCCATTTGCGAAAAATCAAGTCCACAACTTCCTGCTTCAGGGACCACTCGTGCGGCATCAGTATAGCCCGACTGAGCTTGTCCGCTATCACATTGGATTTCCTGGGATGTGTGTTGCAACCAGAAAGTGTTGGGAAGACAGCGCCCATTGCCAAACTCATAGAGCCTATCGACACAAGGGGTAAGATCTGGTTCCCCCCTGTTTGTACCATACTACCGACATATTGTCCGTCTGAATTGCTATAGTCCCTGTAGGTAGAAAGTCCTGAAGTTCTTGCAACACCAGAAGCACCACTCTCATCTCCAGGACATTGATGTGCAAGTGGTACTCGTGTTCCTGCCAAGTCCCTTGGACAGTCTGTCCCAGATAATGCCCCCCACCCCACCCTATCTGGGAAGCGTCCGTGGTCACTGTGGCTACAAGTTAGGGGGGTAGAAACAGTCTGCCTATCTTTTTTGCAGGATTCCGTGACCAGAATCTGATGTGACATGGGTAAATCCTGGAATGATCATTGTGCAAATAGGAGCCACTGTAGAATTCTCATATGGAAGTGAGCCATCGGGACCATGGTGATTGCTGCTGCCATAGAACCCAGGACCTTGAGGACAAATCTTGCTTGAATTCTCTTTTGTGTGAACAGTATGACAACTTGGCAATGGATCACTAATACTCTTTCTTGAGGCAGCTTTGCTATCATGGCCCCTGTGTCTAAATCTGCCCCTATAAAGGTAATATATTGACAAGGAAACACAGCAGATTTTTCGTAGTTTATGGTGAACTCAAGTTGAGAACAAGAGTGAATTGTGGATTCCCTTGCCCTGATTAGTTGATGCTCGGTGGTGGCAGTAAGGAGCCAGTCATCTAGATATGGAAACACCCAGAATCCTTGATGCCTCAGGTGAGCCGCAACTACTGCCATGCATTTGGTGAATACCCTGGGGGCTGTAGTGAGACCAAAGGACAGCGCTCTAAACTGATAATGACTGGTTCCCAGCTGGAAGCGTAGATATCTCCTTGACCGTCTGTCCATTTTTATGTGGTAGTATGCATCCTGGAGATTGACAGAGCATATCCAATTGTCCTGACCCAGAAAGGGAAGAATGGACTGCAGTGTTACCATCCGGAACTTTGTTTTCTTGACAGATTTGTTCAGCCTGCTGAGATCCAATATGGGTCTCCAGTCCCCTGTTTTCTTTGGAACTAAAAAGAACCTTGAGTAAGTTCCGGATCTGATTTGGTCTGCAAAGACTTCCTGGATGACTCTTTTTCTTAGCAACCTTTGAACCTCTAGGTTTGCTTGATCCCGAAGACTGGGTGGAACATCATGTTGTCTTTTTGACAGGGGAAGTTGGAAGAAGGGGATATTGTAACCTCCGGATATTACCGATAGTACCCATGTATCTTCTGTGATTGTCTGCCAGGCTTTTGGGTACAAGGATAATCTCCCCCAACTGTCTCCAGAGTCAGACAGTCGGGCCTCCCTTCAGAAGTGCTGGACGGGCCTACAAGAGAAGGTATCTCTGTCGCCCTGATTCTGTGGACCCCCCCCCCTGCCGCTGCGAGATCGGTGTCTTCTGTTATTTCCCCCTCTGCCCCTGGGGGAAAAATCTACACATGTGTCAGGCAAAGCTCCCTAGGATTTCCGAAACCACATTTTCCCACTCTTCTGGCCTATGGGATAGGGCCTAGATGGAGCAGAAAAAAGTACTCCCATGGCAGAGAGAGTTTTGCCATCCTGTTCGCACCTGGTAAGAGTGTCTTTTACCCGAAGCCCAAACAAGGAAGAGCCATCAAAGGGGGCACTGGTAAAGGAAGACTTGAAGGGCTCCACAAAATGACAAAGGCGCATCCAGGAGTGTCTGCCACCCTGCTTGCCCCATTGGCTGTGTAAGAAGTTAGCCACATGGAGGAGTTAAACACTGAAGTCAAGGTCGCAAGCTGAGAAGCTGCCTTGTCCGAGGCTCCCGCAGTTGAAGGATGCTGTAAAGTATCTCCTAACTCTTTGAGGAGATCCCTTTGAAGCCTTGTAAAGTGGGACAAATAGTTCAGCGACCTGAGTGTAAAGGTCACTGAAGAAAACATACGCTTACCATATCTATCCATCGTATGAGACTCTTTATTTGGTGGATGGACAGATGAAGAAGTTTCTGCCAATTCCTCCTTGGTGGCTGCTGCCACCACCATAGCATCAACGGGAACACCTATTGATAAGAAGAGGCTGTCTTCAGGGGCTGTTATGAATTTATTGGGCCTCCGCGGAACTGGTTCCATCGTGTCTGGAGAGCTCCAAGAGATCCACGCCTTTCAACTCACAACGTGTAATAGTGGGTCGAAAGGAGGAGATACCCAAGAGGTGGAGGGTTGGGAACCGAAAGCATCCAGGTACACTGATCCATCTTCAGATGGGGCAAGGGGCTTCCAGTTACACCTTTGTCTAAGGATTTCTAAGATGTCTGAAAAAGAGACATCTTCAGAGGGGGACCATGGGGACCCTTCTGAGTCATCCAAGTCTGATGTCAAAGACTCAGGGGAGTCCACATGCTTCCTCTTGCAAGTCCTCTTCCGAGGGACCTCCTCCAAAGGATGCTCAGGCGAGGTTTCAGAAGAGGTGGGATCGCCCAATGGGGCGTCATGGAGCATGGGTTCCCTATGCTTGGGGTGGAGGGGAGGTTCAGAGGCGGGCACCGGCACCAAAGGCAAAGGAGTCAATGAAGCCAAGGACGGAGCTGTCTCAGCAGACAGCATGCTCATCACCTCGAAGGCATCACGGTCCTGAACCAAAAGAGTCTCCAGCTCTGAAGAAGCTGGCGACTTCCTCCAAACCGAGAGCAATGGCTCCGAGGCCGATGTAGGAGCCGAGCTGACCTGCGCCAAAGCTCCAAGAGGGAGAGTAGGGTCGGAGAAGGGTCCAATGCCACTCCCCCCCTCAGAGCCGATGAGGGAGCATCGGCTCCCAG
The DNA here is from genome assembly GCF_019279795.1 of Protopterus annectens. Lineage (NCBI taxonomy): Eukaryota > Metazoa > Chordata > Ceratodontiformes > Protopteridae > Protopterus > Protopterus annectens. The sequence goes on from NC_056725.1 coordinate 1,760,979,538, forward strand.
GTCCCGCAATAGAAGGGGGTATCGAGGAGATCGGAGTGGTAGTCTGAACTGAAAGACTGGAGGAGGTTACCAGAGCCAACGGTTCTATCACTATGACTTCCATACACTCCAGCTCCAAACTCAGAGGAGTCAGAGGAGGAATCGAGACAGTTATTGTTTGGGCTGTCGGCACCATTTCCATCTGGGATAGGCCTGAAAGTATTTTTGCTAATGCTCGTGTCCTAAAAAGCCTTTTCAGCACCCTCTCCACATCATCATCAAAGAGGCTCCTGGATGTCCAAGAGGAATGGGTTGAAGACCGGTGACTGCCTGCCACAGATTGTAGTAAAGGAGACTGTGGAGCAGACTGCACCGCTTCCAAGGCAAGAGACCTGGAATGCTTGTGGGACCTTACTGGCTCCAAAAACACAGGTGGAGCCATAGGTGATAATATCTTGTAAGAACCAACAGTTGGGTCTGACTTAGCTGGTAGCTTGCCCTTCTCTTTAGACGGGTCCGAACTCAGAGCCAAAGAGGATGAAGGCTTGGGGTTTTCCAGTTTTTTTGCTGTCTGAGTCCCTTCCATAGCAGCATCAAAGGGGCCCTTCAGTAAGCCTCTTAAGATTAACTTGTTTCTTCTCTCCTGCAGGACTCGTGAACTAAAAGCATGGCAGATAGAACACGAATCCTGCAGGTGAACAGGTCCTAAACAATATACGCAACTCGTGTCCCCATCCGTAAGGGGCATCTTTTGGCAGCACAAATCGGACTTTTTGAAACCCGAAGGTTTCCATTCCTTGGCAGTATCTTTGGACATAATGTTTAACAGACAGGAAAGCAGAGAAGGGGGGAGAGCCTCTAAGTTAAACAGCAAACTCCCCACCTAAGGAGAGCCTTTAACTTAAATGACAACTCCTTAAAAGTTAAAGAAGGCAAGAAAAAATGAAGAACCCTGTAAGTTAAACAGGTCTAGAAGAGGAAAAAGTGACAGAGATAAAAACGGTTAGTCTCAAACAAACGCAAGTCACTTGGATGGGATAGGGAAGGTATAAGAATGAAGGACAGGTATTAACAACAAGTTAAAAAGATAAATAATAATATTTACTTCAAAAGGAATAATAAATATAAAAAAAAACAGCCTGAGCCAGTATCCATAATCTCGACGCTGCAAATAGCAAATGAGATCTGGTTAACCACCACCAGGCATGCTGGGATAGGGTCTAGTCTCGAGCCAGTAAAAGCTCTCGAGCTATAGTATATGGCTGAGTCGGAGCCGAGAATCAGCTCTGAACCCAAACAGCAAGAACGAAGGCAAAATATGGACAACATAACATTGAAAGGTTCCACTGCCATTAAGGCCTGCAACCCTTATACCCTCCTGGCAGACGTGATGGCCAGTAGTAGGGCAGTTTTCCAAGTAAGAAACTTTAAGTATTAGCTACAGGTGCGTAAGGAGGCAAAGTCTATTTTTCTAGGACATAGTTGAGGTCCCATGGAGAGATGGGTTTCCTCCTGGGAGGTCTAATGAGAATGACACCCATACGAAATTGTTTCAGCAGGCAGTGTGAAAAGATATGAGGAAGAGTAGGGACATGAGCAGAGATAGCTGAGGCATGTATTTTAATAGAGGAATAAGACAGGCCTTTATCCACCAGAGTGACCAGGTACTCCAGGATGGTTGAAACGTTAGCTGAATTTGGCTCAAGGTGATGCTTCTGGCACCAATCAGATAATCTTTTTCATTTGGCTGAATAAGATTTTTTAGCGCTAGGCCTTCTAGACTCTTTTAGAATATTTTGCACCTGCTGACTTAAGTTGGTGTTGCAGCTGGGTGCCATGGAATTATCCAGGCTAAAAAGCTGAGAGTCAGAAGATTAGGGTGCACAATCCTCCCCCTGTTTTGGGTGAGGAAGTCTATTATCTGTGGTAACAGCCAAGGTTTCTGACTTGTGCACTCCAGGAGGAGTGGAAACCAGTGTTGTCTGGGCCAGTACACTGCTATCAGTATAGCCCTTGGACCCCCTTCCCTTATCTTTAGAAGCACTTGAGAAAGAAGAGGCAAGGGGGGATACACGTGGGAAGGAGAAGGCATCTGTTCTCCATGCAAATGTTTGCCTTGTCCTGGCACATAATTTTTTCAGGTGAGCGTTGTCTTTGCTGGCAAACAGATCCACATGTGACACCCCCTATTTCTGAGTTATGCTGAAAAATATTTCCCAATGCAGATACCATTCATGGGGGTCTGTCGAGTTTCTGCTGAGGTACTCTGCTAAAGTATTTTGTTCTTCTGGCAGATATTGTGCTATGAGGTGTAGTCCTAGAGAGTGTGCAGTCTCTCAAACTTGCATGGATAGATGGCCCAGGGTGTAAGAATCAGTGCCTCCCTGCCTGTTAATGTACCACTTGACTGTGGCATTGTCTGTTTGTTCTACCAGGACCCCTGATATTCATTTTTCTTTGAAGGCCAGTAAACCTTTTTGCACTGCCATAAGTTCTTTTCAATTTATGTGTTTCCTCCTGTACTGAGTGTCCCATATTTCTTGAATTTGGAGGCGTTCGACAAGGGCCCCCCAGGTACATCTCAAGAATCCATGGTGATGGTTTGGACATGGGGTGTGAATCTGAAAGATAGACCCTGATTTTGAGTGCAAACTTGTACCCACCATGTGAACTGTTGTTTGAGGCAAGGTATCAGGTGTACTTCAGTGTCCAGGGACTGATGGCTCTGGCACCACACGTTCTTCAGATACCACTGAAGTTTCCTCATGTGCAACCTGGCTAAGGACACCATGAGGATACAGAATACCCTGTACCCCAGCACTCTGAGGAATTCTCTGGCTGTGATGTACTGTTTTTCCTGGATTTTGTGGTCGTAGTCTGTCAAAAAGTTGACTTTATCTGGGGAAGGAAGGCCCTCTGAAGTGTATAGTCCAGGAGTGCCCCTAGGAAAACTGTTTGGTTGGGACAGTGATGGATTTCCTGAGGTTTACTGTGAACCCTAGGGAAGTCAGGAGGTCCTGTGTGAATTTCAGGTCCTTCTGGATCTTTGACAGATCTGTGGCTTGTATCACACAATTATCCAGGTAGGAGTAAATCTGGACCCCTTTCGTCCTGCAGAAAGCAATAGCAGGTGCCAAGAACTTTGTAAAACCCCCTGGAGCAGTAGACAATCCAAAGGGCAGAGCTGAAAATTGATAGTGACTGGAGCTTGCTCTGAAGCGAAGAAAGCTTCTGTGTGACGTTTGTATGAGAATGTGCAAGTAGGTGTCCTTTAGCTCTACTGAGACCATGAAGGCCTAAGGAATTATTGACAGTAATTTTTGAAGGGTCAACATTTTGAATTTTGGTACCCTGAGAAATTGATTTAAGTTGGACAGGTCCAGTATGGGATGCCAAGAATCTTCCTTTCTGAAGGTTAAAACAGCCTAGAGTAAAACCCTTTTCCCTTTTTGTTCTTCTGGAACTGTCTCCACTGCTCCCTAAGAGCGCAGAATTTGAATTTGTTCGCCAGCCTGCGATTTCTGACTTTGGGGGTACAGCTGGGTAAATTAAGTACTTTAAAGGTTCTTTGAAAGTGAATTTGTCACCATTTGAAATAATGTCTAGAACCCACTGATCTGAAGTAATGTGGATCCAGTTTTGATGGAAAAGTGACAGCCTTCCTCCTAGTTCTGGAGTGAGGATGGCAGGGTGGAGCAATGAGAGAGAGTCATAATTGTTCTCGGCCAGGGACTTGTGGCCTACAACTCACTTACTTGTGAGTTTTGGAGGTCCATTGCTTTGATCTCTGCTGCTGAGGTTTTTGCCTAGGGGTTCTGTCCCTCTGAGGCTTCCTCTGTTTACTTCTAGGTTGGGTGGGAAATGACCACTGCTTAGCAGGGAAGTTCCTGCTGAACATAAGAGGCTGTACTTGCAGAAAGTCTTTTACCATTTGTATAGACTTAGCCTTGTCATTCATCTTTTTAAGGACTGCTTCTGCTTTAGGGCCAAAGAGGCAGTCTTTGTCAAGGGTGCATCCAAGAGCTAGTCTTTACATGGTCAGGGAGAGACTGTTCCCTAAGCCAAGCATGTTTCCTAATAACTGAGCCAGAGACAGATGCCCTGCAGGAGGCCTCCATGGCATTATACCCACAGTGCAGGGAATGTTTAGCTACCTGGAAACTGGAGTGGGACAGGTCTAAAAGTTCCTTGGAAAGATTTGTATCCTCTAGGGCTGATAGCTTTTGTTTAAGTTAATTGAGAATGGTTTGCTGCTATTTGATCATATGGAATTGACTGTTGAGGGCCCTCAATGTCAGAGTGGTAGAAGTGTATACTTTCTTTCCAAACCTATCAAGGGCCCTACTCTCTTTGTCCGGAGGCAAAGAGCTCTTGGAGGAACTGGTTCTAGCCCCTTTAGGCCCCGGAGTGACCACTTCTGGATCAGCAGAGGGGTTTTTAAACAGATATTTATCACAGTCCTGTACCCTGTAGAACCTGTCTGGTTTTCTAAGGGCAGGGGGGGGGGGGTCAGAATTTAAGGAGGCAGCCTGGAAAACATCCTCCACCACTTCCAAAATGGGTGGAATAGCTAAGGGTTTGTTGTTCAGGGAGGTCCATGAACTCCCTCTCTTTTTGGCCTGGAGGTATTCTTGTGCCTTCTACTGTAAATGATGTTTCATAACATGGAGTGTCTCTCCAAAAGTGAGATCCTCTGGTGGGGAAGCATAGGGAAGATTTTCCTCTGAATCAGATTCCTCACAGGATGCATAAGAGGGGCCTTCCTCTGATCCAGATTCCTCCAAATCAGAATCTTCCTCCGATTGCAATGAGTGTGGACTGGAAAATATTCAGGAGGGGTATCCTTTTTTCTTTTTTTCGGGGTTATATCCCTGTGGTCCTGTCTAGACCTTACAATGTTAAGTCTTAAGTAGGTTTGATGAGCCTCGGTCCTGAGGCTGACCTTGGACTTGAACTGTCTAGTGCCAAAACCCTGAGAGGAAAAGATGGCTCCAAAATTCTCGGGGTAGATCCATCTCCAGGAACACAACACTGACAATACAACTCTGAGGATCTTCTCAATCCTAAGGTACCAGAGTCGAAGGAGATAGGGATGCTGTTGATGCTGAAGTAGGTTGTATAGTCAGCACTTGACACAGCTGCTTTGAGGTTAGTCAGATCCAGCACTGCTGGACCAGAACAGGTGGGATGGGTGGGTGGTGGGGTGTTAGAATTACCAATAGTCAGTACATTCCCTGGGGACAGCACCAAAAGAACCCCAAGATGGATCTGCATTCTCAGGAAATTTCGCATTATCTTGACAATGTCATACCCCATTAAGCTTCAAGATGACACGTGACTGTGACATACAAAAGCCTGAAATATCTTCTTTCTTGAAGAAATGGTGAATGTAATCTTCAGCTCACTAGCTCCAGCAAAAACTCACACTAAGGAAAGGATGGTCAGTTCCCAAAAGCCATCGGCTCTGACCTCTGGCCGGCTTTTGGCAGGGGTCTGACTGTCACTATTGAATCAAAAGAGCACTTTCTGGTTGAAGAAGAAGACTTGTCTTTTCTCTTTCCTTCTTTTTGTCCTTCTCTTTTTCTTTCTCCTGTTCTTTGTCTCTGTCCTTTTCTTGAGACTTCTCTCTACACTTTCACCTGTCGCCTTTCTCAACAGGGAAAGCAGAACAGGAAGGCCATGGCAATGATGACCCTTGTCTGTGCAGGAAGGAGACTTTTCACCACTAACTTATCATGGCAAGCTTGAAATGCTCTAGAACTAAAAGGGGTACAAGATTGGCAGGCTGAATCCAAATGGGCAGTGCCCAAGCAGTACACACAAAGTGTGAGGGTCTTGCAGGGAGAGCTTGTATCAGCCACTATCCAAAACGCTACTTGTCACACACACAACATGCTAATAATACCTATACTAACTCAAACTACTACTCTATATTAATAGCAAAACACTACCAAGTCTTATTAAATTTACTTGAAAATATTTCTAATAACTATGAAAAGTAGAAGTTGGTACTGTACAGGGTCTATATTAGATCACCGAACGCTTAAAAAAGTGAATGGTAATTAATCGACCCTATGTAAGCGAAAGCTTACAATGTCAAACTGTCAGAACAAAGATGTTTTTCCAAGGGAAAAAAAATCGCTGTTCCAAAAAAAAAAAAAAAAACACTTCAAACATTAAGTGGGGGGGGGGCTGTGCCCCCCCCACACACCCTCCTACTTAAATATACCAACTCCGAGACCGCACTACAGTGCTGAAAACGGTAAAGTAACAAAGCAGCCAAGCAAATTCTTTCCCAAGGACAGAATTTGCTTAAAAGCCGCTTTGATATTTTGCCGTTTCAGTCTTTTAAGTTCGACCAAGACACATTTGAAAGAATGCGTCTTCGGTCTTCTAATAGGAACCCACTGCACATTACTAATATAAACTACTAACCCTTACTAAACTTACTAATAAAAATCTATTTAAAGTACTTAACAGCACACAGAAAAAACACTATTATTGAAAACACACTACAAACGTAGATAAAAATTATCTCGTTAGGAGCAGGAGCACTATAAGAACAAACTGCTACAAAGGATATGAGAATCCTCAAAATGCATCTGAAGTCTTCAGGTTGAAAATGAGATTGGAGGTACTGCGATGGAGTTAAACTTCTTTGCTGTGTTGTCATCATACCTGAAGTAGAAATCTCATTTATTTATCCTTAATGAAGATTTTTTTTTTGTTTTGGTCTTTAAACTTAGGATACCAACAGTAGTCGTATGTAGCCATTTGGATGTTCTATACTTACCTTTTTTTCACAAAATGTGTATTTTGCATTTTTTCAAGATAAACTCATTAAGTGTCAGACTCCTATTAAAAATGTTATTATTAAATGTAAACCAAAAGTAATACTCTTTCTAGGAAAAATATGTTCTGTCATTTTATGTATTACAACAAAACAGACTTGTTTTAATGCTCTAAAACACAGGCCCATGTTTGGGATTTTCTTGTCAACTTTTCCTGAAACTATTAAGCTGCACAAAACAAAATGAATATGGGATTATCAAGGAGTGTTGTCTGGAATTTTTCATAAATATATATTGAAAAAGTGTAGAGAGACTATCATTTGAATTTAGGATGGAATTTAAGTCCGAACAGCCTATGTAAATTGATAGGGTGCAGCTTTTACAAAACAGTCAGCTAGACTCAAATATATAGCTTTAATTTCTATTTAGAGTTAAACAAAAAGAAGCTATTAAAAAATACATAATATATAATGTTGGTGTGAGTCAAAATGAAGGGGTGATTTCTGTATAAATGTGCAATTTTCATTCTCCATATATGTTGATACATTAAAAAAATGACAAATGTTTATATAAAAATCAAAAATTTAAAATACAGCTTTTCTTTTGTCTTTGAAGGTAAGAGGCTTGTTCAGTGGTTTTATGTAAAATATTATGTCAGTATTATTTATTTGCAGTTTTATAAGTAAATGTTGAACCATTTTGGAAATTAAGGCTCTTAAATACAAACAAAAATAGCTAACAATACTTTGGGGATGGACCTTCTGAAAAAGCTCAGTAGTTAAGGGATTAAATGTGCCATCGACTTTTGCCGTTTCTATTATTATGATGGTATCTTTGTGCATATTTTCGGTTTTGAGTTTTCCATAATTCATCTGGAATTGTTTAGACATCACAGTTTTTTTCAAATTTTGCAAAGAAAGATGTTTTGTATGAGTATTGTCAAAAAACTCCAGCTTTACTCAGTAGCATATCGCCTACTCCGAGGTGATCTCTGCCTAACATATAAAGGTATGAAAAAACCCAGAGCTGTTGGACATGCTACACCTAAAGAAATCCCAATCCCTCTGAGCTACACACTCTAGAGACCTAAATCTTGTCACCACAATAAACAGGACATGCTGAAGGGATAGATTCCTGTCCCAGAGACTTCCCATACTCCGGAACAGGCTACCCATCTATGTCAAGCAAAGTTCTTCATTAGCACTCAAAGAAAAATCTTGATGAGTGGATGGGAAACAGGAAATACACCCCAGGGATCACTTCTGTGTCTCTGCTTGACAGTGGCACAGGAAAATAACTTTCTTGGGTGGCGTAAGCTAGGGAACCTTGTTGGCTAGGCTTACGTAGGCCCTTGGGCCGATAGCCTAGTACCTACCTATGAACCTATTTCTTTTTCCAGTGTTCTGAGGTTTGATGCTTATTTGGCAGTGCCTGGGCAACTTCAGCACTTACATTCCATGCATTTTGAATGATAATTTTTGGGTACTGTATCACAGTTCTACTGTTTCTTTTTCATGTAATCTAAAATATAATATCATCAGCTGGTGTTGCTTTTTTGTGCAGCCTCATGCTTTAACTGTGTACTGACTTCAATGTGACTTCTCTTTCTTTGCGTTTTTTCCTTTTTCCCACTTACCTGCACAGTATTTCCTATTTCAGATATTTTTTAATCACATAGTCTATACAAACTTTTCTCATTGTGTTTGACAGTATTTTGTACAACTTTCTGGATATATAGTTCACTGTTATAGTCATGTTTGGTTTTGACACAACTACAGTCCTCTGAATTGGCAAAGATGGTTCCACTACATCAGGACAAGTCCACACTGGTTGTAACTTTATCTGGACAAAGCAAACCATTTACAGATGCTTCAACCACAATGAGGAAAAACAATTTTGCATGGCAACAATAATCCATGCACCCTCCATGCGGGGGATTTGCCTGCCACACACTACATACTTTTGTTTCCTAGCAGCACGGTTGTACAACCTCAGGGACATAGCTGGCATTAGGCACCCGTGGAACCCGTGGCCACAGGGAGCCCACAATTATCTCCCCGTGATCAAGGGCCCCCATGTAGCGGCTGCAGGTTTCTCTTTCTCCTCTGTTTATTCCAGGGCACATCATGGACATCTGCATGGCTGCGTGCTGTCATCATGCAATCTCAAACTTTTTTTCGCTTTTTTTAAACTTGTCTGTAAGCTGCTCTCAGTCAGGTCCACGTCAGTAAAGTAAGGGACCTGACTGGGCAGAATAAAGGTTATTAGCAATAAATGACAACCAGAGTGCATTTTGTTACTATATTCTTGCATTTGTTACTAGCTGTGTACAATAAATCTGCATAGGTGTATTTGTCAGAATCAGTTTAAAATGTTAAAGTGCAGTGTTTGGTTAGTGCATAATATGAAAACATACATTTTTTTACCATTTCTGGCTTCCAGCGTTTTAATTTAGTTGTAATTACTGCTGTGATTTCCTTTTTCTTCTAGTGATAATCAGCATGTTTCCATCCCAAGACTTTTACCATTTAAAAAACAAGCTTAGTCTCCTTGTCTTCAAGACAGTTAGATGCATGTAGTTTCTAATGAAACTTTTCTGTACTCCCAAAAAATAATGCAGAGGAAGCACCAAGCTGCAAAGAACTGAATGATTGAATAGCAGTTTCTTAGCAACATAGGTAGGCAGGCAACTACTTATGTCACCTTATACTATTTTGTCTACATGGCATTTAATTTATAAAAAATAAATAAATAAAATAATCTCATTGTCATGGCACAGACTGTAATACTCATTCCAACACAATATATGTATACAATTAGGCAAATTATAAACTGCCATTTCCAAATACCCCAAAGCCCATATACATATATTATACATACATATCTCTCTCTCTATACGTCTACATATATTTCTACGTATATATATATATATATATATATATATATATATATATATATATATATATATATATATGTGTGTGTGTGTGTGTGTGTGTGCATGTGTGTGTGTGTGTGTGTGTGTGTGTGTGTGTGTGTGTGTATGCTCTTCCAGTAAAATGTGACTCTCCTCAGAAGCTGTGGCTTAGGACACCATTCAGAAATCCACAGAAAGCAACTAAAGATGCTTATAATGAACCACAGAAGCTGTGATGGATGGTAGCTGACCATGTGTGTGGCTCCAATTCAGGTATTTTGGTACATATCAGGGGGTGCCATCCAGTATATTTCTGAGAAAACATTATGTAGGATCACTGCTGCTGCATGCTTGATCTTATGGTAACACTCAAGCATGGTGATCTCCAAGTCCAAGGTATGTCTTCTGCATGCTACAAGAAGAAGGACATCTACAGGGCAATGCTGATGGCATCAAAGAAGATACTGTGGTGTGCATCAATGTGGTAGTGCTGCCTTCTTGTGTGGGTCTCTGTTCAGTCTTGCAGTAGTTCTGTCATGGTCCTGTGTCTCTGTCCTGTGTATGGGAGTCTGTGTGGGTCTTCAGTCTTGCTGTAGTGCTATCTTTATCATGTGTGTGTGTCTGTCCTGTGTGCAGTAGTCTGTGTAGCTGTCTGTCTTGTGTGTCTCTGTTCAGTTTTACTATACTGTTCAGTCTTGCTGTTGTGCTGTCTATCATATGTAGGTGTCTGTGTAACTGTCTGTCTTGTGTGAGGGAGTCTGTGTGGGTATCTCTGTTAAGCCTTGCTCTATAAAATCCTGGACAAAGCCAAAAATAATGGGGGGCACCAAAATCAGGACACATTTTAAATACTGCTCTTATAAACTTGAAAAGATGCTAGAATAAAAAGTATTGTGTTTTGTTGCATTTTCTGAAGGATATGAAATTTGAAACTAAATGCCTGTCATTATTTAGTGAAATCAATCCTCAATGATTTGCCACAAAAATCCAGAAAATTATAAATGTTGAGGAATAGACCAAAAATGAGTCAAATCTGGACATTCTGTGAAAATCTGGGCAGTTGAGGAGTATGCAGTCAGTGTGCGTGCACCTGAGAGTGGTGCTGTGGTACAGGGGCTTGCCATAATGTAATGCTGGTACTAAATACCAGTCAGTGTATTCATGGACCTCTTAGTGCCTACCTTGTTGTGGTATAGGGGTTTGTCATACTGTAACATGTGTACTAAATGTCAGTCAGTGTGTGAACCTTGGCACTTAATTTCTTAATGATCTGAATGTAGTAACCCTACAGTGATCATTAAATGGTGTTGGATCGCTTGACAGGGAAAGTGGTACGACTGCAATGTAGTCGCACTTTATATTCTCCTGGGTGGGGCCCCCAACTTGAAACTCGCTGGGGCCCTTAAAATGCTAGCACCGGCCCTGCTCAGAGAAGACTGAAAAGCCCCAAAACCTTGAATTATTTTTTTTTTTCAAAACAGGTTTATTGTTTTAACATACAAGAGAAATATCATAACAATTTTATACAAGTAATTAAAAATAAATATGATTATAACATTCAACAAAACAACTAAAGTATTTACAAAGACATCCACTACAATCAGATCAATTAATTAAACTAAAATACCATGCTATTGAAATTAGGATTTTTTTAACAAATTTTGTAAATTATCCCATACAATATAATAAGATGTTTTTCTAGTTGTTCTTGACCTAATTGTGTTTATTTCCATATGGCACACTATATTCATAACATTTTTAAATTCATTGAACGAAGGAGGTGTATCTGAAATCCAATTTCTGGTTATTATTTTCCTAGCCACTGCTAGAATAGACCATAACAGGAGAAGCTTAACCTTTTTAACACTTTGAGGTACAGGCGTGTTGAATAATATAAGAGATTTAGAAATAATGAAATTATCTGTAACAAGAGCCTGCAAAAATTCATTAACTGACTTCCAATATTCTTTCAATTTTATACAGTCATAAAACATATGAGCCCAGTCAGCATTAATTTCTACATTACATCTCTTACATAGATTATCTTTATTATTTATTTTATTCATCATCAAAGGTGTATAAAAAGATCTATGTAAAAATTTCCATGTATAAAGTCTCCAGACAATGGAAGGCGTAGTTCTATAGGCAGATTCCAATATATATTGTTTATCTTGTTGATTTGGTGGGTCCCCATTAATAGAAGTGAAATAATTCCAGTATGTATCTACACTGTAAAAGTTTCTTGTCTGATAATTTTATGTATGTATGAAAGTTTACCTTTATCAGAAAATTTATGTTGTAAATTTAATATCAAGTAATCAATCAGTGTTGGAATAGATTCTTTAACTGTTATAGACATTAGATCTATTCTATCAATGAGATGTTGTCTAAATGTCTGAACCTCTAACCAGCAAGTTTCTCTTAGATCAAATTCTTGTTTTAAGAAATCTAGATTTTTAACTTTATTATCAGATATCAACTGATACCAGTACTTTAGATCATTATCTATAGCTAAATAAGTTCCTTCAGAAGTAGATGACAAAAGCATACCCTGAGTATACATTATAGGGAATACAATAAAATTCCATTCTCTATACTTAGGGTGCATGAATATAAAGTTACGATAGCTAATAATAATATTTAATGGGTAACAAACCACATGTTTAGGTGTAATAGGGGAAATACAAAATTCCTTTAGTAACCATAACAATGAGTTATTTACAATCATATTTTTATGTGTTAAGGAGATTTTCATGAAGTGCATACTAATTAGCTCCCAATAATCTTTCCATTTTGCGACATATGACTGATCTATTAATAAAGTAATAACTTTTACAATAGAAGAGATAGTATATAAATTAAAGTCTGGAAAAGAAATACCCCCTTGAGACCAGCTATTAGTATGTTTCTTTAATGCAATCCTAGGTCTATTAGGTGCCCATAGGAAATTTAACATTAGTGTATTCAGTTTCTTGATAATTATTTTTGTAGGTGGAAGTATTATTGATTGTATTAAGTATAAAATCTTGGGGAATATTATCATTTTAATAATTGTAAGTCTCTCCTCCATAGTAAAAACATATTATTCCAGGTATTAAAAAGATTTTGTATATTAAGAAAACAGGTATTATAATTATTATATATAATATATTTAATATCTTTAGATAATATTATACCTAAATAAGTTATCTGACCTGAATTGGGTACATATTTAGTAAAATCACTAATGAGAATATTTTTTCGTGTATATATAGGTAGTATTTTAGTTTTTCTTCATTGAATATTAAACCAGAAATACTTTTAAAATTCATCATTTTATCAAATAGAGACTGCATAGAAGAATTAGATCCTGCTGATGTAATTAGAACATCATCTGCAAAAAGTTGAATTTTGGATGTTGTATTTTCATCTATTTCAAAACCCTCTATGTCAGTACTGTTTCTGATCAAATTAGCCCAAGGCTCCATTACTAAAGTGAATAATAGTGGAGAAAGTGGACATCCTTGTTTTGTACCTTTAAGAATGGGTATTTTTTATGAAACATATGTTCCTACCTTAATATAAGCCAACGTTCCTTTGTATAAATGCTCAATTAGATTTACAAATGCATCTGAGAAGTTTGTGCACTTCAGTAAGGTAAACAGATAGTCCCAACTTACTGAATCAAATGCTGAACTTATATCAAGACTAATAAGTGTTAAATCTTTCTTTTTCCTATTTGCAAAATCAATTAATGTTAAAGTTCTTCTTATATTATCAAAAGTATTTCTATTTACAATGAAGCCTGTCTGATCTATATTTATAATGCCAGGAATGATTGTCTTCAATCTATCAACAAAAATACTCATAAACATTTTATAATCAACATTAAGTAATGAGATGGGCCGATATGAAGTACATCTAGTTGGATCTTTATTAGGTTTTAAAATTGGTGAAATAAATGTATATTGCCAAGATGGGGGGGTTATTAACTCAGTTTGGGCCAAAATAAAAACCTTATGTATTAATGAATATGTACTTTTAGAAAGGATTTTATATATCTCTGGTATAATACCATCATTACCCGGTGCTTTGTTTGATTTAAGCTTATTTATTTGTGTAATAACCTCTGTATATGAAATACTTTTGTCCAATAGTTTAATCTGTTGTTTATTAAGCTTTTTATTCATGTTTGTGGTTATAAACTCCTTTATTTTATCTTTAGGTTCCATGTTAATGTTATTATGGTTAATTTTGTGAAAGTGATTTCTAAATTCATCTAGTATTTCTGGTATACTAGACACATTCTTCTTTTTCCTTAGAGAAAAGATTTCTTTGATATGGTTTTGTTTATTCAACCTTTTTGTTTTATTTTTAAGTCTATGTAAGTATTTGGGGCTTATTGAGTAAGACAAAAACTTGTATTTCTCTAGAGTTATTTTAACTTTATGAGTTAAAATTTCTTTGTATTTCTCATTTAGTTTGTTTACTTCTTCAATGACTTTCTTATCCATAATATTTTCTTTATTATTATGTTTATAAGAGTCTAATTTACTTTGAATATCTAACAATTCCTTATCCCAAGATTTCCTTTTATTATTATACCATCTTATACTTTGTCCATATAGATATGATTTTAAGGCATCCCAAACATAGACAATGGAGACTTCAGGAGTATTATTTATGTCTAGAAAATGTTGTACTTCTGAAAGTATATATTCTTTATAGTCTTTTAGTTGAGTTAAGTATACTGGTATCCTTTTGATCTGAACATTATGAGTATTTTTTATCATGAATTCAAAAACAATTGAATTATGATCAGATATAGGACATGAAATGATTTTGGAATTAATTAAATCTGTTACCATCTGGTTAGAAATAAAGACCCTATCTATTTTGAATAAGTTTTGTATCTGTTAGAAAAAGGTTTATTGTAATGATTTTGAATCTATCTGATTATTAATATCATTCAAATGATAAGAATTAGCAAAATCATTTAAATGTTTTGCATTAGATGTAATTCTTCTTTTTCCTATAGTGGTAGTATCACTTTCATGTAGTATACAATTAAAGTCACCAGCTAAAATAATATCTCCTATAGAGAATGATATGATCTTATCAAGATGATGTTTCACTGTATTAATACCAATTCCAGGTATCCAATATACATTAATTAAAGTGTAAGTCTTCCCATTAATTTGTATTGTAACCATACAAAACATTCCTTTGTCATCCTGATAAGACTTAATGGTTTTAGGAATGGGCATACTTTTATTCCATAAAATAGCCACTCCTCTTTTTTCTGAGTGTGCTCTGAACTAACCAATACTGTATATTTGTTTGTGGCTAGTTTATCAATATCTTTTTTCAAGAGATGGGTTTCTTGCAGGAAGACTAAGTTGGCCTTATGTAAATTAATGTATCTTATTAGGCTTGCCCTTTTACATGGATTATTCAATCCATTAATGTTTAAAGAAATTCCTTTTAAAGATGTCATTTGGCATTTTTAAAACTTAAGAATCTTATGATCAAAATAACAAATAACAACATAAGTAATGTTACATCTCCTCCTTTAGGTGTACCTTTAAATATAGCTGTATTTATTGAATCTCTTATGGGATTTTGTATAGGATTCAATTTTGTTTGTAGTGACAATGAGTGTACAAAATATATTGTGGATGTCAAAACTATATACATATAACAATGAACAAGTGAAAATAATGTAAGGATTAAACCTTGCATCCAGCCTGGAGTTAAAAACTCCAACTTAGAGTAGTATTTACCACTCAAGTTAACCCCCTACCCTAAGCAGCAGTACCTCAGCTACCACCTTATCAATTTAATACTGGCTATATTTAACTTAAATTAACAGCCTTCAATTCAATTATCTAGCAAGACAAGACTACACATTTGATAAAACAGCATCATATAAACTAAAATAAACTTTTTTTTAAAAAACTATTCATACTACTATATACATCTATGTAATATAATACACTTGTATTCAAATAGCATTCAAATAAACTTGATATTAGGAACCAAGAGGAGAGAGAGAAATAAAAGACGTGAAAGAGGGAGAGAGAGTGAAAGAAAGAGAGAAAAAAAAAGGAAGGCATATTTACATATTAATTTATTCAAAGTATGTAAAAATAAGTTCTAACATTCATTTAAATGAAAAAACTTTGGCTAATATGGTTCAGACATTACATATATTAAGATGCATCTATTTTCTGTCATGTAAATGCAGTCAACAGCTTCCAAAAAAAACCTTGAATTGCTTGTATATGAGCATTTTACTCATACTCATTATTGTCAATAGAATAAAATATTATATTTATAGAAATTGTTATAAATTTACTGCATAGTTATGCAAATTCTCAGAAACACTTACATTATTGTAAAAAAAAAAATCTGTATTTTGTATTTCTATACTACTGCTTTAAAATATATCACATGACAATTTCTTCCAGAATAGAGTTATAAAGTTATTTATGCTTGTCAATCAGATGAATTAAATGAGTTATAGTAATGTATATGTTTGGAACATAAGTTTTTAACACAGATTAGTATGCAGCAGTCAAGTAGATTTTCAAAAACACTTGAATAAATGTTTCATTTTCTATGCCTTCTAAAATAAGACATTTACTTACTACAAGAAACTGCATCATTTAAAATCATTATAACTGACATATTTTATGAATTACAACATAGATATTTAAGTAATTATATAAAATAACTCACATTTAAATGTCAAAGAGTTCATTTTCCTTCACATAGTCGCATTTGCATCAGTTCTACTTCCTGGTAGAGTGTTCTTCCTGAATCTGTGATGTGTCAGTGTGATATCTGGGTCAAAGGTCAGATTGACTGCTTTCAGCTTCTCTGTGAGAATTCTGAGAGTTGAAGCTTTTGAAACAATTCGAGGACACTGTGCATGAGGTAGCCCACATCCCAGATTGTGTCCCTTAACATTTTGGCGGGAAACTTGTTAAAAACTAGTGACAAACATTCATTTAGCAGTGTAAATGCATCTAAACATGACAAAACCTTTGCAATGTATTTTACAGGTTATTACAGCCTCTATGTAAGTGAAATTAAGCCCAAAGTTATTAATAAGTAATAAAACTCAATATTTTTGTCCCAACTCAATTTTTATGCAAATCTTATTATTTACTGTGTCTATATGATCAAAAGCATTTTTATATATTAATATGAGAAAAAAAAATAAAGAGAAAGAATAAAGAAAAGAAAAAGAGAGTAGAAAATAAGAGTGTAAAGCAGAAATAAAAAAATGTAAGAGAAAGCTATAAGAAGTATATACAATGGAATATTACTTACTGTTTATATTAATAGAGTTAAAAATAAAACATATTATTTACTATTATTTAGTTCTAATTATTATTAGTTAAAGCATGACAGATTATTTACAAACAAGCATAAGCAGTATAATCAAGAAAGTATAATTAGGAATAGCATTTGAAGAACATATAAACTTTTTACAAGGAATAAATATGTTATTATTCCATTTATCATATTTTCATTACTCTTCTCTCCCTGCCCTCCTCCACCCTTTACCCATTACATAATCTAAATAGAATGTCATTGTTTAAACAAAGAAAAGAAGAAAAGGAGAAAAAAAAGAAAAAAAAATGTATCAAATTACTAACCTTACTTCTCTTTTTCAGAAAGAGAAACAAATTGAATAATAGCTTGTTATTAGTTCCTCAGATATTTTGACTGGTTATGAAACAAAACATTTCTTTGCACACAGAGAATAACTTTGATTAAATCTTTTTCAGAACATTTGTGGCTTTCTGGAAATGCAGGAACTATATTTAAAAAAGATTAATAATGAAGTAAAATGATGAGAGAAAAAAAAAACATAGAACAAATCATTTGTTCTTTAGTCTCTTCTTCTTCTCTGAAGTCTTCCACGAAGTTTCAGTTGCCAGTCTCTTTAATGAAGGACTAGCCCATTCCATTTCCTCTATTTTATCCAAAATCTTATTTTTTAATAAACAGTAAAGCAGAGTCTAAGTCATCAAAAATTTTAGGACCATCAGGAAGGAAGATTTTTAGCTTGGCAGGAAACAGAAGGTATGTTTTAAACTGTGCTTTTTAAGCTCCCTTATTAGTGGCAGAAAAACTTTTCTTTTAGCTATTACCAAGGAAGAATAGTCATTGTCAAAACGCACAGTTGTCTCATTAATCTTAACAGGAGCTTTAGCCCAAGCAGATTTAAGAACCATCTCTTTATCAAAAGATGATAGAAATCTAACTATAACTGATCTAGGATAGTTTTTGTTAGAGTTAGTATTAGCTATAGATCTATGTGCTCTTTCGATACCAAAAGAGAATGCTTCAGGTAAGTCTAAAGTTTTAGGGAGCCATGTTGTTAAAAAAGAAGTCATATTGTTACCTTCAATATTTTCTGGCAGTCCAAAAATCCTAATGTTATTGCGCCAAGATCTATTTTCCAGGTCATCCAGCTTTGTTTGTAAATGTGTATTTTGTTTCAGCAGAAACTCAATGTTGATTTCCTCTTCTTGGATTCTATTTTCCATGTCATTCACAGCTTTTTCTATGCCTGTCATCTGGATCTTCTGTTGTTGCAGGTCTATATGTAACAAGTCTATTTGTTTTGTAGTTTTTTCTATGCAGGTATCAATTTTAGTATCCATTTTATCCATCTTAGCAGTAAGTTGCTGGATTATAGTTATCAGAGACTGAAGTTCTTTCTTGATGCTGGAGTCTTGAGAATTTGTCTTACTGGAACTCATTTCAGACTGATAAACTGACAGGAAAATTTCCAATGTGATTTCTGACAGGAATATTGTTAAAATTTCCTTTCTTTTTTAGATATAGTTCAAAAACTATATAAAACAAACATATTTAGAAAGAAAATTACTTCAAAAATTAATTTATTAAGTAATTAATTCCTGTCAGTGTAATGAAATTGGTGGAGCTGAAGAAATCTGCTGCTATCCTGTGTTCATCCTTGGCCACGCCCCCACCTTGAATTATTTCTGGTGCACTAATACAAACTGCACTAGCAGTGATTCTTAGCTGAAAGCAGTTACTGACAGAAGCATACTTGACGAGCTTAAACCTTGTCTAGTTTGCACCTGACCAAAGGTAGAAAAGCTAGTGGCTATTACACCATCATATCATCAGGTGGTGTAGTGCTGCAAGGTAACAGACTGATGTTGCTGATAGTGGTTTCAATACGTTTACACATTGGCATACTGAATATTCCATGCTTCAACCATTTATGTTGCCAGGTTTTCGACATTCGGCCTCTTGACTGTTTTTTTCTGAAGTTGGTCTTTGGGAGCTAAGTATTTAACAGTGCTCTCTTTGAACTACTAGGCAATGAATAAAAATCTCATTAGCTAACCTCTCTCCTATTATGTTCATTGTGTGCTATGTACAGCAGCTGTACTTTGTGTAACGCTGTTCCATGTGTATATTACACTGACTCCTTAACTAATTGGCCGTGGCAATACCTGCACTGTGGCCCGAGTCATAGCATAAAAAAGGTAAGTGAATGAAGTCCAGATCAGGGCACAGCCTTAAAGAAAATGGAATGCATACGTTTACTGATTACAACAAAACAGACGCATTTTAATTCTCTGAAACACAGGCTCATGTTTGTGATTTGACAGTATGCATCTGTCAAATGGGAATCCTAGCCCCCTTAATGCATTCTCTCTATGTATGTAGCTGTAAATTGTGAGTTCAGGTTAGATGTGACAGCTGAACCTGACAGCCATACTTACATGTCCTCCTAATGTTATGTCACCCTGGAACACCACAATCTGTACACCCCTAAGCCTCCAATTATATTTTGCTGGAGTAGCTGGTGGACAATTAAATATATAAATGTGCAATTCTTATTAAACATCTTCTCCATGAACATAAACACCAGGTAATCAGAATATAACTTATTTCTTTACATGGGTGGACATAAAAGTCCAAGGCCCAAGCCCTCATGAACTCCCACTGGTAGCGTACTTTTGTAGATGGTGCCTTGTGATGTTTAATTGCAAAGAGTCTGTTTGGATAATTTGCTGTCTTGTGACATGCTGTCATGATAATGCCAAATAAGTGCAGGTAATTTATGAGAAAAAGATTTTCAAGTGTCAAAGTCCCTTTTTAGATAAACAAAATTCTGTTAGTTTGCCTTTGTCTCATGACGAAGGTGATGGTAGTAAGGGGAAGATTTGTTATGGGCATCTTTGGCCTGACTACAAAGGGGTAGGATAGTTTTAGAAAGTAAGACTAAAGGATATTTGCATGCCTACATTTAGATGAAGAAAAGATTAAGTGCAAAGTATTGTATTAGAATACAATATAAGTTACAAAGACATGCGTCTGGAGTGTTTCTCCCTGAGCGTCTGCTGAAAAATGGCTTTGTTCCAATTCGGACTTTCCCAGTAAACAAAATGTTAAATAAAAAAAAAACATGTTCTGAAAGACATGCTAGATGGTCTAGTAAGAATAGAATGCTTGACTCATTATATGTGGAATCCAACAAGGTACATTCTGTAGTAGGTATGGGTCACGACATATTTTTCTGACAAAGTAGCAGTAATATTTCATCTGGTTGCATTCATGTGAATAAAACACACAAGACAAATACTATCTAGCTTTGTACTAGCTATGTATCTTTTGCACATTTTTGTGGCTTTCACATGCCCCACCAGTTAGCTGCTGTACATATATTGTGTCCCAGCAAGAATAAGAACCTGAAGCCATTAATATCCATAGACGGACCACCTCATTCATCTATTTCATAGGCAGATGAGTGAGATCTGCATAACTGAAAGACAGTGTGCTGTTTTTATTCAGGCATTCCAATCTTCAAGTATCCCAGGAAATTGTAGCAACCATGAGATCAAACTATGTCTTTCATTTAACAGTGTGAAGAAATGGCAATTTGAAAGTAGTTCTCAAATAAACATCTTACCATCTTTCTGAATAAATATGCACTTCCAACTGCTGTCAAATTACTATAAAATAATTACAACACACCCCAATCCACCAGTAACAAAAGACATCAGCCCCATCTTAAAATAAAAGGCAGCAGTACATCTCCAAACTGCTAAGGAAAACCTGAAACCAACTAAAAGCCACCAGACAAAAGTTACACTGACAGCTGACAAACTAAAGATCATATAGACAACACCACACACAAGTCAATACCAGTGCAAATTTCTAACATACTAAAACAATCTTTAAAAATGCAGTTCAGAAACAGCAATGTATGGCAAACAATGACAGATGTATATATTTGATGACTTCGTACTCACCATCCAAAGCAAAATATTGCAAAGTAGATGCCCAAAAGTATTGCAACAGTATGGCGAACAGTAAAACTTGTATGATTAGGGCTTAGGTAAAGACGAAACCAAAATGCAGCCAATAGTGCAATTAGCTGGCAGGCAACAAAATTGACCTGGAAACATAATAAAAACATTTCTGAGTTATTTGCAAAAAGACAAAGGTTACTTTCTAAGTAGTTCTGATATTTCTATGGCTTACTAAAAAGCTTATACTGGAAAAAGATTACTAAACTCTTCACTTGCTATGCGTATATTCTTCCTGAAACAGTCAACTACACAAACTATTCTTTATGTGCTCAATGTGACTGAATGGGTCTGAGCTTTATGTTCTTATCTAGCCCCTTTTGACAAAGTAAGCACCCCTCTTTCTGTTACAGTAGCCAAGACATAGAGATAATCTGACAACAGCCCCCTCTGGTCCAGGAGTATAAAGTGTCAGGGTTACAGCACTGAAATACTGCAGTTATCTGCCCGAGCTTACATGATGCTGGGCCCTACATCTGCACTTGTACTCATGATATCTTGGAGGTTTTGAAAGACTTCAATAATTCAGCTCTTCTTCATCAGTTTGAAATTCATGACCACTGATGCCAAATGCTTCTGTGCAAATCACAACTTTGGCAATGGTGGTATAGAAATGAAACACATATATGTGTACACATATACATGTCACCCAACCTTCTCACTCCAACGCTCTCCGAGAGCTCTGATCTCTCATCCTCATCTTCCCTGCTCTCTTGGAACAAGTACTTACTGACTTAATATCAACTACAGAAAAAAGGAGGTAAGCAGCCTGTTAAATTAAATTTAGTTTCCATAACATTCTTTGAATTTTTCATTGTTTACTTACTAAACAGATTACATGCATATTTACAACTCATGATTCCTTTATATGATAATGTGTAGTTTTTACCTTTGTGCATTTTTTCAAAGGCGATGCCCAGATACTGCCCAATAACAGGGAAACCCATCTACAATATGCTTCTGGTGCAGTATATTTTTAATCACCCATCAAAAGGGTAAAAACTGTCCAAGTTCTGAAAATTTAGCTGACCAACTCCATTATTTTCCAAACATTAATAATGAAAATTAGAACAGGCTCAGCTATTGTCTTTAGGCGCCATTACAGAAACAGAGGATACCTGTGATTTCACTACTGCCATTGTATGCCAGCAGAATGAGAAGACATCTCTTCCTTATGTCTAGCATGAGTCATACACAGAGGACTTGAAATGGATTCTGGGAAGGGTTCATGAAAGCAGTAAAACAAGACCATGTTAATATGGCAGGCCCCATGACAAACATTCTGTGAAAAAACATACTAAAATTTTATAAGCGGCATGTGGAATAATTGTGATCCATTAAAAATAGCTCAGAAAACAAAGATGCAATAAAAAAAAGGTATTTTTGAGTTCCAAGGAGGAGTTTTATTTTAAACATACACTGATTAATTCACAATTGGAGACCTAGATGAACAGTTATGAATTAACCTGCAAGAATGCAAATGTTTGAGGCTGCCATTGCATGTTTCCTGAATCTGATAACCTACAATACCTTTCAGTTAGCAAAAATTAAGTCAGAACTGATAAGAAATAACACACTGCCTAACCGTAGTGCAGGCAAGCAAGGATGTGTTTTAGTCATCTTTGTAAAAATGCAAGCAAATCACTATGACACAAAGGAAGAAGCACAAACACGAGCTATGAGGGGAAAAAAAAACAGTTTCACACATGGGCAGCAGGATTAGACCAATGTGCAGAATAATGCTGCTGTAGTCCCTTATTATGCCAATTTAAGATCTAGGCCCCTGGTGGGTGCTTCTTTCACCCCTAGGGCTTCAAAAACAAAATACAACAAATTCATCCATCACTCCATTCGCTAATTTTATTTATTTATTTGCATTTGTTAACTAGGGAAGTCCTGTTAGGTAGAGTCCAGCTACCTTTCAGAGAATCTGAAATATTTACTTGCCAGTATAGTCCAACTGGCCAACAAGTGTCTATTTTCAGTGGAGTCCTGGGGAGAAAAACACCATAAGTTTACAGACAAAAGAAAAATTTACAAGAGAGACATTAGAGTAGTAGTATACAAATTGTAGACTTTACAACCATTAGTATATAATTAAGACGATATTCCCCCTTTTGGTTGAAAATACAAGTGCACAGAATATACAGTGAGAGTAGATAAGAATCTGGTAGAGCATTGCAAGATATTTCACAATTGAATAAGAGTATATAAATGTTTAAGTTTTTCATATATACATTCAAGCAAATATACATGTAAGAGTATACATACCTATACATGCATACATATACATATATATATATATATATATATATAGAAAATCACTTTATATCCTCGAAATACTGAAATGTCAAAATTCAGTATTTCGAAGCTATAAAGTCGAATATTTAAAACATAGAAAACTCTGAAGCACGAAATTCAAAATCTCGCACACTGGATATTTTGAATTTCACGCTACTACTGCACACGCACACACCATCCTCCCCACACACAAACACATGCTCTTTACTACATAAGAGCAGGGGGGCAAGCCCACCTGCACCCCCATGTCCCCCTACTTAAATATTCTAACTCCAAGGTCGCACTACAGACAAACACACACACACACACACACACACACACACACACACACACACACACACACCACCACCACACAAGCTACATTCTGCTCGCGCACACACATCACAGCATCAAAACACACTAACACACACCACAGTCCCTACCCAAAACCCTTAACACACACACACACTTACCTGAATCCATAACCACAGCGGAATCTCAGAAGCGTGAAATTCAAAACCTCTGGTATTTGAGGTTCTGAATTTCGTGCTTCTGAGCTATTGCTCTTTTCAGGACTCCACTTCATGGGCTCGAAATACTAAATTTTGACATTTTAGTATTTCAAGCATCTAAAGTGAATCCATACATATATATATATATATATATATACACATACACAGGCATAGATATATATATATATATATATATATATATATATATATATATACACATACACACACACACACACGTACATACTCTCCTATATAGGTTATTGCTCACACACGGATAGGTATAGTTAGATGGTGTTGTTTGTGTTGTCCAGGACAGATGGGCTATAGAAATAGTAAGTGGACGAGGCTTCAGGGGGTCAATTACAGTTGCACAGATGGTTGGTGAAGAGGTATGTTTTAAGTAAGTTTTGAAGGAGGGTGTGGATTTTTGTAGTCTTGAGGTCAGGGGGAAGGTTGTTCCATATTTTTGCTATTTCATGAACAAATAGTGATTCCCCGGAGCTGTTTTTGCATGTTATGGTTTCGATTAAGGCTTTGTTATAGGACCAAAGTTGTCTACTTGAAATGTAGAAGTTCACCATGCCAGTCAGGTCGGGGGGTTTCTCGGGATAGTACAGAATTAGATGAGCTAGGCTGAGTTGATGGTACCTTAATAGGTTCGGAAATTCAAGCCAGTGCAAGGTTTGTAGGGAAAGGCAGTGGTGGGATCGTGATTTGGCATTGGTAGTGAATCTAGCGATTTTGTTGTAACAGATGGAAAGTTTATTAAGGTCAGTTTTGTAAAGATTAGTTAGAATTGGGGATGCATAAATTAGAGTAGATAGCAGGTGGGTCCTGGCTATTGGAATTTGAGATTCGGTGGTTAGATAACTTTTACAGCGATAGAGGGAACCTAGCTTTTTGTGGACTTTAGTGATGGTTGTTGATACGTACTTTGTGAATTTGAGTTGGTGGTCAATGTTAACTCCTAGGAGTTTAGCCTCAGTGACGGGTGATTTGGGTTTTGCTGGCGGAGAGTATAGAGAAGGTAAGGTTGCTCGTTTTAGTAGAGTGGAATAGCATTAGTTGTGTTTTCTTGGGATTTAGTATGAGTTGTTAAGCCAGTTCTCTATTTCAGAAAAGGCTTGTTGGGCTTTTTGTTGAAGAAGTTGGATGTTGGGTGCAGAGCATATGAGAGTTGTGTCATCAGCGTTTTGCACTATGTCGGCTTTAGAGGTCGCTGAGTGGAGTTGGTTTGTGAAGATAGCTATCCAAATCTCTCAAATATCCTTTTTTGATTTCTGAGCCCTTTACACACCAGGGAACTGCATTTGCAATTATATGCTTTTGGATTTGTGTCAGAAAAGCCATTGAAAGAGAACATCCCTGTGATCAGGATAAACATTTATCCCCAAAAGGTAATGTTTCAGGGTGGTGAAGGCATACATAATAGATCTTTTTCGACAGGTGAGTAGCAATTCTTTGCATTACTAAGTTTCCTTCTAGTATAAGCAATGTGGTATTTTCCTCCTTCCACAGTACGAGACCAAATTCCTGTCATGCCTACCTGTGAACACAGTAGAATTACTTCACAAAGTCAACAGCTATGAGTACAGGCTCAGACCATAGCATACTCTTTAGTCATCTAATGGCTGGTTCCACTGTATTTGTCCACTTCACTTTCAGTGGAGTCTTACCTTTAGTCAGGTCAGTCAGTGTAACAAGCAATACTGGCAAAATTATGTTTAGTTTTGTCAGTCAGGGACAAGCAAATTCAAGAACAAACATGTGATAACATCTAGCCAAGCTAAAAAAAAAATTCAATTGCTTTTTCATGCTGGAATGGACAATTCTGCACACTAATTTCACTTCTTCAGTCTATGGTTTCACAAGCCCTCATAGCCCAGACAGTGGGCTTCTACCATCTCTAATGTGTACTTAGCTGGATTACACCACAATAGATTTATGCCTAAAGTTTTAAATGGTTTGGAATTTCATTAAATGGCTAACCCACTCTTCAGAGAATATTACAGTAACCTCAAGATAAGCTGCTGCATAAATGGTTGGGACCTAACCATTTTTTTCCATCAGCTTCTGAAAAGATGCATGCACTCCACAGAGACCAAAAGCAACACTTTATAATGCTACAGGCCACCCTCTCAAACTCAGGAAACCCACACAGCCTTCCTGAAGACACTGGAGGGTATAAATGTATCACCAAACACCATCATATTGGGTGACTTCAACTACCCGAATATAGACTGGGAACATTACTCAAGCCCCAACTTTCTAGCCCAAAGGTTCCTGGAGTTCATAAATTCAAATGCCATGGAACAACTAGTCACCGTCCCCACAAGAGGAGAAAATTTACTAGATCTCATCATCACAAACATGGGGACAAAATGCTCCACACCGGAAGTATATCCCTCTTTGGTGAGATCAGATCATAAACTAATCTCACTAGAAATCCACATCCCGCCCCCACCCCAAACAAAAAAGACCACAGTGAAGAACTTCTCTAAAGCAAACTTCACAATACTCAAGACAGGTGTGGTATCCTTCAAGGCCCCGAACCAATGGAAACCACAACCCAAGCTGCGGAAGCCCTTACAAATGCCTTCTATGAACACCTTCAGGACTGCATGGATCAGGCAATCCCAAATAAAACCAAGACTCTTTCCACCAAGGGCAAACGTCCAGTCTGGTGGACCCCAGCCATAAACAAACTTTACAATAAGAGGAGAAAGCTATTACATGATAGAGCAAAATCCCAAAAAGGGAAGGCATCTTTGATCAGTACTAGCAAGAAACTAAGATCCCTCATAAAATCATCCAAGGCCAACTTTGAAAAAAAAATTGCCATAGATTCAAAAGACAATCATAAGGCCTTCTTCAGCTATGTCAGAAACCTGGGTGGAAACTCCCAGATATGCTCAGAATTATTCCAAAATGATACAAAAATCACTGAACCCACAGACATTGCCAACATACTGGCAGACAGGTTCAGCGCAAACTTCACCCCTCTCTCCCCCCCCCAAAAGGAGAGATAACTATCCCAACAGAGTGTAGCCTCCCAGACATCTCAAATGCGCAGGTGAAAGCTGCTCTCTCTAAAGCTAAAAACACAGCATCAATGGGACCGGATGGTGTCCCCGGCTGTGTGCTACATGAACTCAATGAAGAACTAAACCCGCACATAAGGCAGCTGTTTAATCTTAGCCTTACCACAGGATATGTGCCCAAGGAGTGCCGTACGGCAACTGTGGTCCCACTCCACAAAGGCGGTGCCTCTACGGACCCTGGTAATTACCGCCCCATAAGCTTAACAAGCCTGGTCTGCAAAGCTATGGAGAGGATCATAATGGAACTCATAAACAAGGACATAGGGGACTTGCAGACCTTGGACCCAACCCAGTTTGGCTTTGCCAAGGGCAGATCTTGCCTTTTGAACTTGGTCGACTTCTTCAAAACAGTTACCAAGGCCATTGATGAGGGAAAGGCAGTCCATACAGCCTACCTTGACCTTGCAAAAGCTTTCGACACAATACCCCACTCGGGTATCATAGAGAAACTTACCAGCTTAAATGTAAACCCATATGTCACAAGATGGGTTGCAAACTGGCTAAAGGACAGAACCCACAGAGTTAGAGTTGCTGGAGCCATGTCAGACTCCAAGCCGGTTACAAGTGGTGTCCCACAGGGCTCAGTCCTTGGCCGCCTATTGTTCGGCATCTACTTCTCAGAAGTACAGGCAAACATAGGAGGACTATGGCTGACAAAGTTTGCAGATGACTGCAAACTGGGTGCCATAGTGGATAGTACATCGGACACAGACATCCTTCAGAGGGGTCTCACGGAAACTGATAGCTGGTGCCAGAGCCATGGCCTGAAGTTAAACGCAAAAAAGTGTATAGTCATACCCTTCGGGAAAAACAAGGTAACCCCAAGCTACCATATAGGTGGCAACCCACTAAGCACAGAAGAGGTTATCAGGGACCTGGGTACCCAGGTTGACAGTGGCCTCTCGTTTGACACTCACGTTGCTAAAGTGGTTGAAAGACCTTCTACATTGCCCATCTGATCATGAAGGGATTCACATCCAGATCAAGTGAGGTCATTGTTCCCTGTACTCTTCACTTATCAGACCAATGATCGAGTACAATGCCCCATTCGGGATGTATCTCACCCGACACCTGCAGCAATTGGAGAGACCCCAAAAGTTCCTCACCAAAAGGATAAAGGGACTCCAAAACCTGTCATATACTGCCAGACTGAAGAAACTCCAACTCTATTCAGTTGCATACCGTCTGCTCAGAGGTGACCTGTGCCTGACATACAAGGCCATGACCAACCCGGAATTAATGGACATGCTCCACCTCAAAAAATCCAAATCCACCAGAACCACTAGAGCAAGTGACTTAAACCTTAGCACGGATATAAATAGGACGTGCTGGAGGGATAGATTTATCACCCAGAGACTCCCCATGCTGTGGAATAAAATCCCGGTCCTTGTGAGGCAGAGCACCTCACTGGCTCTGTTCAAGAGAAATCTTGACCAGTGGATGGGAGATTGTAGGTTTACCCCGGGAATCATCTCTGTGTCACTGCTGGACAGAGGCACAACAAACTAATGGGCACATTATTTCTAACATAAGGGGTGGCGTAAGCCACATAACTTTGAGCTAGGCTTATAAATGCCTTAGGGCAGATAGCCTAGTATAAACCTATGAACCTATAATGGATGAGTCCATCAGATGTAGAAAATGCCATTTTTCCTTAGCATTTGGGGCTAGTGGGATTTGCCAATTGCATTTCATTATGTCCAATGTGGAAGAAAACCCAGTCTTGCCCAGTTTCTCAATCAGGCCATCCACTCAGTGCATAAAATGCAAATCAAATTTAAATATGATGTTTAGCTTCCTGACGTCAATGCAAAATCTTACAGACCCGTCAAACTTGGATATCAGTACAAATGAACAGTTCCACCAGTCTGGGATCCTTCCATAACCCTAAATGTATACATCTTTTAGACTTTGTCCCTGACTGCTTGGCATTGGGACTTAAACACAGTATGGTTGAAGTTGCACACCACAAAATGTTTTTTACATTCTGCTGAATTAAACTGGTTTTACCAAGCAATTTGGAGAATAATATATCCTTATTTATGAGTACAAATTCATTTACTTCCTGTTTCTGACACACTGATCGTGCCTCCCCTATACTGATTTCAAGACATGCGGCAGGAACCTTAACTTCCCATGGAAGCATACATACTACAAAAACATCAGAAGAAGTTTCTATCTATGGTTACAGAACATTAATGTGACACAACTGTTCTAGCTTTGGTTTTCCCTCCACCTCTCACCATTAATTCTCTTTGCTTACTTCAAAAAGGGCCTTGCTATTTTGTAAGGAACTAGTTCTATGCAGTGGCTATAAATCCAAGTACCTTATCTGCTCTCTCAAATAAGCATTTATTTTACAGATGTTCTGCTTTGCCTTCTCAATATGTTCTCTTACTACATCTATAACAGTTATTAACCTGTTCTGCATGTCATAAAAATGTCCCGTTGCTCTTTTAAAGGGGGTGTTTTCTTCATTATATTCCTTTTGCTACATCTAGCAAGCCTTGGGGAAGTTTTCCATACAGCAAGTTTTGGGAGTACTTCTCTTATATCAAAACTATTGCAGCAGCTGTTGTCAGTTTTTTGCTGTACACCTCAACAGCCCTTCACAACACAATTTAAAGTCTTGTTGGAGTGTACAACCAGCCCATCTCTTTAAAGGTGGAATTCAGTTGTCCTTAGCCATTCACTTTGAAGCTCTGGCAAAGTTCATGTATTACTCTGGACATTAACAGGGTGCTTTGGTCAGTAAGAATTTCTTGGGGAACCCCACCCAACCTACACAGGAGCACTACTAGTTCTTCTGCTATTGACGTTACAATGACCCTCTGTCTCAGTACATTTTGCTGCATAATCATAGAGACAGACATTATTCCATGTCTCAAGTAGACCCCTTTTGTAAGTTAATATGAAGTGTCCTATTCAATTTGTATGCAGCAAAATGTCCAAAAATTGTATTTACATTTATGTGAGGTTCTAGCCACAGTTTAAAAATATGTAACAAATCTGCCATTTAAGCTCTTCCAGTTTGTTAATACAAAATGCCAGTTTATGAAATTTACAGAACTGTACTTCAGGCGAACACTTAATCCTTATTAAAATCTCTTTCTCTAATCTCTGATAATCATGCACATTAGAGTCTGCCAAACTCATGTAGGTTTCCATGGCTGTTCCATTTATTTGGGATGATAGAATTAGGATTGATTTTACCAAGCCTATCTTTGCAGAGCTGCAAACCTTTTAAAAGTAGCTAGGTAAGCTTGCATGTTATTCTCAGGTACAGGCTTTTTAGGGTTGTAATGGGATTCTTGACACCCCAAGAAGTGGGCAGCTGATTTAACAGGGAAGAAATCTGCTACTGGAGGATTTGCAGGTATTGATCTGTAGCAGCACATCTCTTCTGTAAAGCAACAATGAACTGCTCAGTTCATTAGTCAGTTCCTTCTTTAAACTGGACCAAATGGCAGTCAGCTTCTACACTTAAGGGCAGCCACAGATTTTATTAATGCCTCAACATTCTCTTTATTCTTTTCCTAGCAGGATTCAGTATCCATAGTCAGCATGCACAAGAATGTGTCTCTGACAAACAGTAAACTACAACTATAGTAATTAACACAAAGTTGCTTTTGTGGCGCTCGTGCCCTGGCCCAGCAATCAAGGAGCCTCAATCCTCACCACTAACACCAGAGAAGGCGTCTCATATACGAGGAAAGGATAACAAATACACACAGTAAAGGGCAATTTCCCTTAAGAGCACACAGAGATCACAGTCAGACCGGGGCTGGTTGCTCCCTTGCTCCCCAGGTGCTCAATAAGACTACCTACTGGCACAGCTATAGGGTCCAGATCTCAGCCAAGTGGGCAAGCTAAAACCTCTAGCACCCTCTCTGTCCAACCAGTGCTTCGTGTTCCTGCCCAAGTAGCTGACACACACACACTTTGAGATAAGAGTTTATACAACCACACAGACACTTCTGGGGAAGGCTGGCACAGGTTCTCCAATTGTGTCCCTTTCTCCAAGACTATACAGTAGTTCCACTTGCCACTACCCATTAATACTTATCAGCTACTCAAAGGCCCTTAAAAGGGTGTCCAATTATTACTGTGCAATATTATTATCCAATTGGTAAGTGTGACTAATCAGTCAAGGCTTATTAGAGTGGCTTTGTACAATAAACTCTATAAATATGAAATGTACTCTAGAGCTTAACTTATCTCTACACAAACCAGCCACAGTTAAAAGGTTTTAAATATTTAATAATAAATAATTAAAACCACAAGACAATACTTTCTACTACACAGTGCTAGTCAAAAGAGTTCAGAGATCACACAGAAATACTTAAAATAAATCAGTAGTACAGTTCTGACATGACAGAAAAACAGTCTAAACTTTCTAATTTCTAGCTCTCTAAAAGAAAACACAAGTCTAAGATAACTTACATAAGACAACAGGCAGTGGTGAGTTGGATAGTCAGACAAAAATGCTTAATAATCTCTGGTTCTCACTGTTTAAATTGAAACTGCAGTTCTGCTAAAACATTACATCATCTTTTTACACTTCCTGGAGTTCCCAGGCTGACAGAAACTGCATTTACATTATTTTACACTTAGAGCAATAAAGGACATTCCATGTAAATTCTGGTCATTAACTTTAGCCTTAAAACAATAGGCAGGAAGCCTTCATCTAGCTGGACTAGAGCCAACTTGTAAACATGAAAGGCAGTGATTAAATAATTTTAATGTCAAAGGACCAACAAGAAATGCTAGACTTAGCTTTCTTTACAGCAGATGGCAATGTTGCCACATTGTTTTAAGTTCAACATTTCACATTTACAAATGACAGAATTATCTGCACAATTCTATCTGGCTAGGCTGGCAGCCTTCACCCATCTCTACCAGTCTTCAGAGCTTTATGTTGTTTTAGTTAACAAGCATGATTGCATAAGACAGGAATATGTTTGTGATACTGACGACAAGTGTTGTACTCCCCAGTCATTATACTGTTATTGTTAGAAACAAAATGCCCAATGCTGCAAAGATTTATTTATTTATTTATTTGTGGGGAGAAAAGCTACAAATGCATTACTTATAGAGTAACAGTAATGCAACTTACACTTACAATAGTAATTACAATAAGTAATAGAGAGAAATATTAACCCAAATACACCGAGGTAAATACATGGTCATCAAAGCAGTGTGCAATGCTAAAAACAGCAGTAAATCATGACAAACTGTTAGGAATTAAATACACATTTGCAAAGCTCAGAGTACAGCAGATGGTTATTTAAGTGACAAGAGAAGACTTTATATACCAGTTAATAACCACAGAGATTTATTTACCACAAGGAACCAGAATGGATCAACTGAGAATAAAAGCCAATCTGATGTGCTGTCTTGGAAATTAGTGAATTAAAGTGGACTGGAACAAGTCATTTTACATCAGATAATCATTGCACCTTCCATTGTGGACAAGAATCTTTCAGATGAACTGGAGTAGCTCAAATGGTTAGTAAAAAAGTTTCAAAAATTTGTGCTAAATTACACCTCAATTAAAATCCAAGGCAAACCATTGAACAATACTATATGCTACAAGTGCAGACATTGAAGAGAAGAAAGTTGATCGGTTTTATGGGGATCTGCAGCATCTGCTGCTAAACATTAATAAGCACAAGATACAGGGCTTGATTCTAACCTTGGGTCATTGGTTAGGCTTAAATTGGCCCTTCAAGGCAGTTAGGCTAGAATGCCGCTATGAACCTATTCATCAGATATGACTAGAATGCTACAGCTGGCACTTGTAGAGCAGTTAGAATAATGGGCATGTTTGACACAAGTATACAAAATAAAGCAGAGCATACACTACTTGAATTTTATGAAGATAATTCACTGATTGTAGCAAAGACTCTTTCAACATACTAAAAGTTTGCTTTATACAGCGATATTCAAATCCGACTTCAGACCAGTGACAAGTGGAGTACCACAGGGTTCAGTCCTGGGTCCTCTCCTGTTTGGTATCTACTTCTCTAAAGTACAGGTTAAGACAGAAAGTCTTTGGCTAACGAAGTTCGCAGATGACTGTAAACCAGGAGCCATAATCGGAACTCCTAACAATGTGGACATCCGACAAATGAGCCTCACTGAGACAGATGCCTGGTGTCAAAGCCATGGCCTCAAGCTCAATGCCAAAATGTGCATTGTCATCCCCTTTGGTAAAAACTCTGTACCCATGAACTACAACATAGGCGGTAGTATACTTAACACCGAAAGTGTGATAAGAGACCTTGGGACACAGATGGACAGTAGTCTCTCCTTTGATAATCACATTGCCACAGTAGTTAGGAAATCCTTCTACGTGGCACACCTCATCACAAAAGGTTTCTCATCCAGAAAAAAAAGGTCATTGTTCCTCTCTACTCATCACTGATTAGACCCATTATAGAGTACAACTCCCTTTTTGGTATGTACCTCACAAGACAACTACAACAACTGGAAGGGCCGCAGAAATACCTCACAAAGAGGATTACCAGCCTCAAACAGATGCCCTACGCAGACAGTCTAAAAAAACTCCAGCTTTACTCCATCGCATATCGCCTACTCAGAGGTGATCTCGGCCTAACATACAAAGCTATGTCAAACCCAGAGCTGTTGGACATGTTCCACTTAAAGAAATCCCAATCCCTCCGAGCTACATGCTCTAAGGGCATAAACCTTGTCACCACAATAAACAGAACATGCAGGAGGCATAGATTCCTGTTCCAGAGACTTCCCATACTCTGGAATAAACTACCTATCTATATCAAACAAAGTTCCTCATTAGCACTCTTCAAGAAAAATCTTGATGATTGGATGGGAAATAGGAAATTCACCCTGGGGATCACCTCTGTGGCTCTGCTCGACTGTGGCACAGGAAAATTATTTTCTTGGGTGGCAAAAGCCAGGGGACCTTTTTGGCTGGGCTTGTATAGGCCCCAGGGCCGACAGCCTAGTACCTACCTATGAACCTATAAAGACATCAGAAACAAGACCTGGAGTGGACTATGGCTCAGATCATCAATGTTTTATCACAAAGTTTAGAATCAAGAATCAAACTGAAGAAAACATGAAAAGCCCCAAGCCAGCTATACACAAGCTTAACAATAATCTACATGTGTACTACATTGTCTCAGTGGAGGTGAAAAACAGATGTAAAGGACTACATCTGGTGGATAAAATACCTGAAATACTATTCAGATAAGCTAAATCTATGAATTATCGAAAAGGTATCAACAAAAATATTCCAAAAAGAGAAAGAAAATTAACAAGGTAAAACAGCTGTCTGTACAGGCTTTACAAGTAGCTTAGGAAAGGAGAGCAGATAGCAATGGAGATGTGGAAAATTTCCTACAATGAATGCAAAGTTCTAAAAAAAGAACATACAAGGAGGCATATTTAAACAAATATGCAGGAGTGCAAAGAAATGGAAGAAAATAATAAAACCGAGAAGAAAACCAACAGCATTAAGGGAAGTTTTCATAAAAGAAAAATGGGCATAATAAAGATGGAAGGGCCATTGCCAGCATCAGTGGCAGAGAATGAAAAAGCCCTGACTATGATCAAGGTGACCTGAGTTCAATTAGAGGATCAGGTGCTTCATAGCAAGGAAGATCGGTGTATCATAGCCAAATCATATTCAAATGGAGACCAAGGCAGGGTAATGGACCACACCACCACACTCATCGACAGCCATTCCAGTGCCTCATTACTTGTCTCTCTCCCCAATTAGTCATAAACACTGTTCAAACTTGTTTTTCCTTTTACAATGATTACAGAGGATTAGTTTTAACTTAAAGGTTTTATTTCAAGTTTTATAAAACAAAACACTGGCGATCATTTACTAAATAAAAGAGTCTCACGTTAAAAACAGACTAAGCATAAACAGCAGTAAACTTCTTTTCCCTTGAAACTCACATTTATTCAAATGCATTGAAACTCACAATAATGGAAAATGCATCTGGCAATTGGTGGATTAAATGTATCCTGGGCCCCAGGCTGCTTTCAAACAATGGGTCTAAATGGTGGATGATATTTAAGGAAACATATAAAAAATGTGTTTTAGAGTGGCAATATGATGTGAGAAAAGTACAGAAAGAGAAATATAAAAGAACATATAACAATGCATTGGAAGATTTAGAATGCAATGATAGAAAGTCCTTTGACAAAGAAAAAGAATTATATGAAAAAAATTATGAAAAAATACAAGAACTGTTATATAAGCAAATATATATATATATATATATATATATATATATATATATATATATATATATATATATATATTGCAAGACAAAAGAGAAGTATCAAGCTGCTTACCATTGCCCACAGTATGGTTCTATGTTAGAACAACGAAAAATGTGTCACACATTCACATGAGAGAATAATCAGGAAGTCAAAATTGCTACTGTGGCATCCCCCCACACCCCCCACTAAACATGTATTCCTATTCCGAGATCACACTACAGTGAGGATGAGGAAAGAGCAAATATTCTCATCTTCACTGTACTGCGATCCCAACAAATCAACATCAGCTTCCTCATTATTCACTCATGTGAGTGTTTGATGTTTAGATTTTTCGTCGTTCTAAAGTAGACCCCCACAGCATCACCCACAAACCCAACAACTGCTCAACTCTCAATGACCTATTTAAACCAAACACTAATCTTAGGTCCCTCATATCTTCCAACAAATTAAAGGGAACTAAATCCCACAACTATTTTGGAGACTCCCTCTACTCTAATAAAGTTGCCAAAACCTGGAACCTACTACCCAAACACATCATAAAAATCTGGGTAGCATTACATTCAAACTACTACTAAAAATACCTCAATAATAACTGGCCATGCTCATGCACAGCCTCAGGATAATTATAATAGGAAGTTATCTTTTCTCTACCTACTTCTACTCTGTACTAGATCAACTCTCTGACTAGATCTGTTCAGTATATATACCTACGTTTACTCCAAAACTATAAAAATAAAGAAACAAATGCATAGTATGTGTACTATTTTCCAAGATTTGTATATTTGACTCTGTATTTTTATCTAGCTTTCTTGTTAATCAAATATTGCTGTAATTTTTTCTACAATGTGTTTGGAATACTCTGATGTTTTTTGGATTTTCTTTTAAATACTTGTTGGAGCTTTTCTCCCTGGCTCTCTGCTGAAAACGGCTCCTGGCCCAGTTGGATATTACTAGGTTAACAAATAAATAATTTGTAAATGAAGACAGGAGTGTAATGAGAGAAATAAAAGTGTAAAAGGAGAAACAGAAAGAACTCAGGGAAAGATTATGAATAGTGTAATACATGTGCAAGAAATGGTTAAAGAAAAAATAAGGTAGTGAAAAAAACATGGACATTAAAAAGTTAACATAAAAAGAGAATAAAGAGTTGGAAAAGACAATTTCTTTAATTAAAAGAAGTATAAATTCACTGTTCTGAATTAAGTCGCACTACCAGTGCCATAACATAATTCCAATAAACTAAAACAAGAAAGCGACAAACACGGCAAATATAATCCAGACATTTTATTAATGAATAATGCATTATTAATTAATAAAATGCCTGTATTTTATCTGCCGTGTTTGTCACTTCCTTGTTTTAGTTTACTGGAATTTCTTTAATCAGCTAGATAAAGCATTAGACAAGTAAATATAGATTAGGCTGCAGGTCCAGATGGAATAGGATATGAAATGTATAAAAATTTATGAGATTGGCAAAATATATTTTTTAAAGATTTTGAACAACTGGTTTAATGAAGGTTTTATGTAGAAAGAATTATGTAGAGGAATACTTAAATTCATATGAAAAAAAAAAAAGAATCTAGAAGACAGCTAAAAAAATGGAGACAGATAGTATTGAATAATAATGATTATAAGATCTTTATGAAAATACAAAGAGATTTGAAACTAAAATGGAAAATATTATGGAAGATAGCTTACACAGTATAAAGAGAAAGGGTTGTCAAGAATTATTAATGATAGCTAGAGAAATTGTGGATGATATTACAAACAGAAAAGAAGAAGCAAAAATCATGATAGAAGACCTTATTAAGGCATTTGACACAACTGGACATGAAATCTTATGGATTAATAATGAAAAAATATAATATAAATGAGAAAGTTAGGAAATTATGTATGTCAGCATACAGTAATAATTAAAAATAATTGTAAATGGTTGGTTAGAACAAGAGGTATATATGAACAGTGGTGTAAGACAGGAATGTCCAATGAGTTTTACACTCTTTGGATTAGTTATAAATGCAACAGTATGTGAAATAAATTACAAAATGAAGGAGGAAGGGTATAGAACAGCTGAAGGACTAAGAATTCCAGTTCTGTTAACTTATGCAGATGACATTATAATGTAATAATAATAATAACTGCAAAAAAACTGAAAAAATTGTATAAAAGCAATAATTTGCACACATGTGTATTTAATGATGATAGGGATGTCTTTAAATAAAGAGAAAAGTAAAGGTTTAGGTGAAGTAGTAAAGATCGGGGGTATATATTTTACAATAAATGAAATTTCTGTATTAGGTATAAAATGTGGGAATAAAGATGCAAGTAGAATTCAATGGGGACAAAAACAATAGAAGAAATAAAGCAAACCTGTCTTTTCTGGGGAACATATAAATTATCATTCAGAAAAAAAAGGATAATTTGATAAATTCAGTACTGATGGGAACAACAGCATACTTAGCAAGTATATTTATGTTGCTAGCAGTACTTGAAAATGAATTATTACAGATATATATTTTTTCATTTATATGGGGTTCTAGAATAAAACCAGTAAAAAGGAGAGTTTTACATGTAAACAGAGAAGAAGGAGGTTTAGGATTAATTCAATGATTTACACTGCTTCATTATATTTGTACAAAGTGTTAAAGTGGATAAATGAAAAAGATGAGAGATTAGTAGTAAAACTGTATAAATATAAGTATGATAAATTTTGTGATAAGGTAAAAAAAAAAAAAAAAAAGAGTAAAAGAGAAAAAGAGTGTATAAATAAGGAACCAAAATATTACCAAGAAAAATATTTTTGTGGAAAATAAAAATTGATGATATAGAAAAAAAAAGACAACTATGGTATAAGAACATAGCGATAAACATTACTATGTAAAACCATGGGAAAATGTAACATATTAAAAACTTAAAGCTATAAAAATAAGAAGTAAATGGTGTAATCAGAAAGTAGAATCTCAAGATTTTTTGTGGAGACTGGTAATAGATAAATTGCCACTAACAGGAAATATGCCATATAAGAAGAAAAGTGAGAATATGTTTACATTGTCAAGAAGAATCTATGGAACATGTGTTTTTGAAATGTCAAAGAACAAAAAAGTTATGGGAAAAACTATGTAAAGAATATTCTTTGAGGATATAAAAGAAGTGGATATGACTTTATATGGATATTATAAGAACAGAAGTAAAGAATAGGCTAAAAGAATAGATAAAAGCTATTTTATGTTACATGGAAAGAAAGAATAAATGAAAAGATATTATGGTAAATGGATTTTGCCAACAATATTAAGTAAAATCAGATGGTGATTATGGAAAAAGGAGTGGGGGGGGTCTAACAGGTATTAAAATTTAGTATGATTCTGTAAACAGAATATATTTGCACACTTGTAAATATGTAAATATTTTGTAAATAAGAGTTGTTTTGTTATATAAATAAAGGACACGTACCCTTTTTGTTAAGTGCAATGGGATCTTTTACATCTACCTGACATACCACTGACTCAAGCAGATGGGGCCTCTTCTAGCATTGTGGATGAACCAGCTCAGCTTGATCTCCTACGCTTCCACAAAAGAAATGTTTTCCTAAACACTCAAACAGAAGACTTGAATCTCTGTCAACAAACAGTGGAGAGAGAGAGATTTATTACTCAATGCTTCCCTTATCTCTGGAAATATATTGTGTTACATATAAAAATAGATATGACTGTATTGATGCAAATAAATTCATCAAGGCATGACTTGTTTCCCTCTCCTGTAGGAAGGAAGATGGCATCCTATGAAGGTGGGTTGTGGCAAGGTATCTATGACTAACTCTGACTTGAAAAAACTATGAATCTATATTTTCCATTAATTCTGAATTATGAAATTCTATTTCATTAGACATTCCTCAAAAGTAACAAGGCAACCACCTGTTGCCAAGTTTAAATTTTGTCATCATTTTACAAACGCTAACAGTGGTGAAGGCTGTGTTGAAGCTGATAAATATAAAGCATATACCAGTATGCCATTATCTAGCTCAGTCATATACATTATCACAATAGGTGTTCTGCTAAGATCGTTGATTTTCTCTCTCTGAAAACATAGTGAAAATCACCCTAGAAATTTTCTGAAGTAGTGTCATCCACCGTACAGTAATAAGACTCCACTAAGTATATCAACTAAGATTTTTTTCAAACTGCTTGCTGAAAACGACTATTGAAACTTTCACACAATGATCATCCACTACCAAGAGCATCAGTGAAGAGGGTGATTCAGTTTGTGGAAAATCATCTTATACAAGGTTGCTTTGTTGTTTTTAGCATTAGACACCAACAAACTAGAACTGATAGGCAAGGTTCATAGGTGTGTACTAGACTAATGGCCCTGGGGCCTTTACAAGCCTAGCCATAGGATTACCCTGCCATCATGCCACCTGACCTTAGTTCCCAGTGCCTCTGTTGAGTAGAGCCACTGGAGTTATCCCCAGGGTGAATTTTCTATTTCCCTCCACTCATCAAGATTTTTCTTGAAGAGGGTCAGTGAAATGCTCTGTTTGACATGTATGGGAAGACTATTCCATAGCATGGGCAGACTCTGGTTTATGAATCTGTCCCTCCAGTACATTCTGTTGATTGTGGTAATGAGGCTGAGGTCTCTGGAGCATGTGGTGCAGAGGGATTGGGATTTCTTTATATGTAGCATTTCTAACAGAGATGGGTCAGACATGGCTTTGTAAGTCAATCAGAAATCGTCTATAAGTAGGCGATATGAGACACAGAATAGTTGTAGTTTTTTGAGTCTGTCCAAATAGGACAAGTGTTTAAGGCCTAGGATCCTCTTTGTGAGGTACTTTTGCAGCCTCTCCAGTTGCTGCAAGTGTCAAGTGAGGTACATGCTAAATGGGGCATTGTACTTTTTGACTGGATTAATGAGGGAAGAGTACAGGGAGACAATGACCTCTTTCTTCCTCGATGCAAAACCCTTAGTAATGAGATGTGCCACACAGAAAGACTTTCTGATCAGAGTGGCAATGTGGTGATCAAAAGAGAGGCTGCTGTCAACCTGTGCTTCCAGATCTCTCATAATGCCTTCTGTGTTCAGTGGACGACCAACGATGTGGTAAGTCATGGGAACCGTTTTTTTCCCAAAGGAGATGACAACACATTTTTTGGCATTGAGCTTAAGGCCATGGTTCTGACACCAGTCGTTGGTCTCAGTGAGGTCATTCTGTAGGATGTCAACATCACTTGGGGAGTTAATAATAGCTCCCAACTTGCAATCGTCTGTGAACCCTGTCAGCCAGAGTCTCTTCGTGTTGGCCTGGACATCAAAGACATAGATACCAAACAGGAGAGGACCCAGGCCCAAACCCTGCGGGACTCCACTCGTGACTAGTCGGCAGTCTGACCTACAGTCAGCTACTTTTACACTGTGGGTTCTATCTGTGAGCCAGTTTGCAACTCACCTAGTGACATAGGGGTTAATGGCTAGCTTAGCGAGTTTTTCTATGATTCCTGAGTGGGGAATGGTATCAAAGGCCTTGGCCAGATCAAGGTAGGCTGTATGAACCACCTTGCCTTCATCCACAGCTCTGGTGACTGACTCAAAGAAGTCAACCAAATTGAGCAGGCATGATCTACCCTTCAGAAAACCAAACTGTGTGGGATCCAGAGTTTGGAGATTCCCTATATCCTTGTTTATTAGGTTCATGATGATGCGTTCCATAGCTTTGCAGATCAGACTCATCAGGCTAATGGGGCAATAGTTCCCAGGG
Organism: Protopterus annectens; assembly: GCF_019279795.1. Lineage (NCBI taxonomy): Eukaryota > Metazoa > Chordata > Ceratodontiformes > Protopteridae > Protopterus > Protopterus annectens. Next base: position 1,761,020,498 of record NC_056725.1, read on the forward strand.
TCTGTAGTCGCTCCTCCTTTGTGGAGAGGGAATGACTGTAGCAGTGCACCATTCCATAAGGACAAAGCCTGAGGTGAGGCTGTGACTGAAGAGAGTACACAGATGAGCTGCCAGTTCACTCTGTAGTTCATGTAGAACACAGCCAGGGATATTTTCAGGTCCCATAGAAGCTGTATTCTTGGCTTTGGACAGTGCTGTTATAACCTGTGCAGCAGTAATACTGGGTGCCTGGCAATCTACTGGTATTTTTATTGGTCCTTTGGGGGGGGAGGGGTAATGTTGGCACTGAATCTGTCGGCCAGTATATTGGCAATATCTGTTGGCTCGGTATATGAGGTACCATTGTGCAGTAGTTCAGAGCAAATCTGGGTATTGCCATGGAGATTCTTTACATAACTATACAAGGTCTTGTGGTTGTCTTTACTATATGCTGCAATTCTATTTTCATAGCTAGCTTTAGAGGATTTAATGAGGGATCTCAACTTTTTGTTGAGGCTGACAAGGGAGTATTTCCAGTCTTGGGACTTCACCTTATTCCGAATCAGTTTCGTCCTTCTGTTGTACAGTTTGTTTATGGCAGGTGACCACCAGATTGGCTTCATTTTTTTTTGAAGGAGAGCGTCTTGGTTCTATTGGGTATGGCAAGATCCATGCATTTGTGTACATGTTCGTACAGTGCATTGATGTATGATTCGGAGGTCATGCAACTATTCTCCATTTGCATGGGTGCTGTGAAGTTAGCCACCTCTGTTTTTAGGAGCCCGAAGTTAGCTTTGGAGAAGTTTTTCAGGGTGGTTACCTTTGGAGGGGGGGGGGTGGATTTCCAAGGTGATTAGTTTGTGGTCGGATTTAACCAGGGAGGAGGTGTGGTTCTGGTTTGCCTAGATGGAAGTCTGAGCAGGCGAGCCAAGTAGGTTGTCATGGGGTATATGAGATTAAGCAAATTCAAGAAGATATTGGTATTGTCATGCTTGGACCTCTCTAATAGTTGCTTTGCACTCTGTACTGCATATTCAGCAAGGCCATTTGACTGTGGGTATTCAGGACTAATAGCAGCGTGGATAAAGTCCCACTCTTTTGCAAATCTCTGAAACAATTGACTGGTAATTGATTGTCAGAAATAAATCTGTGTGGACTACCACGGACTGAGAAAATCGATTTCAAACCAGTTCATAGGTTCATATTAGACTATTTGCCCTAGGGCATTTATAAGCCTAGCCAGAGTGTGTTTGGCTTTCGCCACCTATTTTAAATTAATTTTGCTATGCCCTTTTTCTAGGTTAGTATACTGTGCCTCTGTCCAACAGTGACACAGAAGTGATACCCGGGGTAAATCTACGACCTCTCATCCACTCATCAAGATTCCTCTTGAAGAGAGTCAATGAGGGACTCTGCCTAACCTGGACTGGGATTTTATTCCAGAGTGAAGGGAGCCTCTGGGTTATGAATCTGTCCCTCCAGCATGTCCTATTTATTTCATTGCTGAGGTTCAAGTCTCTCGAGCACATAGCTCAATGGGATTTGGATTTTCAGAGGTGCAGCATGTCCATTAATTCCGGGTTGGACATGGCTTTATACGTCAGGCATAGATTGCCTCTGAGCAGGCAGTATGCCACTGAGTAGAGCTGGAGTTTCTTTAACCGGGCAGCATATTTGAGCCCTTTGATCCTCTTGGTATGGTACTTTTGGGGTCTTTCCAGTTGCTGCAGGTGTCTGGTAAGGTACATCCCAAAAGGGGCATTGTACTCAATTATGGGCCTGATGAGGGATTAGTAAAGAGGCACGATGACCTCCCCTGATCTAGATGTGAATCCCTTCATGATTAGGTGGGCTATATAAAATGTTTTTCTAACCACTTTGGCCACGTGGTTGTCAAATGAGAGATTGCTATCAACTTGGGTCCCCAGGTCCCTAATTACTTCTTCTGTACTTAATGGATTACCACCTATGTGGTAATTTGTGGGCACTTTGTTTTTGCCAAAGGGGATGACTATACACTTTTTGGCGTTTAGCTTGAGGCCATGGCTCTGGCACCGGTTGTCTGTTTCTATGAGGCCCTTCTGGAGGATGCTTGTGTCGGCTGGAGAGTCGATTATGGCGCCCAGTTTACAGTCATCTGCGAACTTGGTCAGCCACAGTCCTTCCGTGTTGGTCTGTACCTCAGAGAAATATATACCGAACAAGAGATATCCCAGGACGGAGCCTTGTGGGACGCCACTTGTAACTGGTTTGGAGTCTGACATGGCTCCAGCAATTCTAACCATGTGGGTTCTGTCCTTGAGCCAGTTTGCAACCCATCTAGTGACATGGGGGTTTATATTTAAGCTGGTGAGCTTATCTATAATGCCTGAGTGTGGTATTGTATCGAAGGCTTTTGCGAGGTCCAAGTAGGCTGTGTGGACCACCTTCCCCTCGTCAATGGCCTTGGTGACTGTTTCAAATAAATCAACCAGTTTTAAGAGGCAGGATCTGCCCTTAACAAAGCCAAACTGGGTAGGATCCAGTGTCTGTAGGTCCCCAATATCTTTATTTATGAGGTCCATGATGATCCTTTCCATAGCTTTGCAGACCAAGCTAGTCAGGCTTATGGGGCGATAGTTTCCAGGATCTGTTGAGGCACCACCTTTGTGGAGAGGGACCACTGTTGCTGTACGCCACTCTTTGGGTAGATATCCTGTAGTAAGGCTGAGATTGAACAGTAGTTTTATGTTTGGGTTTAGCTCTTCTTGGAGTTCATGTAGGACGCAGCCCGGGACACCGTCTGGTCTCACTGATGCTGTGTTTTTTGCTTTGGAGAGGGCAGCTCTTACCTGAGCATCTGAGATGTCAGGGGGGCAGCACTCTGCTGGGATAGATATTTGCCTTTTTGGTGGGGAGGGGGGGGAGTTTGTGCTGAACCTGTCAGCTAGGATGTTGGCAATGTCTGTGGGTTTGGTGTATTTTTTGTCATTTTGGACTAATTCTGAGCATAACTGGGAATTCCCACCTAGGTTCCTAACATAACTAAAGAAAGCCTTGTGATTATCCTTAGTGTCCTGTGCAATGTTTCTCTCGAAGCTGGCCTTAGACGATTTTATGAGTGCCCGTAGTTTTTTGCTAATACTGATCAGAGATGCCTTCCCTTTTTGGGATTTTGCTATTCATGTAATAGCTTCCTCCTTCAGTTGTATAGTTTGTTTATGGCTGGGGTCTGCCTTTGGAGGATTGTGTCTTGGTTTTATTTGGGATTGCATGATTCATGCATTCCTGAAGGTGTTCATAGAATGCATTTATAAAGGATTCTGCAGTCTGGGCCGCATTTTCCACAGGCACGGGGCTTTGAAGGATTCCACCTCGGTTTTGAGGAGTGTGAAATTTGCTTTAGAGAAGTTTTTCACTGTGGTTTTCAGGGTGGGGGGGGTGGAGTCAGGATGTGAATATCCAGTGAGATTAGATTATGGTCTGTTCTTACCAGTGAGGGATACACTTCTGGTCTGGAGCATAGAGTCCCCATGTTGGTGATGATCAGCTCCAGTATGTTTTCCCCTCTTGTGGGACTGGTAACAAGTTGTTCCATAGCATTTGAGTTTATAAATTCTAGGAACCTTTGGGCTAGGGTGTTGGAGCTAGAGTAATGCTCCCAGTCTATGTTTGGGTAGTTGAAGTCGCCCAATATAATGGTGTTTGGAGAGACCTTCATATTTTCCAGTGTTCTCAGGAAGGCCGAGTGGGGTTCCTGGATTTGGGAGGGTGGTCTGTAGCAGGCTATAAACTGGAAGGCAGTTTTACCCACTGTTAGTTGCACATGGATAGTCTCTGATGCTTCGTGCTGTGCTACCAACTTGGAAGTGTGGGTATCTTTGACGAATATTGATACTCCCCCTCCTTTTGTGGATTGGTCCAAGTTTTGGGGCCGAAAAGCATGGTATGAGGTATAACCTGGCAGTGCTGGGGTGCTCTCGGGAGCCTTGAACCAGGTTTCTGTTACTGCACAGATATCGATGTTCTCCATGCTAAGGAGAGTTTCAAGTGCGTGCATCTTGAGGTTTAGACTTCTGGCGTTGAGTAGCATTACTCTTAGTTTCTTATCCCTTGTGATACCTATGGAGGTAGGTTTGTCTTTTGAGCCTTGCCTATAAAAGGCACTATGGGGGTAGCAAGCGCCTTTGCCAATATCTGAAAGCCCAGGGGTGACAGGTGCAAGCTGTCCCTAGCGAAGCATCGTGGCTTGTCGAGCAAGTCATCCCAGGCTGACAGGCATTGGATCCCCTTTGAATGACACCAATACTTAAGCCAATTGTTGAAATTGATCATCTTGTCTTCATATTGTGGCATCATTCTTGGTGAGGGTAAGATGCTACTCAAGGTCAGCGTCATACCGGCCTGGGCTACATGCTCAGAGAGCTCCTCTATGTCTCTTTTCATGTAGTCCAGGGAGGTACGTCTCAGGTCATTCACACCAGCATGGACAATGACTGAGTTATATTTGTACTTGCCTTGGAGTGACCTGAGTGCTTGTGTTATGTGGTGGATCCTAGCGCCCGACAGGCAGCTCACCGTGACCTTCTCCTTGTTCAGCCTGGTGAGCGGGACGTCAGTTTGCCTGATGATAGAGTCACCTATTACAAGTGTATCAGGTGTGTTGTTTAGCCTTAAGGGCTGTGACTGTCCGGCACACTGGCTTTGTGAGCTATGTGTTGCACATGTTTTGTTTTGGGGTAGCGGTTGCTTGGGTGTCTGCTTTGGAGGTCTCTGCTGCTTAGGCAGATTTTTATTTAGAGCCTCCGAGTATGTTTTTGTGTGTTTATATGTTTGGTTTGCTGTCATGGTAGGTCTATGTGAGACTGGAATTGTAGTGAGTGTGGTTTCCTTCTCCTCCTGTCTGGTTTCGCCAGTACTGAGTTGAGAGAGCTTAGCCTCCAGTTTGGCTATATGGTTGCATCTCTCACATGTGTTGGAATTTGTTGGGAGGAGAAGAGGGTTGTCTGTGTACATGAGGCAGTTGTAACATTGCCTCAAGATTCCCAGATCACCAGCTGGACCGGAGAGGAGATTGACAACTGACCTTTGGACATGCTAGAATAGAATTGGGAATTCCTTTATAATTGAAAAAAAAGGGCCAATGGGGAACAAGGTACTCAAGGGGAGTTTGTGAGGGTGTAGTGCTTTTCATTTTTTAGTGCTGACTTATATAATTGGTTTAGTGAGCAAGTGCCAGGTAACTTAAATGCAATGTGTTACAGGCAACTTAAATACAAAAATGACAAACAGTAACTTTCTTTCAAGTGAAACAAGGAAATAAGTACAGTAAGCAATGCAGATATCACTAGGGATCCACAGAAGTGCTGAAAAGCCACGTTTTAGGTGGAAATAATAAGCAAACAAACAACAAGCATACAAACAAAGCTAGATTCAGCAGCCCAAGTGCTTAAACCAGAATTAATACACTTAGAATAACAGACACTGAGCCCTCAATCAGCAGTTCCCAACTCAGAAGGATGTAAGCTACCTGTTCTGCCACTACAGTGCAGACCACAAACCTTTTTAATGTAAAACAACTGGCCTGAAGCCCAAGTGCTTAAACCAGAATTAATACACTTTTAGAATAACAGACACTGAGCCCTCAATCAGCAGTTCCCAACTTACAAGGATGTAAGCTACCTGTCCTGCCACCACAGTGCAGGCCACAAACCTTCCTAATGTAAAACAACTGGTCTGAAGCCCAAGTGCTTAATCCAAAAGACTTAGAATGATAGCTACACTTTAATCAAGTTACTACCAAGCACTAATAAATACAATTTAATACTTTAAAGAATGCCTGGATTAGTGCTCAAGTTATACAAACAAAGCTAGATTCAGCAGGCCTGGATCTAGTCTATGCTACAGCAAACAAGGTGTACCAATTTCAGTAAGAAGCAGTTAAAATATGCAGGCACTATAAGCCTCTAACCAGAAATTCCCAGCTCAGAAGAGCAGAGTCCAGCCTCTCCTCCCACAAGAGTGCAGACCACGAACCCTTTTAATGTAAAATAACTGGCCTGAAGCCCAAGTGCTTAAACCAGAATTAATACCCTTTTAGAATAACAGACACTGAGCCCTCAATCAACAGTTCCCAACTTAGAAGGATGTAAGCTACCTGTTCTGCCACTACAGTGCAGATCACAAACCTTCTTAATGTAAAACAATACCCGCATGACCCATTTCGCCCTTCTTTTCTGCCCCCTTGTGCCCCCAAGACCAAAAAAAGACCCAAAAAAAACAGTCCCAACACAAAACAAAACAATATATACAATAATATATATATATATATAAAGCATGTAAACTCACTCACACAACCACCCACCTACACAGAGGGAGGGGAGGAGAGAGGGGAGGAGGGTGCAGCAAGGGAATCTACATCTACTACATTTATGGGGTACAAACTGTACTATTGTTTCTTCCTCCTTGCCCTGCAGTCGACAATTGGGTGCAGAATCCCAAAGCAGAGGTAAGGGAGGCTGGCAATTATAAAAGCAGCAGGAGCTGACAACATGCCTTGTAAAACCAAACAGGTATGCAGTGGAACCCAAGTAGCCCAGAATATCAGAAGTTGTTTCCCCTTTGCCACCCCCCATGAAATGCTGCCAGCCCAAGTGGAATGGCTTTTGCAAATTAGCTGGAACCTCATGTCCTAGTAATAACAAATGCAATTGGAAAGCCAAATGCCTAGAAAAGGCTGCACTGAGACACAAATAACGCCTCAGAATATCAAGCGCAAAAGAAACAAGTATGAAACCTTTATTTTTGCCTCTTTAGTAAAGCAGGCAAATCAATTCATCTACCTTGTGTTGTAGGTATGGTGCAAATAAAATGGCATAAAAAAAGGAAGAGCTGCAAAATGGCAAATAGCTAACCTTAGGGAAAAAGTGTGAAGAAACCACCAAAGGATGTAAAGGAAGGAATAGTAACGTAATGATACCCTGTCCTTTGGCGTGGAAGCATAAAGGAAGGACATAAGTTTCAAACACCAGAAACCTTGCAGAGTTAATAGCCAGCCAAAGCAAAAGCTGTAGGCAATGATTTCCCAATCTTAGTAGAGCCAGCTTGGAAACCAAAAGGTGAGTAAGTTTTTTATTCCAAATTCAAATTGGGTGCAGGAGTAGGAGCCAAGTAGGGGGGGCTGCCATCTTATCGCCTCTAACAAATCTAGTGAACAGAAGCTGACAAAGGGGGAAAAGCAGTCTTTGTGGACAACAAATTCAGTTGAGCAAAATTTGTATATAGAAGAATCTTTATTGGAAGAAGAAGACAAAATTAAATCCAATAATTTCCAGATATTGAAGAGCAACACTAAAAAAAAATCTTTCCTTTTGAAATTCTCCAAAATCAAATGCTTCCTCTAGCTCTAAAATCACATTTTACTCTTTTGTCTAGATAATTTCTGCCACTATGTTTTAAATATAGATAGAACTTGTATGTGAAGCTGAGAAGATCACCTTTAAGACATTGATGAAGCCAACCTGTGAGATGAAGTGCAGTCCAGATGACATGAGGTAACAGACCAGAAAAATCTCTTAACAGATGAGATAGAAGTTCAGTAAAGGCCATGGAGTGCTTCTTCAGATCTGACAAATCCAATGTGGTTTGTCCTGTGAGGGCCAAGCCTGAGAGGCCAGAATATGCCTTGGCGTGGTGGAAAGAGACTCCTAGGTCGGCCTTTCTGTTGGAAAGGTAGAGGTTCCAAGGCATAGACATGAAGGTTGCTTTCACTGAAAGAGAAAGCATCAGCTTCCAGAATGTGTGATGAACCCTTTGTGCAATACTTGCAGCTGGTCATTAAATCAGAGTTTCCACTGGCTTGTCTGGAGATTGTCAGACTTGATGAAATTTCTGAAATATTGGAAGATCCAGTTTCATGAAGGGGATCCAAGAAAATGCTGCTTGCATCTGCTTTCCAAGGTGCCCTTGCAGTCTGAGTGTGCAATTAGCTGCAATCAGTGTTGATAAAATCATTGCTTGTCGTATATGTCCATTAATATTGCTTGCCTGCGCTGTGTTGTAGACAATGTTCCCAGACCCAGTCCTTGCTGTACCATCAATAAACGCTGGAAGAACAACATTCTTCATGTTGATATGAAGATGCTGAATTCCGCCAACTATCTTGTCTTATAATTCCATTTCTCCCTTCTCCAGGATATGTTCAGATTGTATCGTGGCAGCATCTGACGTGGCCTGACACTGTCCATTTAGATGGTCTCCCCAAGTGGTGTCCGAGGCCTGGGCCTTGTGACAAGAGTTCCGCCTCTGGCAAGTCACAGAATTATTCCACAGAGGTATTTTTTTGACAGTGCAGTGTATTTAATTCAACAGTGTTTGAAGGTTTTATTTATGTGCATGCACCAAATCTTGGCAGTGCTGTGTCATATGCCATTGATTGAATCTTGTAGCCTGCCATGCCTTTTGGGCATTGGACGACTGATGAAGCAGTTTGGCTTGTAAAGTGACAGACTCTTTGAATCTCGGGGGGGTTTAAAGGACTGATGAGTGCTGTATTCAGTCTCACACCCAGAAGATCATTCACATTTGTCCGTAATTAAACTGAGAATGTATTTCGCCTGGTTCAGTCCTACACCCAGACTAGCCGCTCATACAGAGGGACTTTATTTTGTACTTGGCTTCTTTCTATGAATACTTTCCAGCGCCTTAGCAAGGCAATGACATATTCCAGATGCTGCCTTGAAAAGTAAGCTTCGAGCCAGATTCAGGCCCTTGTCCAAGAATATTTTTGAATACCTTAAAGCCACTGTTAAGATACTCTGGGAGAAAGAACCTTTATAATCTCTCTGGGCGCAGTAGAGAGACTTTCTGCAGAGGCAACTGAATGTTAACTCTTTCGAAACCGCAGCTTGTTTCTGAAACTTTTTCATTATCCCTTGCTCCCAGCAGCTCACAGAGATCCAAAGTTGAACCCAAGTGCAGAGGTAATGTCAGAGGTAGATAAGTGTTCTTTGAAATAAATCCAACCTCTTGAACCCCCTAAGTGTCAGATTCAGATAACCAAAACCCTAACCAAGCCTTGGTCTGACACACTAGGAACAGTGGAAAATAAAAGCCTAATCTGACAGGGAGTGGCTCTTGCTTTGTGCCTGGATTTCTTTTAAAGGAGGAGGAACATTGTCAGCCTTTTTTGGAGGAGGAGGAGATCTAAAATTGGTGGATGAAAGAGATAAATCTGGTCCAGAAATCTCTTGTACCTGAAAAATGACTTTCCTTTACCCAGCTGTCTTCTCTCTAAAAGGACCCGCTTCCCAAGAGAAGAGACAGACTTCCTCCAGCCACTGCCAGCTGAAAAAGGCAGGTCATTGCTAAAAAGGCAGGCCCTCTTGCTTACAAAAGGACTGAAAGTCTCCTCACCTGAACTCTCTGATGAGCCCTGCCTCTGATCTAGCCCCTACCGACCCCTTCCCTCACACCCCCACCCTGCAGGACCTCTACCCAGAGCACCCCAAACTTAGCAGGCCTCGGGCCAACCCTTAGCAGGCCACTCAGGCAAAACTCGCATAAACTCTGGTAAAATCTTTAACAGTCTGCATAGACTTAGCTTTGTTTCTTCCATTAAAACAGTAACCACACAGGACAGGCCAAACAAATATGGTAAATAACTGTAGCTAAGCAAATCCTTCTACCATGCCATGCTGTTCTAGAATCCCTGAGTCCTCAACCCATTAAGAACAGAACTGAAGCAGAACAGAACCACACCTGCAAGAACCGAGGAGGCCTGAACAGCATCAAACCACACTGCAAAGAAACACAACCCCACAATCCGCTCCAGCATCCAATCCACCAATCCTTTACAAGGAGATAATCTGCCTTCCGCCTAAAGTAAATTGACAATTTTCAAATAATTCATGAGATAATTTGATATTTCCAGCATCTCTACCCCACAATTTCATGGCTAGCTCCCACCTATCCAAAGCCTCAGAGCCACCATCCAAAAATCTGCTCTTTTTAAAGAGGAAGAGAACTTTAACAACAAGGCCCCTTAACAAAACAGTTTCTTTGAGAAAGTTTTCTGGGTCCGCCACCTTTATTAAACAAATATCATGGACCTATCAATACCCATCAGAATCAGGCAGAGGAGGAAGGGAGAGGAGGCATCAAACCAGCTCCAGAAATCACAACGAAGGACCCAGCACCACATCTGCCAAGCAGGAGGATAGGCTAAAAGAAAACAAGAATCAATTAAGAATTTTCTCCTCTTTTTCTAAGGTCAGCTTCCCTTTCCTCATGGAGTGAAGAGTCTCTGAGAATGAAAGAGAATGAGGAATCGATGGAGTGGAATCAAAGGAGTGGAATCATCCAGAATCATCCAGAAATAAACTGAACTCTCTGAGGAGACTTCCAGAGACTCAGACACCTTCAAAAAACTGTCAAACCCCAATCCTCTCCCTATCAAACTATCAGGTGGGGCAGAGAAATTTATCAGTTCTCAAATTAAACCTCTAATCATTTGTAATTTCTTCTTCTGCCATTTTAGCAAATACAGAAGCGAGATGCTAAAGAAGTAGGGAGAAGCCCCTGAACTTGGCCATAGCTGCCTCTCTAAAAGACAGGGAGAGACAGAAAACTACCTTGGGGAAGAAGGGAAGCCTCAGCCTGCCCCTCAGCCTGGCCCAGCTCCTGAGAGGGCACATCCTGCAACAGTCCTGTAACAGTAACAGTAGAGACCGCCAACCCTGGCCCCATGACCCCAAAAACCCCTTCTGGTGACCGAGTTCCTTCCGACCACCGTCCTCACCCACTCACCTCATCATAGTTTTGTGTCTTCGCTCTTAGATAGCGGATGAATGAGCATCCGGGCGGCATATTATAATTGCAACGCCCCAAACACTAAACCCACAACAATCAAGCCTCCTCTCTATAGTGCGCTTTAGCATCTAGCACACAAGAGCGGCAAAACCAACAACGCCTCAGGCCCTAAACAAGGGTATACACAAAGTATGATAAATCCTATGCGGTATCCACTTTCTCTTCCGTCGGCAAATACTGCCCGAAAAAAACAAATGTTAAAAAACGTTACTTAGCCAACTCTCTATCCGCGGTCTGAAACTCGAAACTCCGCTCAAACAGTGAACCTGCACCCTGCAGATAAAATTGCTTTCCAATCGACCATGCGCAAAAAAGACTTGAGGAAATGGCCGGTCATGCGCATTAGTACCTGACGACTGACGCCAGTCTAAGGCGCCATGTGACCGACGCCAGCCTTATACTCTGGTATTCGCCCGACGACTGGCTGGACTATACCAATTGTCAGGACTGCACTGGTCTGAAGCCCAAGTGCTTAAACTAAAAGGCTTAGAATGAGTTACACCAAGCAGTAATAAATACAATTGAGTACTTTTAAGATGACGCAAAAGCAAAATAAAGTAGGAAGAAACACAAATACAGTAAAAGCAGATAATTTTTTTTTTTTTGAGTGAGCAAATGAGATGGGCCCAGGAGTTACAGGACAGAAACAAGTGCAAATGCAGGCCTTCAAATCAGAAAGCTGAGAGAGATTGAAGACCGCCCAAATGGCCAATAACTACAAATACTGGGCCAGAACCACTCCTTATGTAGTAGACAGGTTACCTAGTGCTTACCACTCCCACTGATAAGCTAGAAGGCTTCCTTCCAACACAGAAAGGCTTGGGGGGCTCAGAAGCTTACAAATAGTCCTGGATACAGCTTGAATAAGAGTCTACCAACACTACGTAATTCTGATTGCTCCACTCAAATATGTCAGTGGCTACTGTTGACCAAGGCAGTTCAGGAATCTGGCTTAGCTGAAGTGGCTCTTTTTGCAAATGCAGTTTAGTACTGTTGCATACTGAACAAGAGGATAGCACCTTATCAATGTCCTTTGATAGAGGAGGCCATAATACTAGTCTTCTCACCCTTATTTTGGCAGAATCAGAACCTGGGTGGCCACGATGCAAAATCTGAATGTATTCATGGTGTACGTAAGTAACAATAACTTTTGGACCTTTGAAAATTATACCATCTTCCAACAGCATCTCATGTCTGTATGGAAAGTAAGGTTTCACTTCTGGCGGTACACAGGAATGCTTTGACAGCCATCCTACACTGATGAAGTGGATGAGCTTTTGCAAAACAGGATCAGTCATTGTATGATTTTTCAGCTCGTCAAATCTTGTGGTAGAAAAATTATATACTTCCATGACATCAAAGTCAAAATTTTCTGCATCAAGCTATTTCATGGTATTTCTGGGCAATCTGGATAAAGTATCAGCCAGATAAAGAAGTTTGCCTTTTGTATAGACCATTTTGAAATTGTACTTTTGCAATCTAAGTATCATTCTTTGTAGTCTTATTGGAGCAGAATGCATAGGCTTCTTTAAAATAGTGACTAGAGGTTGATGATCAGTTTCAATTTGGACAACTCAGCCATAAATATAATCCTTGAACTTTGAACATGAAACACAATTGCCAAAAGTTCCTTCTCAATTTGAGCATATTGCATCTCAGTTTGGGTAACAGTTCTAGATATATAGGCCACAGGGACTGCCCTATTAAAGAATAACTGCACCAAGACTGAACTCTGAAGTATCACAGAAAAAACTACTGGTTTGTGGACAGCATAGTATCTCAATGTAGGCGAGTTGGCAATTTGCTGTTTGAGGTTATCAAATGCTCTCTGGTGTTGTTCCGACTAAGACCAGGCAACATTTTTGCATGTCAGCTCTCTTAAAGGGGTTTGATAACTCACTAAAATCAAGGATAAATTTGCCGAAATAGTTAGCCATACCAAGAAAATGCTTGGACATTTGAGCTGGCATCAAAAGGGCCTCATAGAAACAGACAACTGGTGTCAGAGCCATGGTCTCAAGCTAAATGCCAAAAAGTGTATAGTCATCCCCTTTGGCAAAAACAAAGTGCCCACAAATTACCACATAGGTGGTAATCCATTAAGTACAGAAGAAGTAATTAGGGACCTGGGGACCCAAGTTGATAGCAATCTCTCATTTGACAACCACGTGGCCAAAGTGGTTAGAAAAACATTTTATATAGCCCACCTAATCATGAAGGGATTCACCTCTAGATCAGGGGAGGTCATCTTGCCTCTTTACTCATCCCTCATCAGGCCCATAATTGAGTACAATGCCCCTATTGGGATGTACCTTACCAGACACCTGCTGCAACTGGAAAGACCCCAAAAGTACCTCACCAAGAGGATCAAAGGGCTCAAACAGATGCCATATGCTGCCCGGTTAAATAAACTCCAGCTCTACTCAGTAGCATTCCGCCTGCTCAGAGGCGATCTGTGCCTGACGTATAAAACCATGTCCAACCCGGAATTAATGGACATGCTGCACCTCAAAAAATCCAAATTCCATCGAGCTATGCACTCGAGAGACTTGAACCTCAGCACTGAAATAAATAGGACATGCTGGAGGGACAGATTCATAACCCAGAGGCTCCCTTCACTCTGGAATAAAATCCCAGTCCAGGTTAGGCAGAGTCCCTCATTGACTCTCTTCAAGAGGAATCTTGATGAGTGGATGAGAGATCGTAGGTTTACCCTGGGTATCACTTCTGTGTTACTGTTAGACAGAGGCACAGTATACTAACCTCGAAAAAGGGCATAGCAAAATTCATTTAAAATGGGTGGCGAAAGCCAAACACACTCTGGCTAGACTTATAAATGCCCTAGGGTAGATAGCCTAGTATGAACCTATGAACCTAAGAATGGCTGCTTGTTTAGAAGGGTCTGGTCATAAGCCTGTACTAGCAAATAAATTACCTACATAAGTAACTTCTGGTAGTCTGAATTTACATTTTAGAGGATTAAGCTTTAAGTTCACTTCACGTGCTCTGTCCAGAACTTTCCTGAGGTTTCTATCATGCTTGGTTTCACCATTATCTCCAACCAGTAAATCATCAACTATTATTGCACACGGATAGCCCAAAAAAATTTGCTCCATTGAACGCTGAAAGACTTCACTGACAGAATTTATTCCAAAAGGCACCCTGAGGAATCTTATCTACCAAATGGGGTACTGAAAGTAGTCAGCAGTGAAGATCTGCAATCAAGCATTACTTGCCAAAATGAACTCTTTGCAACTAAGACAGAAAAACAGTGGCATTTCGCATAAGGGTGGCAATCTCCTTGACTGTATGCATAGGGTGATGAGGTATTTTTAATGCATCATTCAAGTCTCTTGGGTCAATGCATATTCTGATTTCATCTGAAATTTTCTTATGAGCAGTTAACATGGAAGGCACCCACTCAGTTGGTTTTGTGACTAGACAAATCACACCTTGCTGCACCATTTTGTCTAACTGGACCTTGACTTTGTCCTGCATAGCTACTGAAACTCTCTTTGCTGGTCTGACCACTGGACTGACCTCTGGATCTACTTTCACAAAGTACACAACTGGAAGTTTGTCTAGCTTGTCATCGAACACATCAACATACTCTGAGAAAATAGCATCACTGATGCTGGAACTGGGACATGTGCTTACCATGGCATATTTCTTTGGTAAAAGAAAGCAGTTTCATTCGTAAACTGTCTCTGAGACCAAATAATGACTGCACAGGTCTTCGGACTACATAAAATTGCAAGCTGTAACTGTTCCAAGCCAAATAACATGAAAGCACTACTGAGTATTTGGTTTGAATCTCTTCACCTCCATAAGCAACAGGCTTTGCACTTTTTCTTTTGGCTGTTCCCATTAGGGGTCGCCGCAGATGATCATCTGTTTCCATTTCTTCCTGTCCTCTGCATCTTGCTCCATCACACCAAACACCTGCATGTCCTCTCTCACCACATCCATAAACCTTATCTTAAGCCTTCCTCTTACCTGGCAGCTTCATCCTTAGCATCATTTTCCTAATATAACCAGCATCCCTCCTCAGCACATGTCCAACCAATGCAATTTCACCTCTCTGGCTTTGTCTTCAAACCATCAAACTTGGGCTGACCCTCTAATATACTTATTCCTAATCCTGTCTATCCTCATCACATCTAGTGCAAATCTTAACATCTTTAACTCGGACTCCTGCCTTTTTGTCAATGTCACTGTCTCCAACCCATATACCATAGCTGGTCTCACTACCATCTTGTAGACCTTCCCTTTCACTCTTACTGGTACTCGTCTGTCACAAATCACTCCTGACACTCTTCTCCACCCACTCCACCCTGCCTGTACTCTCTTCTTCATATCTCTTCCACACTCATCATTACTCTGAACTGTTGATCCCAAGTATTCAAACTCATCCACCTTCGCCAACTCTACTCCCTGCATCCTCACCATTCCTCTATCTACCCTCTCATTCACACACATATATTCTGTCTTAGTCCTGTTGCCCTTCATTTCTCTCCTCTCTAGAGCATATCTCCACCTCTCCAGGGTCTCCTCAACCTGTTCGCTACAGCAACAGGCTTTGCACAATTACTCAAATTAAGCTGCTCACCAGCTCTCACTCTAGCAAATGTTTCTGCTGACATTACATTACACTTTGAACCAGTGTCAACTTTGAGCTCCATGGGTTTACCATTGATCAGGACGGTACAAAATACTTCATTCTTTGCCAATAAATCCACTGCATTAACCTTTTCACCAACCATTGATACACCATCTACACAGAAAGTAGGGTTGCAGCTTTCTATATGATCAACCTGCTGTTTTGAGTGACCTTTCTTAATAACTGAATGACGCTTGCTTGATTTATAAAACTTCTGAAAGTGGTTCCATTTTTTTACACTTGTGCACTTTTCTCTTTTAGTCTCATGATTATCACCACAATTATGACAGTTAACAATAAGACTTTACTTGGGTTTTGTTGACTCATCTTTATAATGCACTGAGCATGTCCATTTTGCTGAGCTAATCTTGGAATCTGCTACAAAGTTACGGCTCCTCCCAGGGAATCCCGCAGGGGTTGCAGCTGCCATGTGCTTAGGCATGCTTCTGCTTCCACATGCTGTCTATGCTTGCTCTAGAGGTTGCTGAAACCATGCTCTTATCACTTGCAAGCATACTTGCATGTCTTTCTGTGAGCTCATAGATTTGACAAATCTATATGGGTTTGCTTAATGTTAAATCACTGTCAAGAAGCAAAATCTTTCTCACTGCAGCATTATTAACACCACACACAAGCCTGTCCTTTATTAACTCATTGTTCAAATCACAAAATCTGCATGTTTAGTCTTATTTCTCAAGTCAGTGATATAAGCTGCAAAAGATTCACCTGTTTTTTGTCTCTAGTATAAGATACGTCCATCTCTAATGTATCATTTGTCTGGGGGTTGCACATTTTTCTAAATTTACATTTCAAGCACTCCGGGTCCTCTCTTGATTTAGCTGATACCACAATATGGCAGTTTTCCCCCTCTCCTGCACATACTGCTGTTACATACAGAAATTAATGCTCTCTTTCAATAGCCTCTGACCCAATTAAGTTAAGAAAAATGAATGCCCTCGTATGTGCATCTTAGTCAGAAAAAGCTGCTTGTATGAAAATATATTCCCGCTCAAATACTATCCAATTCTTTGCAATATTATGATCAAACACAAGTGGACTGGGTCTGTGAAATGCCTCTGCCATGTCAACACACAGTAGTGAAGGTGTTTAAAATTATATACGATCATACATACACACACACACACACACACACACACACACACACATGCCAGAACTTGTAATTATGCCAAGTAGCACAACAGACTCTTTGAAACAACTGCACTTTGCCAAATAAGTCTCCTTAGCACAAGCACATTTAAAAAGCAATGTACTTTATGAAACCACTCCTTATCAGTGTAAAAAATACTTTAAAATGACTGTACTTTGCAACTAAACTGTACACAGCAGAGGTTCAGAGTAAGAAACACATCAAAATGAATGCACTTTGCAAATAAACTGTACACAACACAGAAACTCTTCAAAATGGCTGTACTTTGTGAAATAACCCTATACAATGTAAGAAACACTTTGAAATGGCGGCACTCTGCAAATAAATGCACACAGCACAAGAAACCAAAATGGCTGTACTTTGACTGCACTATGCAATATTAACTGCACTTTGCACACAGCAAATTCTTTTAAATAATTGCACTGTAATAAAGCCCACACTCTGCAAACACTTTGCACACTCTGAGATACTTTGAACAACTCTAGCTATGCTTTGAATGGCTTCAGTCAATGTGAAATAGTAATTTATCCCCAAAACATGGTCTTTTACTAAAAAAAAATGCAGTTGCCTTCACTCTTTAAGCTTATTTTGCCCTTTTGTTATACTCATTATTCCCTTTTAATCTCTTACCATGCTCGTTATACTTGTCTTGTGCCTGTTTTACTTTCCACTCCCCCTTTCCATACCTCCCCCACTCCAAATACTCAAACCTCACCCATCACCTTGTCCTTGTACTTAAAACCATCACAATTTTCCCCCCATTCTAAATATATACTACACACCACACTTTTCACCTACCTTACTCACCCTAACCTCTTTATTACTACTATTATCTCTATCCACCTCCACTCACTCTAAAATTAGTATTTCACCCCCACAATCCTCAACACTTACCACTCAATCAAGTTAACAAAGGTAGCTACTCTTAACTAATCTCTCCATCCCTTTTAACAAACACCACCTTATGCTCAGACAAACCAAACCACACCCACACTAACAATACTTTTAAAGCAATACTACATTACCCACAGTCAAAACCAAACCATGCCCCCCTGGCTTACGAAGCATACCACACAAACGCTCTTGGCCACAGAAAAAGCTTGGAGAATTTTGAAGAAATGCAGGACCATAGAAAATGAACTTAACTATAAAAAACTTAAAAATGCAACAAAATTTACCATAACTGATATGAAATCCTACTTCTCCTCTAAACTCTCCTCACAAAATACAAACCCTAAAACATTCTGGAAATCAGTAGCCTCTCTTCTGAATCCAGGTAACATTCAAAATCCATCACCCACTACTGATAAAATCCCCCTCCAGATATATTCAACAACCATTTTATTGACACCATCCAAAAACTACTCAAGGACCCCCCTCTCTAAAATAAATGCCATCTGTATCACTACCCCCACAGACCCACTATCGCCCACAAATATTTTCCAAGTTAATTCATCTTTCTCACTCCAACCCATGCCTACATGCCTAGTGCAAAAATTGCCATCCAAATTAAAACCCTGCTCATTCTCTGCTGATAATTTATCACCCAAATACTTACAACTAGCAACCAAAGCTATTGCTTACCCAGTCAGCATTCTGATAAACCGCTCTATCACTTTAGCATATGTCCCCTTACTATGGAAAAAAATCCCTTATTACCTCACTTCACAAAGGAGGTAGTGCCCATGACCTCACAAACTACCGACCCATCTCCATCCTCACCCCACTATCCAAAATGTTAGAAAAATGTATTCAAACCCAACTACTCAATCACCTCATCAATAATAACCTCCTATCTCCCCCACAACATGGCTTCCCCACAGGACATAGTACAACTTCAGCTTTACTCTCCTTTACTGATACTGTGAATAAGGCTCTTGATGCTGGTTTACCTATTTCTGTACTCCTGTTAGACCTCTCAGAAGTGTTCAACACAGTATCTCACCCTAAACTTTTGCAACAGTTAGACAAACTGGGTTGCTCTCAAAGTGCAACAACCTGGTTTTCCTCCTACCTTAACAATAGACAACAATCAGTTAGATGGCAAAACCAACAATCTGATTACCAACCAAACAACATAGGTATCCGACAGGGATCCATTTTAGGACCACTGCTCTTCAATATATTCATTAATGATCTACAAAAAGCCTCCCATCAACGCATATTAATTCAACATGCAGATGATTCTACTATCATCTCATCCTCCAATAACTTCTCTAACCTCCAAAAAATCACCCAAGATGCCTTCTCTTCTATAGAAACTTGGCTAAATGACTCTCAACTAATGCTAAACCCCCCAAAAAAACTAAACTGCTATTATTTTCATCAAAACCTCCAACTACAGAATTCAAAATTTTCTCACATAAAACTGAAATAGAACAGGCACAGTCTGCAAAACGTCTAGGAGTTACTATCGACAATAAACTATCTTTTGAACAACACATACTCAACACAATAAAGAAAACCCACTTCAAACTTAGAAAACTATACTGACACAAATTTTATCTTGATAAACAAACTAGGACCACATTAGCTAACACCCTGCTTATTCCATCCCTTACATACAAAAGCCCCATATTCATCAATCTCCACACATCACTAAGTAATAAGCTACAACAATGCTACTGTAAGACAGCAAAATTTGCATCTAACTTGTCTAACTGCTCACACCACTGCAGTGCTCTCTCAAACCTATCCTGGCTAGAATTCCATCATTATCTACAGTTTACTCAACTAACCACTGCCCATAAATTAATTTTCCAACCAGATAAATGCTCAGCTCTCCAATCCATCCTCCACACATACACCTCCACTAGAGTCCTCCACTCTTCAGAAAAAATCCTTCTAGGCATAGCCAAACCCAACAAGAGAGCAGGACAATGCCCGTACTCCTACAACATAGCCACAATTTGGAATACCCTCCCCTCTTCCATTACCCAACTAGACTACCTGAAGTCCTTTAAAACTGCACTAAAACACACGTTTTACATAATCCTAGCTGTACATTTATTTTATTTATTTATTTATTTTACATTTGTTGACCGGGATAGTCCGACTGGATACATGTCCATTTTTAGTGGAGGCCTGGGGAGAAAAGCTCCACATAAGTACAAGACAATATAGTTACAATACAATAAAATAAAATGAAAGAAAAGAAAAAAAGCAAAATACAAGTTACATAAAAATTAGGTACTATAACATAACAGTTTAACTACAGTTCGTAATACAGTTCATTAAAGTAGTGCCGTAGGTACTTTAGACAGTTATAAAATATGGTTACAGTGGTGGACAGTTAGTAAGCAAATGGATTACATGCCCCCTCTCTAGGTTGTCCTAGTATATTTGGATTAGATATGAAAAGAAGTGAGACCTTTGTCTAACAAATGGCATCTAATCTGGATATACACATGGGCAGAGCCAGTGCGCCTTAAAATGTTGTTTCAGAGTCTTTTTGAATTGTCCAAGGGAGGAAATTAGCCTAAGGTTGTTGGGGAGGGAGTTCCATAACTTTCCAGTGGTGTTGGCGAAGAGAGCTTCACCACCCATATTGTTGGATTTGGTGGTGTGGACAAGGAGTTTGTTAGAGGAGCGAAGGCAACTTAGATTGGAGTAAGGAATTATTATATTGCTCAGTGCAGGGGTTTTGTCAGGTTGTTTAATGATTTTAAATGCTTCTGTGAGGTGGTTCATCTTGAGAAGATTGGGTAGTTCTAACCAGTTAAGTTTTTTCAGATTAAGGCAATGATGCGTTCTAAAGGGCAATCCAGTTACAAATCTGACAATGTGATTGCAAGAAACAGAGAGTTTGTTCAAATCACATTTGTTAAGGTAGGAAAGCACAGGAGAGGCATATAGAAGAGTAGAGAGAAGGTGAGTACAAGCAATGGCTAGTTTGACAATAGGGGTTAGAAAGTTCTTTATTCTGTATAAGGATCCAAGTTTCTTATTTACCGTCTTAATGGTTTGATTGATATGCATGTCAAATCTAAGTTTGTTGTCTATGACAACTCCTAATAGTTTTGTATAGGAGTCGGGTGAGATGATGGTACCATTATTAGGTTGTATAGTGAGATGTGTGGGAGGAGGGGCAGAAGTGGGGAAAAAGAGAAGCAATTTGGTTTTATTTGGGTTTAGGATAAGTTTACGCTCAGCAAGCCATTTTTCAACTGTAATAAAGCAGAGTTGGGTGGCTACTTGTAGATTGGATAGAGAGACATCAGAACAAATTAGGGTTGAGTCATCTGCATATTGGATGCAGGTGGCTTCGGGGATGACTGAATGTAGTTCGTTTATGAAGACTGAGAAAAGAAGAGGTCCTAGTACAGAGCCTTGGGGAACTCCTATGGTATTTGGTAACAGGTGTGAGAGCTTATTTTGCCACTGGACTGCTTGTTGTCTACCGGAGAGGTAAGCATGGAACCAATTGAGAGCTGAGTTATCTAGGTAAAGGGTTTCCAATGTGTGGAGAAGTAACTGGTGATTTACCATGTCAAAGGCTTTTGACAAGACCAGAAAGAGGGCAGAGGATATTTGTTTATTATTCCGGTTTTGGTTAATTGTATCAGTAAAGGAGAGGAGAGCGGTGGTCGTACTGTGGTGAGGTCTAAAACCATGCTGGGATTTGGTTATAAGATTGTTCTGG
Organism: Protopterus annectens; assembly: GCF_019279795.1. NCBI lineage: Eukaryota > Metazoa > Chordata > Ceratodontiformes > Protopteridae > Protopterus > Protopterus annectens. The sequence goes on from NC_056725.1 coordinate 1,761,041,795, forward strand.
GTGAGATAGTGAATAAGTTGTTTGTGGACACATCTTTCCATAATTTTGGCTAGCGGTGACAGTATAGCTATTGGTCTATAGTTCGATAGTTCTGTGGATGCGCTACCTTTATGGAGCGGAATGACATAAGATATTTTCCATATAGAAGGGATTGTGGCCTCGTTTATGGTTCTATTAATCAGAATTGATATAGGATAGGCTATGACATCTGCAGCTATTTGCAGGTATTCAGCCGGAAGTAGGTCTGCAGAAAGGGTGGTTGCTTTTAGTTTCTTCAGTAAGGCTCTGATAAAGGATGTAGAGATGGGCTGAAAGTTAAAAGAGGGAAGTGAATTTCCTAAAGTGTTTTTAAGGGAAGAGGCGGAGGGAGGTAGTTGGTTGGCTAAAGACTGAATAGTCTCAGTAAAGAAAGAATTGAAAGTATTTGCTATTTCTTCTGGGTTTTTACCAATAAGTGTCCCAGGGGTAGGAGTTGAAGATTTGCCTGAATGGAGGAGGTTATTTAAACCTGCCCAAAACTTCTGGGGGTTATTTTGGTGTTTATGTTGCAGGTGGCAGAAGTAGTTTTTTTTGTCCAGGGTGATGGCTTTTTTCATCTCATTTCTCAGTTGTTGGAATTTGATACGATCTAGAGGTGTCTTAGTAGTCCGCCATTTGTCCCATGCCTTATTTCTAAGTTTGATTTTGGATTTGGACTCTCGTTAACCAGGGTGCTATCCGTACCTTAGTTCTGACCTGTCGTTTAGGGGCATGAGAGTCAAGTATCTTAAGGAATGTATCAGAAAAGAGAGACACACCCTCATCAAGGGGGAGGGATTTTAGCTTAGACCAGTTGCAGGATTTGAGTTCAGTTATAAATTTTGTTGAATCAAAGTTTTTTTTGTTTCTGACAAGCCTGTGTATGGGCAGGGTTGTACTAGTAATTTTATCTTTTATTATGAATGTGACTAGATGATCACTAAGTTCATTAGGGAGAGTCCCAGTTATATACTTATGGGTGTGACTATTAGTTAGTAACCATGTAGAATATTGTAATTGTTAATAACATGAATACATGTAGAATAAAATGTAAACACCCTTAATCCCATAACTTATTTCAACTATATCCTTTCCCTTCTAATACATCTTCCTATTTTCGACTCCCAAGTTATTATTGAACATTACCATTTGCTTTTCTCTGTAATACAGCTTACCTGCAATAGGCTGCATATATAATAACATGCATAACATATGCTTTGCAATTATGTTGTTCTGTAATAGTAGTTTGTCTTAACTATGTAGGCTTTCTCCCAGATTTATACGTATAATGTATTGCTCTTGTTGTTTGTATAAATATAATATGAAGTTTTTGTGTTTATATAAATATGGAGCTTTTCTCCCTGGGCCTCCACTGAAAATGGGTTTGTTTACCCAGTGGACTTTCCCGGTCAACAAATACCAATAAATAATAAATAAATGTAACATGCTTGTAATGCAAACCAAAGGTAATTCTCAGCCCCACATGAATATTTCACCTAGTTTTATCAAATTTCAAGTTTCCAACATTTTGTTTAATTAATAATGCATTTTGAGCCTTTCATTTGATTAATATTATGTTTTCTGCTACTCGTTTGATTAATAATGCGTTTTGTGCCTTACAAGTGTTCCGTTTCATTTTCTTTGCAAAATAAACCATTTGTGCAAGTTCTGGTTACCTTGAGTTTGTTTCTGGCCCTTTTTGTTTGTCTGAGCTCTGTTTCACTCAACCAGCTCAGTCTGCCTTCACCTTCAACTCTGCACCTCATGACTTGAAGAACTTGCTCTCTTAATCCCAGTTTCTAACACCATTTCGCTCGTCTGGTCAAGATAAAACAGACAAACATTTGTGGGTTCACTTCAAGCAGCTCCATTACACACAAACATCAGGAATAAGGCTTTGTAACTTGAACTTAAATAAACTTATAATCAGACTGACTACCACATTCATGCATGTTAACACTCTGGCTGTTTTCTCAAAATGGCACTGCTGCCTGCACGTGCTCACCATTTATATGAACATGCCTACATCTGGAAATGCTTCTTAAAGGTACATACACACACAGTGTTCTACAATTTCCCTTAGTTCAGTTCTTAATTCTAAGACGGGCTCCTCTTCTTTTATTGAAAGGTGTGTTGGGGCAGTACAGTGGCTGTGGAGTTTTCTTCATTCGGAAGCTGCTGAAAGTAATCCTTCCATCTGCTTTTGATGTCCTGTGGACTGGTGAACAGGTTATTGCTAGTATCATAAATGAAGGGTGTCTGATGACCATCTTCTTTATCTTTCCATTTTTGCCTTGCTACCAGATAGAGTTACTTTGTGCCGTCTAATAAGTAATTTTCCAGAAGCTGAAAAAAGTTTCCGATGCCTTGTTCTTTGCTGTTGCAACTGCTCTCTTAGCCTCTGTTAGTCAACCAGTATTCTTTAACCTGGTTCGGCTTTTCTATCTCTCACTTTTTCCTGCACTCATTTCTTTTGTTGACGTCCGTACTTCTGCATTCCACTACCAGCTTTCATTATGTTCCTCATCTCCATACCTACCCCAGCCATACATCTGTTCTGTAGTTCTCACACATGCTGTTTTGAGGTGCTGCCATTTTGCTTCAACTCTACTTATGTCCTCCTCTTCCTGAGATGTTACAGCCCTGAGTACTCACTTTAACTCTTATGTTTTCTCCCCAGTCAACTTCCAGGTCTTCAGCCTAGTCTCAACTTTAGAGCCTTCTCTGACCACTGTTTGCCACCGATTTTGGCAATCAGTGGATTATAACATAGGCTGACTATTTCACTAGGGATGACTTTGCAATCACTGATTCTACTCCAATACCCTTCCCTTACTTGCAAATCTACTTGAGTTGCATGTTGTCCACTCTTGTATGTGATCTTGTGATGGTCTCTCTTGCTGAACCATATGTTAGCCACTATTAAGCCATTTTCCAGACAGAAGTCTAGAATGGCCTGGCCAGGACAACAGGCACTTCATCTCTATCATTTCAAGCTTACTCAACTGTTCAGCCTTCACTCCCCATGTTTCTGTACTATACAGAAGTACCTGGTTGCCCAGGCAGTCCTCAAATGTCATTTTGTCTCTTCCAATATGTGCATTCAAGTCCCCCATTATCAACACCAACTCATGTTGTCCTGCTTCATCTAGTAGGTCCTACTGTGGGGCATAAGCTGAGAATATGAATACTGATTTATCCTTACACACCGGAGTCTAATTCTGATGGTATCCCTCCCTATCTTCTAAAGCCTATCCTCACAATTCCCATACCATTTCTAGTCTGCTGTAGATTCCAAGGCAAGTGGCTTTGTTACACTGCCCTTCCATTTAGTCTCCTGGCTACAGAGGATGTCTCGCCTCCTCCTTACCATTATGTCATCCATTTCCAAGCTCCATCTGGTCAGTGAACCTATATTAAGTGTAGCAATCCTTAGTTCATGTTCAGCAGGTTGACTGGTTTTACATCCAGCTTTTAATCAACATAGCTATTACATGTAACCCAAGCTTGGCAAATGGTAGTTTATTGACTCAGGGCTGCTGGACTTTATAGCAGGCACACACTAGCCAACAGGGACACATAGACCCCATCCCACTATTAGCATGGTTCTATGGTGTAGGTCAGATTAGGCCCGGTCCTCAACTCACTTCTCAACAGCAAATACTCATACCTATTTTTGGCAAGATTTTCACTAAATATTTTTTTTTATTATTTCAAATAAGATGTCTTAAACATTACATGAAATAAAGATAAATGACATATTTACAATTTTAAAACATTACTAACTTCAAACCATTATATAACTATTTACATTGGTGTCTATGCAAATAACATTGAAATTCTATATTATATAGTTAGAAACATAAGATGATATATCTTCTTCGATCTTTTTGAGTATTTCCAGTACTTTCATCCAAGAGTAATAGTAAGAAGTAGATCTTTTAGTTCTGTTCTTCACTGTTAATATTTCCATGTGAGCAACTGTTGTTAAAGTCTCAAATTCCTTGAACGTAGGTGAAGCCTCATTTATCCAGTGTATAGTTATGATTTTACGTGAAATTGCCAATAGTGACCATAGGATTTTAGTGTCTTTTTTTGGTACACAGTTTGGAATAGGAGAGTTGAATAAAATTAAAGACTTTGTTAATTGAAAATTATCATTATAAACAGTCTGAAAAATGGTTAATGGATTTCCAGTACATATTGAGACATATACATTCATAAAAAAACATGCTGCCAATCTGCTTTTATCTTGGTATGGCATCTCCAACATTGATCTTCAATAGAATACATTTTGGCTAACCTATGTGGTGTATAGAAACTTCTGTGTAGATATCTCCAAGTGAATAATTGCCAGTATTTTGATAATGTAGAAAATTTGGAAGATTTTAGAATATTACTTTTTCTTCTTCAACTGGAGGATGGTTGTTTATTAAAGTATAATAATCCCAGTATGATTTTTCATGATAGTTTTTGTTTTTAACAATTTTATAGATATTAGACAAATAACCTGTACCCTGATAAGGCTGTTTTGTGATAAGAATAGGGTATTCAATGAGTTTTGGAGCTTCTTGTCTAACTGAAGGTTGCATTTGTTCTATTTTATTTATAAGAAATTGCCTTAGATTTTGTAAAAATAGCCAATTGTCTTTATTTATATTATAATTATAAATTATCTGTTCCTTTGTTAGAATGTTCCCTTTCTCTATAAGTTGATGCCAAAAGAGTAATGTTTCTTCTTTAAGTATATTTATTTTAGATATTTGGAATGCATCTAGAATATTTGGTGTAAAAGCTATAGAGAAAATAAGAAATATCCAAGAATTAATATTTGGTATTTTGTTTATACATGTTTTGAACACTGAAAGTGTAGAGCTTACATAGTTTGATGACAATTTTTTAATATTATTCCCTTTCCCTAAAAAATAATCTTTTAACATCCATATAAGGGGTGATGGTATTACTGTTAAGTTGTCTTGTATGTGATTATAATTGATTTCTATGTAAATCTGCTCATGGGCTTGTTTCCATATAGGTGTGTATGAATTATTTAACCATAGTGTTATGTTTTTAATAACAGATGAGGTAATATATAAATCAATATCTGGTAAATTAATTCCACCATCTTCCCAATCTGGCAAATGTTTATTTAAGGCTATATGGGGTTTATTTGGAAAACATAGAAAATTTAAAATTAGTTTATTGTATCTTTGAATAATATATTTGGGAGGTAGCAATGAAAAAAATGTGTATTAAGTATAATATTTTGGGAAATATGATTATTTTAATAAGATATAATCTGTCTGCTGTTGAAAATATATATTTATTCCAGTAACCAATTGTTTGTTCTATTTTGTCTAGTATTTTATTATAGTTAAATATGAGAGAATCTGTTAATTCATTGAATAGATTTATTCCCAAATATAATAATTTACTTTTTGTTACTATATATTTGGAAAATCTTTTGTTTATATTATTATTTTTTTTTTTACAATTACAGGGCATAATTTTAGTTTTGTTTTCATTAAATATTAAGCCTGAAATATTTAGAAATTTATTCATGGAGTTAAATAGAGCATTCAAAGACTCATTTGCATCTGAGAGAGTTAATAGTATGTCATCAGCAAAGAGCTGGATTTTAAGGTTTAACATTTTATTAATACAAATGCCCTTTATGTTATTGTTTGATCTGATTTGATTTGCAAAGTGTTCTATGAGTAATGCAAATAACAATGGTGATAAAGGGCAACCTTGTTTAGTTCCCTTTTTTATTGTTATAGGGCCTGATCTATATGATCCCAGTTTAACATATGCAGTAGATTTTTCATATAGTATTTGGATAAGATTATTAAATTTAGAAGGAAAGTTATATTCTTTTAAAACTAGTGAAAGAAAGTTCCAGTTAACCGAATCAAAAGCTTTATTAATATCTAATGAGATTACATTTAAACCTAGGACTTTGTTTGCTATAATCTATTAATGTTAGTATTCTTTTAATATTATCTGAAGTATTTCTTCCTTTAATAAAACCTGTTTGATCTTTGTGAATTAAGAAAGGAAGAAAGTGTTTGATCCTATCTGCGTATATAGCCATAAACATCTTATAGTCTATATTGAGTAATGATATTGGCCTATATGAGGAACACTGCTTCTCATCTTTATCTGGTTTGATAATTGGGGATATCAATGAATATTTCCAAGAGGGTGGTATATTCAAATCTTTATTGGCTATATCATATACTTTTAATAATAAAGATATGGCTTTCTGGGGTATTAATTTATACATTTCTGGTAGCATATTGTCTGGGCCAGGTGCTTTATTTGTCTTGAGCTTTTTAATTTGTGATTTTAATTCTGTCATATTGATTGGTTTGTTTATAATGTCTATTTGTTCTTGTGTTAATTTAATATGAATATTGTTTTCTAAGTATTTTTTTTATATCCTTAGTAGGTGTATCTTGGGTATTTATGGAATTATCAATGTTAAATTGGAGTCTGAATGCTTCTGAAATATCATTTAGTTCCGTAACTCTTTTGTTAGTATTAGGAATAAATATTTCTTTTATTTGCTTAGATTTAATTTATTTTTTTTGTTCTATTAGTTAAGTATCTCAGGTGTGCTGAATTAGTAGAGTATGAGTTTATTTTTATCTTTTCTAAGTTAATCATAATCTTATGATGTAGCAATTCTGTATACTTCTTATTGATTTGTGTAAGTTCTTGAACTTGAGTAGCATTACCCTTTTGTAGTTCCAGTTTCAATTTATCTGCTTTGTTTTGTAAGTCTAGCATATCTTTATTCCATAACTTCCTTTTATTTATGTACCAGGATAATATCTTCCCATATGTAACTGTTTTTAATGAATCCCAGACATATATTTCTGAAATATCTTCTGTGTAATTTATTTCTAGAAAGTTTTTGATTGTTTCTTCATAAAATTCTTTGAAATCTGTCAATTTTGTGATATAGGAAGATATCCTAGTAATGGGATTTGAATAAAATGGTGTAAGCTCTATCTCAAAGACTATGGCATTGTGATCAGATAAGGGACAATTTATGATTTTGACTTTGTCGACTTTTGTTATTAGGTCATTGGCAACATATATTCTATCAATTCTAGAGTTAGTTTTATATCTATGACAATAAAATATGAAGATTAGTGAGTCTGGTTCTGCAAATTCATTTATAGCCTTTAAATACAATGTATCTATAAATTTTGATAGTGCTTTAGAGATAGGTTGTTTTCTTCTTTTGGATTTAGAATCTGTATCTTTTTCATTCATTATACAGTTGAGGTCTCCTGCCAATATCAGGCTACCCTTAGTTAAATGAATTATCTCTTCAAAATGCTGTTTAACTGTTTTTAATCCTTGTCCTGGGATCCAATATAGATTTACTAACATACAGATTCTCTTATTTAACTCTATTGAAACTAGACAAAACATACCTGATGTATCTTGATGAGTAGTGATTATTTTAGGTGTTATAGTTGAGTTGCGAAGTAGTATACCTACTCCTCTTTTTTTGTTTTGTATTGAGAGTTTATTAGTACTGTGTAATTATTAATATTTAAGTTGTTTATATCTTTATCTAATAAGCGTGTCTCTTGTAAAAAGACTATTTGTGGTTTATGTAAGTTTATGTACTTGAATAGGCTTCTCCTTTTATTACTATTATTTAGACCATTAACATTTATGGAAAAACATTTCATTTCCTAGTTTTGAGTTTGTTTTATGTGCGAGTTTATGTAAATATTGTTTATTCTTAGATCCATCTTGAATACAGAATTCAAAAAGTTTTTCTTGTATGATTTTTGCATGTTTCTGAGTGACACCAAAGTGATAGAATAAAAAAAAAAGCAAAGAACTTCCAAACTTGTAATTCTTAACCTTAAAAACCATTCCCCATCACTATGAAGTAATATACCTCTTTGTTTGGTTAGTGAATCTAAACAAACAAACTTTCTACCCTCACAAATAATATTTGGATCAGTTTCTTTTATCCTCTTAGGTTTTTAAATAAAGATAATTGAATAATATATTAAGATAATCTAATCAGCTAAAATATATACATATATTCTTTACTCATCTTATTGTAATTCAATAATACTTATTTCTAATCAGGTTTCAAAAAGGTACAAATATTTTGATTAAGGTAGTATCATTTCAAAGTAATTTAGGGTATTAATAAACATCATGTTAAAATCTATAACTGTATATTTCATACATCTGTTGAAAACTATTTACTGACATTACTGTATAATACAATACCATTGTTGTGCAATTGTTTTAGACTACTCAAGTCCAAAACCAGTGTTTAAATTAATATTTGCAAAGTCATATTGGAATAAAAACATGAATAGTTCTGAAATCACATCATATTTCATGTTTAACATAAACTGAAATGCAATACAATGTACAAGTATATTAATATTTCTTTAGTAGACATTAAATATGTTCCTCTGATTGCATTTTTCAGCTTTTCAAAGATAATTCCCATGGCTGGAGACAACATCACAATTTAGACATCTCCCTTATCCAAGAGACTACTTATAATGTTGTTACTTGATTGAGTGTTTTGTTGTTAACACTTCTATCAACTTTCAGAGGGACTTTGTATAATCAAAACTGGCACAGTACAGAGGTAAAACTGCAGTGCACTTGACCACATTTTTAAAGCAAACATCTATGTATATCACATATTAACTGTTACAGCTTAGACTGACACTTAACCAGTGAGTTTATCTGCTGACAATAAGTGCTGGAGATATAATTTTGACTTGCTTAACACCAGTATTTTAATCTTCTGACTGAATAAAAGTATACTGGAGAACATATCAAAATAATGGAAGCTGCTAAGATTTAAACTATTGTGTATGAAAATGTTACAGGTTAAAATTCCTAACCCATTTTGCAGTAAATAGACAAAATGTATTTAAACTATGAGGTAACACCTTTATTATGTCAAAAAGGTGTTTAAGAAGCTTGTTTTTCCTCTAACATCAGAGGATAGCTATGGTGATCCATGCACTGCAAGAGTATTATTTATCCTGGTAATTGCTTTATGACTGTATATAGAAATATTTAATTCAAATCATTAACTGGCATTACAACAATATTTCTCAGAAAAGTTGTTTTATAGTTAATGACTAGATAAATCTATCATCTCAGTGATGCATTCTATCAAATGTCAAATGCTTTAGCTATAATATAAGTGTCCCCTCGAATTAATCCCCAATGAATTTACGGCTTACTAAACTTTCAGACTAATATTGGCATCTTTTCATGTAGTCATATTGGAACGTGAAAATACAGGTCTGCTAATTAGGAACAATCAGGCTCTCAACTGCTAGACAATACATTTGTCTGCAGAAAGGTTTAAGAATTACAATTGCATTGTCAAGCATTTTTGTTTACACTAACAGTAACATGATATACCCGCATACACTAGTATTGTGTCATTCTTGATCATGTAAAAAGCCAGGTAATATTATAAGAAGGGTGAAGCTACAGCCAGGTAATATAATAAGAAGAGTACAGCCGCAGTCATTATTCAGATGAGCAAACGGGAACAGCATGAGCCATCTAAGGATGGATAGCTCATTGAGTACCTGCCACAATGTATGTTCATAATGCATGGTAACTTAGTAATAAATTAGGGTGTGGGCTAAGCCTCTCCCTCTTCTACTCAAATTAGATTTAACACAATATGTGTGTAGAACACAGATGCTTCGACAAAGTTCAAAGCTATATGGGATATAAATATTGTATAATTGACACATTGGGTTAAATCCACTGTTGTTATATTACTTATTATATTTGTTTATATAATTATTGCTTTTACTTTCTCTATCTAGTATATTATACTGATTTGCTAAATGTACATTTAACCTTCTTGTTGCATCCCACTTGTCCACTTGAGGGCATATTTTGGTAGCAGGACATTAGTAGTATTTTGTAGGAGCACCAGTGTGGGAAATGGCAATTTTCCTTAAAATAAACCTGTCAGTTGCTTGACATTTACTAGTTTCTTTAGAGAATTTGTAAAATAGCAGTGATTTTATTTGCTGATGATTAATTTCTGCTCTTTAAACTCTGCTGTATAAAACATAGTAAGGGATAGCTAAAATGACTGGAAATCTAAACTGACAGAAAGACAATCAGATATATGTCCATATCAAGGTGCTACAAGACATCAGTAGCCATAAACTGAAAGTGCTTCAAAATTATATATCTGTGTATATTTATATGAACCTTTTATATTATTTACATTTCCTTAGAAGGGATTTAGGTTTCTGTATCTTTAAATGTAAACCTAGTTTATTTTCTGACTAGACGTCAATTAGAAAGAGTCAGGGGATGACGTACACAAGTAAATGCGACAAGCAATAAGTAACTCAAGTTTCTAGTGATGTTTATGGCTGTTAAAATGTCTCGAGAACCAAGCGGGAAAAGGTATGCGTTTTTTCTTTTTTCTTTTCCCTTCTCTTACTTGGTGACAAACTCATGTAGTGTGCACGCGAGCACTCTAGTTTGCGAAGTAGTGTTCACAACTATCAAACTTTGCATTTTAAACATGCTATGCCTTATATCTCTACAAAATAAAAGACAACAGGATATCTAAGCTAGTCACAAGCATCTTTCAACTCCGGATGTCCGGAGCCACAACACACCTTATAGCCTCAAAATATCACTTAAGACATATTTTTTCACTGGACTATATCAGTATGTGCATATGGGTCAAATGCAGAACATCTTTTAAGCTTATTTAAAGTAGTCTTATGATACATCCTAATTGAAATACTTCATTTCAAAAGCAACACATTTCTGCCCAGCATTAGCGTTTATGCAAACAGGGACACTTTTAACTTATAAAAAGTAATGCTGTCAGGGATGTAACTGATAATAAGTTATATAGCAGTCACTATTATACCTATTAAGCAATATAACCATATACTGATTAAAATATTATAAGTTAATGAAGATTTTATAAAAAGAAGAGAAAAAATAAAAACAACAAAACACAAAGAGAGAAAATAAATAAATAAATAACTATTTTGGGAACATTATTATGCATTGATTACTCTGATTAAGAATATGAAAATAATAGATGGATAATAATGAAAAATAGAGTAATGTTTAAATTATGCTTAGTATATTGATGTGATTTGAGATAAATGTATTTACATTTATGCTAATTTTGGCATTTAAAATATAATTGAAAACAGTACCCGTTTTGGTGTAACTTGAAGACAGAAAAAACTTTTCTTTTGTTGTTAGTATTATTATTTAGATTTTTACATAATATAACATATGTAAGATTACTTGTCCTTTAGTTTTTTTTTCTTTTGCTCAACAGTTTTCCAATTATTTACTTCAGCATTTCTCTTCGGTGTACTTATTGTCCAGTCCATAGATTCTTCATGTGTTAGGATGTTGTTGTTGGTAAGGTATTTTATTGCTGAATCTACTGTTTCAAAGATTTTTATTCCATTTGGTAAAAAAACTTTCAGTCTTGCTGGGAATAAAAGATGGACTTTCAGTTGCTTTTTCTTCAAGGTTTTTTTTATTGGTAGAAATTCTTTTCTTTTTGAAACCACCTTTGTAGAATAATCATTGTCAAATCTTATTAATGAATCATTGTATTTGATGGGAGGATTTGCCCAAGCATTTCTTAATATAAGATCTTTATCTTGTGTAGAAAAAAGTCTCACAATTATAGATCTCGGCTTGTTCTTACCTGGAGAAGAAGCATTTCCAGAAGCTGCTAATGATCTATGCGCCCGTTCTATACCATATGAAAGAGCTTCGGGTATATTTGTTACATCTGGTATCCAGGTGGTAAGAAAGTTTATCATATTGTCCCCTTCAGATTTTTCTGGTAGACCATATATTCTAATATTATTTCTTCTTGTTCGATTTTCCATATCATCAAGCTTTTCTAGTAAATATGTATTCTGTTGAAGTAAGAATTCAGTTTGTTGTTCCTCTATTTGGACTCTAGTGTCAATGTCACTTAATAACTGTTCAATAAGTGATATCTGTCCTTTCTGCTGTGTAAACATTTCTTGAAGCTGTTCCAGTTGTTGTGAGCACTTTTCTTTAAAAGTATTTATTTTATTGTCCATTGTGTCGATTTTTATTGTAAGTTCCTGTATATTTGTAATGAGAGACTGCAAGTCTTTTTTGAAAGAAGAGTCTTGTGCTGTATTCCTTAGATGACTCATGCTGTAAAGCTGATATTGGTGCTGATTTTCCAGTAATTAATTTGACAGGAATTATTCAAGTTCTGACAATAAATTTTTTCTTATAGATGCTCAGAGTTATTAGAAATAAGTTAGTAATAAAAATTTCTTCAAATTAAATATTATTTTGTAAAATTCCTGTCAGAAATTGTATTGAAGTAAGAGAGCTGAAATGAAGTGCAGCTATCAGTTCGGCATCCTAGCCACGCCCAAGATTTTCCAATGTAACTAAATCAACTAGAGTCAACTTTTACATAATCAAGAGGCTAGCTCTGACACTGTGCGCAGTCTGTGATCCACGTTCCCTTATATTGAGGATACTGTACACCACAGTTGATGCCCAGAGCAGTTGGTCTATACCACATTTGCCCCAGTAGGGGCAAGATAGAGTCTCTGCTGCTGCCTATAACTCTGGTCTTCAGCGAGTATGAAGTGAAAGCACTTAGCATGATTTGGGAACTGGAAGTAACTACAAAGAGACACACGAACAATATGCAGGTTACATACAGGCATTGCAGGAGGTCAGGCTCACACCTTGTTCCTTGTGCACGGAAGCCAAAACCTTAACCATTATGCCAGCTGGTCTACTCATAAACAAATAATGATCAGTATATCAGAAGATGCAAGGTGGCCAGACTAGCTGTAGAAGACTGGGTTCAAATTCTCATTTTTCTGTCAGGCAAGGAAATGGGTTCAGCTATGGACGACAGCTATTTGGAGTTCAAAGCTCGAGTTCACAAACAGGCCAGTGTGGTTGGCTGCAAAGGTAAAAGCTGTAATCTCTATATTAATTAGGGAGTTCAGTCATTGTCCAAGGGGTGGGGAGAGAGAGAGAGAGACACTACTACACTTACCCACACATTTTTTCACTAGATGGTAGAAAGAAGTTAAGTCCATCACACAGCATGCCAACATACACAAATGCAGCAACATCCACACCACTGAATACAATACAATTTTAAAAGAAACTGCAGGAGAAACCAAAAAAAAAATAATAATAAAATGCATGGAAGGCAGTCACTTCTAATAACAGTCAGTGCCTTCAGAGTGTATCTCTAAGTTTATGCCATTCTCTCAGTAGAAAGTAGAAACAAAAGGGGGGTACATGTTATTGGCAGGGTTAATCACTTGGTCCATTTCAACCCGTTATAACAGGATTGAGAATGCAATCCAATATCAAAGGATTATAAACTTTTTCTACAAGGGCAGGTGGTCATACTGAGACAAACAGTGAGGCAGCACTTAAAGGCTGTATTTCAGTGTGATAGCATGTCTTGGGCCTATCATCATTAATGGATTACTGGTTGTTGGTTGGTGGAGTGGAACAGATTATTTATCAAGCTGATGATAGCATCAGTGTTTTCTATAAAGGAGTCCTGCTGACCTTGTCAATGTCACTCCAGGATAAACTAACCTGCACTAGAAGACTGACTTGCAATGAATGAGATAGCATGAGCCTAGCCATATGGGTGCCACCTATCCCATTAAAAGTGCTCAAACATTGACTCGAACAATCTCAATGCCACACTGTAAAGCAGTGTGACAACAAAATTCCCATTTTGCTGAAGTGCAGAATTGCCATGGAAAAGCGACACTTACTTCCTGCTTTTCCTCACTAATTCAGTTACATCCCCAACTCAAACCTGCAGGCTGAGCTACTCTCTGTTAGGTCCAGGTGTTTTATCTCATGCAACAATTGGCTACAATTCATGAAGAAGCAGGGGCTGGGGGTGGAAAAGCCCTACAAAGCCTGTGGCTATAGAGAGCGTTTTACATTAGCACTTCTACAACCACTAATCGAAAGGATTGAGAGATTTGCCTTATTTATTTATCAAAGCTCACAGCCAGCAAGCCAGTGATCCACTCCAGCCAACCACTCCACCAAACTAGACAGCCCAGAAGGGAACGCAGCATGCAAGCCAGCCCAACAAAGACAGTGACTATAGTAGTAATTACAAGAAGTGTTTTATGGCGATAACTTTTTAAAAAGTGAGAATATTGTGTTTTATTTCCAGTTTTACTTTTTTTAATGTTCAAAGGTAAATGGGGGTACACTGTACAGTATTTGAATCTGTAGTAATGTTTAAAAGTGTACATATAATTATACATGTATTATACATATAATTATCTTTTTTTGAGGGGGCTGATGTGTCTTATTATTTGACTCGTGGTTGTTTTGCAAGCAGTAGTTTTTACAGGTGAAAATGTGTGTGTATATAACTTTTATTTTTTTTTGGTGGGCACTTTTCATGGATAAATGCAAAGCATTTCGTATATTACTAATACATGTTATTATGGCTGTTTCAGGATAGTTTGCACAGACAGATGGAAATGTTTTGTGATACTTTACACCTTTTGGTTGGAAACGTGTGCATTTAATTTTTTTTAATCCTGTCTTCAAAAAGTCAAGATGCACCACTCTGGGCACTTTTTTTTATTGCAGCCGTTTACTGATGACTTGCAAAAACAACTTTTAAAAGTAAAAATGTGTGTGCATAGATTTATTTTTGAGGGGCATGTTCAGAGTGAAAACATACATTTGGCATTCTTCTAGTACAGGATAGTTTGCTTTTATGGGTGGAAATGTGTATTTTTTAAATGTAGTCTTCAATAAGTTTAAAATGTACCACTTTGGGTATAGTGTGAATATGGTTGTACTGCTGTTGGGCTTTAACTTAATTTCTTCTTTGTGCTGGGTATATTAGTGCTACAGGTTTATTTATTTTTAATATTAACTGCTTTATTAAGAGGTAAATGGGGTCCATAGGGTCTGCTGTGCATTATCTTCTTCTTATTTCGGCTTTTCCCAGTTCGGGGTCGCCACAGCGGATCATCTGTCCACTCATGATTGGCAGTAGAGTTTTACAGTGTCGAGTTGCCAGCTCGGCACCCAACCTTCCACAGAAGGCATGTCTGCTGTGCATTATAATTTATTTTATAATGGCTGTTTAGTGATAACTTGCAAGAAGCACTTTTAAAAGTGAAAATGTGTGTATAACTTTATTTTGGGGGGGGCATATTTAGAGGTAAACATAATGCAATTGACATTCTATTAATTGACGTTATTTTGGTACTTTCAGGATAGCTTGCTTTTCCAGGTGGAAAAGGGTGTCTACTTTATTCATTTGTTTTAATGCCATCTTCAGAAGTGAACTGTAGTGGCTTCAGTATAGTAGTAATAGAATGCATTGTGGCTGTCCTGGTGTCATGTTTTTTTTTTTTGTTTTTGTGCAGTGTAATTATCATGTTAAAGCTTTAGAAGTTTTTTTTTTCTTGCCCTGGTTAGGTGTTAACTATACTGTGTGCACCAAGCTATGTCTGTAGCTGCTTTGTTGTAACATTTTAATGGTTAAAAGAGCTGCATCTGTTAATAATTTATTAGGGTGCTTTTCATATTCTCTTGTTAGATGCTTTTACTGTTGCTGGGACACAAAACTACTAACAGCATACCTCTCAACTATTCCGATTTTTGTAGTAAGTCTAGCTTTTGCCTCATATTTTTGATCTGCTCCCAATAAAATTTGTGGTTTTCTGGCAAATCTTTTGGGTCTGAAATCACTAATGACCGACATTTTTTTAAATGAGTTCCAGACTTTACATCTTTCAGATAATACATGCTAATGCAAAACCTATTCTAGTAACTTAATTTATAAATGCAATAATTAAAATAGGATTCTGGGCCTCTGCCCCTCATTATTTTGGTTTTGTCCAAATTTCTTGCTCCAAGAAATTGAGAGGTATGACCAAACAGCTGTGTGTTATTGTCAAGGTTTTACTGGCTGAAATGCCCCCCCCCCCCCCTTAGCTTTGGGATCTGCTGTGCCATTACCTCATTAACCAATCTACTCTTTTAATTAGTTTGTAATTTTAAAAATTCTCTTCTCTTCCATTCCTCAGGTCTCCAATAAATCTATCATAGATCAGGTAGTAGAACTACTTTACAAATTGTTTCATATTTCAGCATTTTTACACCACTTTTCAAATACTGTGTTTTTCAAAGGATTTATTTCAAATGCCAGTGTTTTTCATGATAGGTGTTTTGTCAAGCCAGTCCTTTCAGATGTCAGTGTTTCTTCATGCAAGTTCTTTCAGATCCCCACACTTTTTCAAACCAGTTCTTTCAAACACCGTGTTTTGCTGTGTTACTGTATCCTACTAACACAGTTCTGCTAAATGTGTATCAAGCAAGTACCTAATGAAGAGAGCAGCAACTTCAAACAACCAAGTTCGCAGATGACTGCAAACTGGGCGCCATAATCGACTCTCCAGCCGACACAAGCATCCTACAAAAGGGCCTCATAGAAACAGACAACTGGTGCCAGAGCCATGGCCTCAAGCTAAATGCCAAAAAGTGTATAGTCATCCCCTTTGGCAAAAACAAAGTGCCCACAAATTACCACATAGGTGGTAATCCATTAAGTACAGAAGAAGTAATTAGGGACCTGGGGACTCAAGTTGATAGAAATCTCTCATTTGACAACCACGTGGCCAAAGTGGTTAGAAAAATATTTTATATAGCCCACCTAATCATGAAGGGATTCACATCTAGATCAGGGGAGGTCATCATGCCTCTTTACTCATCCCTCATCAAGCCCATAATTGAGTACAATGCCCCTATTGGGATGTACCTTACCAGACACCTGCAGCAACTGGAAAGACCCCAAAAGTACCTCACCAAGAGGATCAAAGGGCTCAAACAGATGCCATATGCTGCCCGGTTAAAGAAACTCCAGCTCTACTCAGTGGCATACCGCCTGTTCAGAGGCGATCTGTGCCTGACGTATAAAGCCATGTCCAACCCGGAATTAATGGACATGCTGCACCTCAGAAAATCCAAATCCCATCAAGCTACACGCTCGACAGACTTGAACCGCAGCACTGAAATAAATAGGACATGCTGGAGGGACAGATTCATAACCCAGAGGCTCCCTTCACTCTGGAATAAAATCCCAGTCCAGGTTAGGCAGAGTCCCTCACTGACTCTCTTCAAGAGGAATCTTGATGAGTGGATGGGAGATCGTAGGTTTACCCCGGGTATCACTTCTGTGTCACTGTTAGACAGAGAAACAGTATACTAACCTCGAAAAAGGGCATAGCAAAATAAATTTAAAATGGCTGGCGAAAGCCAAACACATTCTGGCTAGGCTTATAAATGCCCTAGGGCAGATAGCCTAGTATGAACCTATGAACCTGTGCCAATAAGAGAATGTGCAAGGGGCAGGATGTTTGGAAAATGGAATTCAATTGGATCCAGAAATGCAATGACCTGAAAGTCTGCTCAAAGGAATTCCTGGTCATCCATGGTAGAAGAAATGATGTCACACAAAATAAGACAACTGACTAACATAACACTGATATTGAAGAAAATTGAAGAAAATAATGGAAGATCTAGCCACGATAATACACTGCAAAAAGTCTCAAACACCAAAGTAAAATCCAAATACGATTTAAGTACAAGAAAGATGAGCGCTTTCGCGTAGTGTGACCTACGCTTCATCAGATAACATTGAACAAACTTATTTGCAGTTAAATACTCATGTGCGCGGGAAAACTCTTCATAATAAAACAATTAGTAATCAATTAGTAAATAATATAAGCAACCATAGTTCATTATTATACATATATATCTCACTTAAGAAGACAGTACTATAAATTTAAAATGCATATGCAAATGGTAAACAGTAGTCTGAATAGACTACTACAAAAGTTACTTCATCAAACCTCCTTATAAATAATTTCTCACTGAACTACATATGCTAGATTTATGTATCATTCAAATATATGCTGAACTTAGATATTAATTATATTGCTAGATGTTATTCTAAAATTATGTATATATACATGCAATAAAAATTTTTTTAATTATATAAATCATACAATAACACCTATATTTATAAAAATAACAACTATAACAATTTTAATTTATAATGCATACATTCATTTCAAATGTTATAATAATAATATTAAGTATAAACTATATAATATATAAAAAATGCTTATAATAATGTAAATAATAAAAATGAATAAATTGATTATTTTATTTACAATAGACGTATGTGTGTATATATATATATATATATATATATATATATATGTGTGTAAGATAATCAACAAGCTACGTGAATACCATAATTTTACTTAAATATAATATATATAAACAATGTATATATATTAGACAAATGTACTTGGATTTCATGATTACATTTTAAAATGTAATATATGCAATCAATATTTATGCACTAAAAAATGCACTAAAAAATGCTACCTTCTGCCAACTAGAGCAGGTTTAATGGATAGATAGTTATTAAGACCTGGAGGCAGGTGTGCACTAAGCCTTAAGATCCAGTTTAGTTCAGCCAAAGCCAAATCATGGTCTGGATCTCCACCTCTTTGGTTATGTTGTACTACCTGTAAAACTCTAAAGCAGAACCTATGAGTGGGATTATCTAACATGTGTTTTGCTAATGCATTGATTTCGTTACCCTTGCGAATATCATATAGATGGTTATAAATCCTATCCTGTAACCTTCTTTTTGTCAAGCCCACATAAAAGGCTTGACAAGCCCTGCAATTAGCAAGATAAACAAGATTACGTGTATTACAGTTGGCATAAAATTTGGGAACAAAAACAAAGTCAATATTAGGATGCTTATAGATCTGAATATTGGTGATGTAGCTACATCTATTGCATTGTTGACATGCAAAAGTACCTTGAGTCAATGGTGTAGGAGTATCAAGAGCTTTATTACAGTGATCATTACATAAAATTTGTTTGAGATTCCTACTATTTCTATATAAAAATCTTGGTTTACTACCTACTATCTAATATGTGCATCCATGATGAGAACATTCCAATTATTGCAAATTATTTGCTGTACTTTATTAATGTCACTAGTGTATTTAATAATATAGCTAATCATATTATTCACATTATTTAGCCTATTTGTAGTTCTATATTTAATATGTTCGTTAGATTCATCTAATGAAACAACATGTTCCATATGTGAGAGATCCTTATCACCCAAAACATTTTTTCTTATACGTCTTACCATATTAGGTTCATACCCTCTGCTTATAAATAAAGTTTCCATAAGGTCTGCCTCTTATAATAAATTTTCAGGTTCTTTACATAATCCTGAGATCCTTACAAATTGACTTTTGACTATACCATGAAAGGTATGTCTAGGATGCATACTATCGAATGTGAGAATAGTATTCTTCCATACTGGTTTTCTGTATAGTGATGGAATAATAGTACCATTTTCTGTTATCTTTAAAGTTACATCTAAAAAATGTATTTCAATAAACGAACTTTCCTTTGTAAACCTAAGGAAGGTGGTAGTAGTCTCTAGGTACATCAAAAACTGGTCAAATGACTGTGGGGTACCTTCCCAAATGATAAGTATATCGTCTACAAATTGTTTGTAAAACTTTACAAATCTGAACATCTCATTATTAAACAAATAGGTTTTCTCCCACCAAAATACCACTAGATTTGCGTATGTATTGGCGCAGGGGGTGCCCATGGCTACCCCCCACTGCTGCAAATAACATTTATCACCAAATAGAAAAACATTATTGTAGAGTACCAATTCAAGTAACTGACATACCAAAATTACCCTATCGTTACTAAAAGGTGTTTCATTAATCAATAGTTCTCGAATTGACTGTATACCTATGTCATTTGGTATAGATGTAAATAGATTTCTCACATCTAGAGTAATAAGTAGATACTTATGCTGTACTCTTTCCAATGCTAGGGTACTTAGGCTCTCCAGTAGATCATAAGTGTCTTTTAAGATGGATGAGAACTGATTCACAACAGGTCTCAATGTGCGTTCAAGAAAAGTAGAGATGTTAGAGGTTACCCAATTCCCCCCTGATACAATGGGTCTCATTGGGATGGGGTGAGTATTTTTATGTATCTTTGGTATTCCCTTGATCATGGGCATTACTGGATGTTGTATCGAGAAATAGTCAAAGACTTCTGGACTGATTTGACGACACATCAAAAGATCGTTTAT
Organism: Protopterus annectens; assembly: GCF_019279795.1. Classification (NCBI taxonomy): domain Eukaryota; kingdom Metazoa; phylum Chordata; order Ceratodontiformes; family Protopteridae; genus Protopterus; species Protopterus annectens. The sequence continues at coordinate 1,761,062,082 of NC_056725.1, forward strand.
TGTGTCAGTTACTGCATGTATAATTTTAGTTACATTGCTTTGAACTATTTGCTTATAAGTAGCCTCATCCGATAGCATGTTAAACATATTTCATAGTCTAATGTATTCAGCAATACTACCCCCCCCTTATCTGCTGGTTTTACAACGATATCATGGTTATGTATAAAATCATGTAGAGACTCAGATTCTAAATGCGTTAAGTTATAAAAGCTTCCTTTCTTATCAATTTTATAAAAAAGTTTATAATAATCACATTTGCATAATTTAAGAAAACATTCAATTTGTAAAGGCATTACTGGTATAAAGGAACTCTTACATCTGAACTGCGATAGTTGTGAACTAACATTAGAAACATCAGTTGTATCAGAGAATAATAGCCTTAGACTGATTTGTCGGCAAAAAAGTCTCAAGTCTATGAGAGTTTCACTTAAGGTCGCCGATGTGGCTGGAATAAAATTTAGCCCTCTATTTAGTAGGCTAACATGTAAATCATCCAATACATAACAAGAAAAATTAAATACCAAATTAGTCAGTGTCTTGTTCTCCTGTTCTGTGCAAATCTCTATCCTGAATATTTCCTTTTCCGTGGGCCTCTGCTGTTGGATCGTCCTCTTGTCTGCGATATAAATTTCTTCTGATAAGGTAAAAAAGGTGGAGAGTCTGCATTAACCGGCTGAATTAGCTTAGGTATCGCTCCTGAAGCATGAGCAGCCTGATTATTGAAGAGTGCCTGCTGATTCAGAGGAGGCGTGTCCATAGCTAAACGATCATTGCTACATGCATCAGTTGATAATCCAGATAGAGGTTCGTTGGAACCTGAGAACGCAGGAATATTCAACATTGGCAAAACTGGCAATGGAAATACATCCAAATCTCCATTATTATTAGATGCTGGCATGGTTATGTTATTGCATGACACAGATTCAGTGTTGGAAACAGAATTTTGTGAAACATGGGACCTGGGCCAAACAAATACTTGGCCCTTTAAGAAATCATTATGGTCCCTCATTAATTTGCATTGCTTGGTAAGTCTAAGTCTGTCACTGAACGCATTCACCTGTACAAAGACATTACGTATTTTATTCAAGCAAAGATCAGAGACAAAGCGTTCAGTTAGTTCTTTGTAAATAGTATCTATTTTATTCCGCAAATCTGCTTCTAAGGGCGAAAAATATTTCAACATTAGTCTGGCATAGTTGAAACCTAATTCAATATTTAGGTCTTGCCACTGTTTGAGTAGTGTGGGATGCGAGTCCCCATAGGTAGGCATGCAGACAACCCGCATGCATCTGGGGACTACTTTAAAGTGTAGACAAGCCTCTAGATGCAACCTCTGCCAGGCATAACGTTGCAGCTGGTATAAATTATCCTCTAAGGTTTTCAGTAATTTGTAAAAATCAGTTAAGTTCTCACCAGTGTCATGAGAAGTAGTGTTGCCAAGATCATGAGTAAAGTCCAGAGACAATAAAGGGTTGGCCTCTTGATGTATCAGTCCATTCCAAAGCGTAGCTGTATCCCTCGGCTCCGGGTTTAAAGTAGGCATAATAGCTGTAGATTCCATCGTGTGCAGCAAGTCGCAAACAAAAAAAGCAAAATGTTTCAAGAGAAGAATGCAACCACACTGCTGAGTGGATCTCCCATCAAACAAAGCAAGTAAATTGAAGAAAATAATGGAAGATCTAGCCACGATAATACACTGCAAAAAGTCTCAAACACCAAAGTAAAATCCAAATACGATTTAATTAAGTACAAGAAAGATGAGCGCTTTCGCGTAGTGTGACCTACGCTTCATCAGATAACATTGAACAAACTTCTTTGCAGTTAAATACTCATGTGCGCGGGAAAACTCTTCATAATAAAACAATTAGTAATCAATTAGTAAATAATATAAGCAACCATAGTTCATTGTTATACATATATATCTCACTTAAGGAGACAGTACTATACATTTAAAATGCATATGCAAATGGTAAACAGTAGTCTGAATAGACTATTACAAAAGTTACTTCATCAAACCTCCTTATAAATAATTTCTCACTGAACTACATATGCTAGATTTATGTATCATTCAAATATATGCTGAACTTAGATATTAATTATATTGCTAGATGTTATTCTAAAATTATGTATATATACATGCAATATTTTTTTAATCATATAAATCATACAATAACACCTATATTTATAAAAATAACAACTATAACAATTTTAATTTATAATGCATAAATTCATTTAAAATGTTATAATAATAATATTAAGTATAAACTATATAATATATAAAAAATGCTTATAATAATGTAAATAATAAAAATGAATAAATTGATTGTTATTTTATTTACAATAGATGTATGTGTATATATATGTAAGATAATCATCAACAAGCTACGTGAATACCATAATTTTACTTAAATATAATATATATAAACAATGTATATATATTAGACAAATGTACTTGGATTTCATGATTGCATTTTAAAATGTAATATATGCAATCAATATTTATGCACTAAAAAATGCTACCTTCTGCCAACTAGAGCAGGTTTAATGGATAGATAGTTATTAAGACCTGGAGGCAGGTGTGCACTAAGCCTTAAGATCCAGTTTAGTTCAGCCAAAGCCAAATCATTGTCTGGATCTCCACCTCTTTGGTTATGTTGCACTACCTGTAAAACTCTAAAGCAGAACCTATGAGTGGGATGATCTAACATGTGTTTTGCTAATGCATTGATTTCATTACCCTTGCGAATATCATATAGATGGTTATAAATCCTATCCTGTAACCTTCTTTTTGTCAAGCCCACATAAAAGGCTTGACAAGCCATGCAATTAGCAAGATAAACAAGATTACGTGTATTACAGTTGGCATAAAATTTGGGAACAAAAACAAAGTCAACATTAGGATGCTTATAGATCTGAATATTGGTGATGTAGCTACATCTATTGCATTGTTGACATGCAAAAGTACCTTGAGTCAATGGTGTAGGAGTATCAAGAGCTTTCTTATTACAGTGATCATTACATAAAATTTGTTTGAGGTTCCTACTATTTCTATATAAAAATCTTGGTTTACTACCTACTATCTAATATGTGCATCCATGATGAGAACATTCCAATTATTGCAAATTATTTGCTGTATTTTATTAATGTCACTAGTGTATTTAATAATATAGCTAATCATATTATTCACATTATTTAGCCTATTTGTAGTTCTATATTTAATATATTCGTTAGATTCATCTAATGAAACAACATGTTCCATATGTGAGAGATCCTTATCACCCAAAACATTTTTTCTTATACGTCTTACCATATTAGGTTCATACCCTCTGCTTATAAATAAAGTTTCCATAAGGTCTGCCTCTTTTAATAAATTTTCAGGTTCTTTACATAATCCTGAGATCCTTACAAATTGACTTTTGACTATACCATGAAAGGTATGTCTAGGATGCATACTATCGAATGTGAGAATAGTATTCTTCCATACTGGTTTTCTGTATAGTGATGGAATAATAGTACCATTTTCTGTTATCTTTAAAGTTACATCTAAAAAGTGTATTTCAATAAATGAACTTTCCTTTGTAAACCTAAGGAAGGTGGTAGTAGTCTCTAGGTACATCAAAAACTGGTCAAATGACTGTGGGGTACCTTCCCAAATGATAAGTATATCGTCTACAAATCGTTTGTAAAACTTTACAAATCTGAACATCTCATTATTAAACAAATAGGTTTTCTCCCACCAAAATACCACTAGATTTGCATATGTATTGGCGCAGGGGGGTGCCCATGGCTACCCCCCACTGCTGCAAATAACATTTATCACCAAATAGAAAAACATTATTGCAGAGTACCAATTCAAGTAACTGACATACCAAAATTACCCTATCGTTACTAAAATGATGTCACACAAAATAAGACAACTGACTAACATAACACTGATATTCTACAAGCAAACTTAAGTCACCTGATGACAAAGTGGGCAAGGAACACATACCTTGAAGGACCAAAACTTAAGATTAATGCAGCAGAAGCCTCTGAGGTGTTCCATGCAGTTAAGCATTATTTCTCCTACAACAGTTTAGACTATGCAGAAAAACTGGCAGCCAGTTGTATATCAACTTGGACTTTGCAAAGAAACTCTTGTGCGAGAACCAAGGCTGAAGCCATTGTTTAACATTTCTGGGACTGCACTCATTGAAATGCCTCTTGTCTTGCATGACCAGCAGAAACCAGGCAATTAATGTGCCAAATCACTGGATGCTTCCAACAAAAGGAACATATTTTTTTCCACTTGTTGTGCAGTACTTTTCCAAATAGGAAGGGGGGTGGTGAATGGCCTTTTGGACTTCTATGCAGACCCTGATGAATCTGCCCAGGCCATACTTTAGTAGATTTCAAACATTATGCCCTTGAGCAGAATTTCAGCATGTGGGGCTAATAATGTCAGTGTCATCTATGGAAAGAAATCAGGTATGTATACCCCACTAACTCATTCTCTCCACTAGAGCTCAGGAAATTTTGACTGTAAATTCCAATGGGTGGGGTTCTCAGCCTTTTGAAAGGATCAAATTATGTCCTCACATTCAAAAAAATATATATCTTTGGAACCACAGGGGTTACTAAAGAAGCATCGATTAGAAACTCTTCAGCACTACTGGTAATATTCTTTAAGATCTAGGTTTTAAACTGAATTTAATAAGTCACAGTAAACTTGGTAACTACTAAGTACATAATATTTTGTAAACTACTTTCAGTATTTCAGCAGCCACTCAAGTCACACATATACTATTAGAAGCATTTTGCTCATCCAGCTGAGAGCTTTCATATGAGGCTAAACAATCCTGTCTGTGCTCCCTGGTTATTGAGATATTTAGAAAGCACGATATTTAAGACAATATAAATATGACATGAACAACAATTAGTATCTCTTTACCTGCATTAGACAGAGGTCACCTACCAATATAGTTGAGTTTGCCATTGTGTAAATTTTAAAACAAAATCTTTCAATACTTTGTATGTAGCATGATTTTGGAATTTTTTATGCAAATATGAATAAGCAATATTTGATGCCTACAGACATCAGTGGGATGTAACTGCAGAAGCACCTGGAGGCATCACTCGGCTGTAATGAGTTAAAAGAAAAGTGTCCATCACTCCAGAAGGTTAACTGCAGTGCCCAAATAATTCATATTGCAGCCAAAAAAGCTGCAGCACAACTACCTTATGATGTGTAAGCATTTGTGATGAAACCTTTCAGTTATTTCTCAGATTCTGTCACAAGGACCAGAGACTTAAAATACTTCTTTGAGTTCTGATGTATGGAATTATTTCTCAGATTCTGCCACAAGGACCAGACTTAAAATACTTCTTTGAGTTCTGATGTATGGAATTTGAGAATCTCTTACGGCACATAACTCCTGACAATTACTGAGATAGTAGTAAAAATATCCCAGTGCTCCTGCCCTGAGCAGCCAAGTGCTCCAGATTATGTGGAACACACTGCATTTGACCATAAGTAATCCCACTGTTCCTCTGTTCCACACTGAACAGCTTTGGCTCTGCTACATGACTTTAGACTGGTTTGTATACCGCAATTACTGCCAATCAGCATCCCAGTATACAGACCAATCAAAAAACTGTTCCTGAGAATGGCAGCCAATGAGAGCTCCCAAATACATGACCATTTCATGTAGGAAGGGTGGTAAACAATCTCGTTTAAAGAGACAGAGAAAAAATAAAACAGAAGCAAAACAATACCAGCATTTAAAAAGGAAACATTTTAACTGCTGGTATTGCAGTTATTTACTTTGATACAGTTTTGCTTCTATTTTATTTTTCCCTCTAGTTAAATGTAGATCGCTTTCAACCTTCTAGAGTAATAAATCTGGACAAAGCCAATAGCCAAACATAACATAGTGCTAAAGCCACAAAAAATAGGGACAGTTTTAGACAGTGCTCTTATAAACTTAGCAAGTTGCTAGACTAACAGGTTTTGTGTTACCACAAGTGATCTAAAGGATATGATGTCTGCTACTCAAATTTATGTCATTATCTTATTTCATTCCTCTGTGATTGCCAGAAAACTACATATTTTATGAGGAACAGACCAAAAATATGAGACAAAAATTTGGGCATGCTGCAAAATTCTGGGCAATTGACAGGTATGACAAGGGTGTGTGTGTATGTGTGAGTGTCATAGCACTCAACCTCTTAGCACAAGAAATCTGGACATAGCTTTAATTAATATGGAGACAAAGGCCCAAAAAAGGAACCAATTTTAAATATTGCTCTTATAAACTTAGAAAGTAGCTAGAATAACATGCTGGCTTTGTGTTACCATATATGTTCCGAAGGATATGATGTCTGAAACTCAGATCTCTGTCATTACCTTATTATTTCATTCTTTTGTGATTTGCCAGAAAATTTTATGAGGAACAGACCAAAAATATGAGGCAAAAATTTGGCCATTCTGCAAAACTCTGGGCAGCTGAGAGGTATGACAAGGGTGAATGTGTGTGTGTGTGTCCGTCCAGACATACATTTTGGTTGAAAGGCCATGGTCAATGTATGCTTTTTGTGCAGTGCGAATAGGGTGTTCCACATTTTGACTGTTTGTCATATGCTGCTATGGTCTGTGTTCCACATCTCCCTCTTAGCAGGTTGAACCCTGTCCTAAACCATCCTGACATAATTCCTCTCCCACGGAGAAGAGGAGATTCCCCCCATCAGATATGGCTGTACTTTTCATAAAATGAGCATGGGGGGAATGCATTGCCTACACTGCCCCAGTACTATTTGCACTTTCTCATTGTTGTTCTCATTGATTTCAATGAGCACAGAAGTATGTTAGAAAAAAAACACTTAGTGTCATGGAGATGTTTTCAGTGAAGACCTCTCTCAAGACAAAACTGCAGACAAGAACTGAAGAGGATTTCTTTAGTAGAAAACCTACGGCACTTATGAACTCATTAGACAGCACTCATTTTAACAAGCCGAAAGAGACTATCATGTTCTTGGAGACAGCAGTCAAGTACTTAGAAAGTACAGTTGTGTACACCTACCATAAATGTAGATGTTCGAGTGTCTTCACTGTTGCAGTCATAACTGTAGGGTGATCCTGCCGGCAAGCAGCCTGAGGTCGGCCAGAATCACAAAGTCTGGGTCCGGCGTCGGCTGCACAAGCTAGTACCCTGACGTCAGTACGCTCTGGTACATAGCCCTCAGCCGACGCCATCTTCTCCAGCCTTTCTTGCCCCAGATGTCAGAAATCCCCAATAAACAAAAAAAATGAGTCCTACAAGGAAACACAAACACACCATAAAGTGAAAAAGAGGGGATAGGAGGGAGGGAAACACCAACTGCAACAGTGAAGACACTCGAACATCTACATTTATGGTAGGTGTACACAACTGTACTATGTTCTTCGTGTTTCACTGTTGCAGTCATAACTGTAGGGTGGAATCCCAAAGCAGTGAAGAAAGGGAGGAGGCTTAGATAGAAGAAGGGGCAGTAAGAAGGCCCTGCAAAACAGCAGAGGCAAAACCTGCCCTGGTCTTAGAATACAGAGGGAGATTGTAGTGCTTGGAAAAGGTATGCACAGAACTCCAAGTGGCAGCTTCCAAGATATCCTTGGTAGGGACTCCTCTGAGAAAAGCAGTAGAAGTGGCAGCCGCTCTAGTAGAATGACTTCTCACAGTACCTGGAAACTGTTTCCCATGATGAGTGTAACAAAATCTTATTCCATAGGCAATCCATTTGGAAATAGTTTGTTTGGAAATAGCCTTTCCAAGAGAACTGGAGGCAAAAGAAACAAACAATTGGTTAGATTTTCTAAACTCTTTAGTCTTGTCCAAGTAAAATCGTAACTGCCTGTGTACGTCCAATGAATGCAAAATCCTTTCCCCTTTATTTTGAGGATTAGGAAAGAAGGTAGGAAGGTGAATTGTCTGATTTAAAGTAACTTTCGAAATCACCTTAGGCATGAAAGTAGGATTGGTCCTCAAGGATACTCTGTCAAGATGGAAAATTAGGTATGGCTCCACAGCCATAAGAGCTTGCAACTCTGAAACCCTTCTGGCAGAATTCAATGCTAACAAAAGAACTGTCTTCCAGGATAAAAATTTAATATCAGAAGCCGCAGGCTCAAAAGGAGGCAAAGTGAGTTTTTCCAAAACATAGTTAAGATCCCAGGCAGGGACAGGAGGGGTCCTAGGAGGCCTCAAATTCTTAGCTCCTCTCAAGAATTGTCTCACCAATGGATGAGAAAAAGCAGGAGGGTCAGTATTAAAATGAGCAGATATAGCAGAAGCATGAATCTTAATGGAAGAAAAGGAAAGGCCTTTAGACAAAAGGTCTGAAAGGTAAAGCAAAATAGACGAGAGATCAGGCACAAAAGGGTTAGAGCCACGGTCCTGCATCCAAATACAAAACCTTTTCCATTTTGAGGCATAGGATTTCCTAGTGCTAGGCCGTCTGGCTTCTAGAAGAACATCCAAAACTTGTTTGGGGAGCTTAGAAGAAATCAAAGCTCCTTGAAGAGCCAAGCTGCCAGGCAAAGGGTCTTGAGATGAGGGAGTAGCATCTGACTCTGATGCTGGGACAGAAGAGAAGGGTACAGAGGAAGGATCCAAGGGGGTTCCAAGCACAGATGTTGTAAGGTTGGATACCAAAACTGTCGAGGCCAATTTGGAGCAATCAAGATGATGAACTTGGGCTTGTCCTGCTTTATCTTCAGTAATATCCGGGGAAGAAGAGGAAGAGGAGGGAAGACATATCCTGAAAGGTTCCTCCAACTGAAAGACAGGGCATCCACTTTCCAAGCTGTTTTGTGGAAGGACCTGGTGCAAAAGAGAGGCAGCTGATGATTGAGATGGGATGCAAACAGATCTATCTGGGGACACCCCCAAACTGCAGTTATTCTGTGGAATAAGTTGGTGTCTAGCATCCATTCGTGAGGATCCAAAATGTTTCTGCTTAGGCTGTCTGCTAAGAGATTCTGCTTTCCTGGAATAAATTGAGCCTGAAGATGCAGATTCACACTTAGAGCTATGTCCCATAAAGCCATTGCTAGTCTGCAAAGGGGGCAAGAATGAGAGCCCCCCTGCTTGTTTATGTACCACATGACCGTGGTGTTGTCTGTACGAATTAAAAGAGGCCCTGGTTGCAAAAGGGTCTTGAAGGCTAAAAGAACATTTTGAACTGCCAACATTTCCTTCAGATTGATGTGTCAGTGAATGTGATTCTTTGTCCAGGTCCCCTGCTGGCAATTGTTTACTTTAGAAAATGTGCTCCCCAAGCATAATCCGAGGCATCCATGGTTATGATTTGAGAAGGTTGAGGTAGACAAAAAGGCTTCCCTTCGTTTAAAGCGCACACCCTGGACCACCAAAGGAACTCCTTCTGGAGGCAGGGGATCAGAGGAATCAAAGTGTCCAGATCTTGGTAATGCTGTGACTATACACTTTTCAGGTACCATTGAAGCTTTCTCATATGAAGCCTTGCATTTGGAATTAACAGAATGCATGAAGCCATATAGCCCAGTGCCTGCAGGAATTTCCTTGCAGTGAGCTGAGTTAAGGTTGCCAAGGTTTCGAAAATTGAAGCCAGCTGTATTTGTTTTTCTGGAGTAAGGAAAGCCCTTTGTAAGGTTGTATTTAGGAGGGCTCCCAAAATATCATTTGTTGAGAAGGAATCAATTGGGACTTTTTTACGTTCACTGAAAATCCCAGGAGGAGGAAGAGACGTTGAACAAAATCCAGATGTTGAAGTAAAAGGTCCTTGCTGTCTGCCTGGATAAGGCAGTCGTCCAAATAGGGGTAAATCTGAATCCCCTGAAGTCTGCAATAAGCCACTACTGGGGCCAGGCACTTGGTAAAAACCCTGGGCACAGTAGATAAACCAAAGGGCAGTACAGAGAATTGAAAGTGCCTCGAGCCTGCTTTGAATCTGAGGAATTTCCTGCGTTCCTGCCTGATGGGAATGTGTAAGTAGGCCTCCTTTAGGTCCAATGTCACCATCCAAGCGTCCTGGGAGAGTACTGGAAGCAGTTGTTGTAGAGTAAGCATTTTGAATTTTGGAATTTCCAAAAAGGTGTTTAACACTGAAAGGTCCAGAACAGGTCTCCATGAGTTTTGTTTTCTTGGAACCAGAAATAGTCTTGAGTAAAAGCCTTTTCCCATTTCTGAGAGAGGAACAGGCTCTATGGCTCTCATGGCCAGGAGAGCATCCACTTGATTTAAGGCCTCTGCCCATTGATGTTTTGGCAGATCTGGCCAACCGATAACCCTTGGCAGAGTATGAAAATGGAACTTGTAGCCTCTTAAAATCACGTCCAATACCCATTTGTCCTGGGTAATATGAGTCCAATTTCTGTAAAAAAGAGAAAGCTTTCCTCTGAGAGGGGCATCCAGGTAGGGGGGTCCTGAAGCCCAACCGAGAGAGTCAATGAGTCTGCTTCCTTTGAGATTGGGATCTGTCTTCTCCCCTTCTAGGTGAAGAAGCAGTCCATTGTCTGGATCTGTAAGAGGCCTGAGCTTGACCACGACCTCTGGAGCGTCTGTATCTTCCCCTTTGAGGCCTGTCAGATGTGGGAAAGGACCAATTTTTGGAGGGCCAATTCCTGGAAAATCTAGGAGGCTGAACTTGTAAGAAATCTTTCACAGTCTGCATAGATTTTGCCTTTTCTTCCATCTTTTTAATAACCTCTTCAGCCTTGGATCCAAATAAAACATCATGCTGAACAGGGGCATCTAAAAGTTTAGCCTTAACCTGTTCTGGCAAACTTTGTTCACAAAGCCAGGCATGTCTCCTAATAACAGTACCAGAGGCTGCGGCCCTGCAAGAAGCTTCCAAAGCATCAAAACCACAATGCAAACTATGCTTGTTCACTTGTTCAGTTGCATGCAATACATCCTGCAATTCCTTATCCTCTGCACATGCCGGAAAGGTAGCAAGCTTTTGCTTCAAAACAGACAAAAGAAATTGCTGATACTTAAACATATGAAACTGGCAATTTAAAGCCCTAATAGCAAGGGTAGCAGAAGTGTATACCTTTTTACCCCACCTGTCTAAGGCACGAGAATCCTTCTCGGAGGGAATAGGATTTTTAGAAGAAGCAACCTTAGCAGCCTTAGAACCCTGAGAAATAGTTTCAGGATCCGCAGAAGGGTTCTTGAATAAGAATAAATGAGAATCAGGGACCCTGTAAAATCTATCAGGCTTAGAAGAAGCAGGGGGCATGGAATCAGGATTCAAATTAGCCTCAGAAAAAGCATCATCCACAATATCAAGAACAGGAGGAATAGCTAAAGGCCTGTGTTGAGGAAGAAGAAGGAATTCCCTAAGCCTCTTCTTGGAAGCAGAATAATCCTGACCTTCCCAATGAAAATGTTCCCTCATCTCATGTAAGGTCTCCCCAAAAGAGAAATCCTCAGGCGGAGAAGCAGAAGGCAGGGAATCCTCTGCATCCGAATCCTCATAAGGAGGAAAGGAATATTCCTGATCAGAGGAAGAAACAGAAGATACAGAAGCCTGGTCAGAGGAATCCAAAGGAACATCCTGTCGAGGCCTTTTCTCTGGAGGGGGGTGAGAACCCCTAATCATCGTAAGCAAATCTTCAGCCATCCTTAGCAATTGCTTCTGTGTCTTGGGAGCTTCAGAAGTAGCTGGAACAGAATCTTTAGGTTTAACTGGAGTCTTGGACTTTGCCTTTGTCTTTGAAATGGTAATGTGAGTAGGCCTGAATACCCCCTCAGAAGCCCATACCTGCACAGCGGTTCTGGACCCATCTAAGGGAGCGACGTCCGAAGGTCCTGCAGCAGATAAAACAATAGGTCTTGATGGCTCCCCATGGGAGTCCGTATCGGCCATCGGTTCAGAAGTGGCAGACGACAGGGGCTGCAAAAGCGCCTCACTGACGACAGCCGAACCGGATGCTGGCTCCAGCTGCGACGAATCCTGTTTGGTCCTCGGAGGCCTGTCCTTGTCTTTGCGCTTCTTTTGAATTCCGGTAGAATCCGACGGCATTCTATAATTGAAGCGTCTGCCAAAATAATTTAAAGCCCAGTCGTACCGACGCTTAATAGTGCGAGAATTGAACCTGGCACAGAACCGACAACAAGAAACGTCGTGGTCAGGGCCTAAGCAAGGTAGACAGTAAGAGTGGAAATCTTTATGAGGTATCTGTTTTCCACACGCTATACAATTATTAACTTTTTCTGACATCGGAGGAACAAGAAAAAGATTCCCCAACGGGGTACTTAGCTGTGAGAAGAGAAGTAAGAACTTCGGACTGACAGCAATCAAATACGTAGATCGAAAATCGCCAACCAACCTTGCGAGCTGCTTTCCACCGCACGGCAAGAAAGACTGAAGAAGATGGCGTCGGCTGAGGGCTATGTACCAGAGCGTACTGACGTCAGGCTACTAGCTTGTGCAGCCGACGCCGGACGCAGACTTTGTGATTCTGGCCGACCTCGGGCTGCCTGCCGGCAGGATCACCCTACAGTTATGACTGCAACAGTGAAACACGAAGAACATCAGTGGCCTGATTTTAGTGAAAATAACTACTTGTTTGCACTATGTCATCTTTAACTGAGCCCTTTGTATTCAGTAAATTACTCAGTATGACCACTGCCCAGATTCTGCAGGAGGCAATCTTTTCCAGGAATATTTAACAAGCAAGCCCTTTCTCCAAGAATTATGTACCACAGGCTTATCACCAGGAGAAAAGTGGCTGAAGCTTTTCAGAGAAAAGCCCAAGCTGACTGCCCTATATCCAGTAATTGATAGGGTATTATCTATACCCACATCCAATGCATTTGCAGACAGAACTTTTTCTTTGATTAAAAATAAATTGACAGATATGCCAAATCCTTATAGTGTGGACCTGTTAAAAGCGGAGCTAATAATGACTGCAAAATTACCAGATGCAATGCAGTGACTTTTATTCAAATATAATCAAACCAGGCACATCTTCATGCCATCAAATCAAATGCAAAGTACACATTCATAAAGAAATAACTGATTTATTTAAGTCTGCTTGTAGTGTCCAGTATGTAAATGTTTTGATTTTCTTGTTTAGAATAGTTTTGGTTAGTGTAATTTTTACATTAAAAACGCTGGTGAATTATACACAAACAATTTTAGTGTACTTGTGTGCAGAATGTAGATTTTTGGTTTTCTTGTTTAGAATAATTATGGTTAGTGTAATGTGCAGAATTTAGTTTTTTGATTTTAAATAAGCATACTTACCTGTGTAATATGTATAGTGTGTTTTTTAGTAAAGTTTACTTATTTTACAGCTGTGTAATGTGTCTGTTTTTGCAGTAATGTTTCACTTTTACTGTTCAAGTGGCATAATTTAAACGATTTCTGAGAGATTTCAGTATGCAATATAATAACTTCACACTGTGATACCCATAACTGCATCTCTTTCACCACTCCTGTGGTGATGTGATAGGTAGATGGTGCAGCCAAACCCCATGTCCCACTTGAACCGCTAAAATGTGGCAACCCTACCTAGCCACTGTGAAAAAGAATTAAACAGAAAGAGACAGATTTTCCGCCAATAACAGTTAAGAAAATGAAGGATGACATTCTGGGAATTTGGTGATCCAAACAAAACATGTCAGATGGAAATGAAGATTTTTCAAAAATAAACATTTTTGTATAATGCATAATACAGTGATTTGTAGCTTTCTGTATATTACTAATTGATAAATGGCAATTAAGCCATATAAAATAAAAGACAATAACGTAATATTGTAATGAACTGAGATAAAGCTGTGGCAGGGTAGGAAAGGAACAAAAGTTTTCAACACATCTCCAAGGGAAATTGCACCAAGTAATAAAAATAGCAAATAGTTGAGTAAGCCACATGTATTTTTCTGTCTAAAAGAGTTCAACTTATAACATATGTTTCAATCTACCAGAGAAGGTGCGACTTAATGAGGCTAATTGGGAGTTATTATGCTAAAAAGCCTTTCAAAGGAGTACAATGGGTTTATCTAATGCATTCCTCAACTTCTGGGCCCTTTTGCTCCCTATTTACAGTTTCCTCTATAAAGGAACAGCAATACAGCGTTTATAATTCCCCAGACTTTGAGTGCTCCAATACAACTGCAGGAGGTAGGGAAGTTCTTTTTCTTGTGTTTCCAGTACGCTGTATTTCCCTACTGTAAACTCTTGTGCAAGTCTCTCTCTGCATCAGCTTCTCTCAGGGCTTTTTATTGGCGAGTGTGATATTTTTTTATAAATACATTCTTAGACTGCAAAGTAGTATCAGTTTGCTCATTAATGTGGAATCTGCATTTCTCCTGGCTTTTCTCCAGTCACTGTGCTGCATATGCATCCAAAAACATTGAAAGACTGGTTGTTTGGGTCATGTTGGCCAAAAACTTGCTGTGGATGCATGTGTGTACTTGGCTATTAAACTTCGGCCCTTTACTGCTGTACTTTTTGATACTGATTTGCCTTTGCTGCGGCATTCCTTTCCCAGCTATTCCACATGGTCTTGGTTGCCAATAGCAACTGATTTCCAAGTTTTGTGTGTGCATGACTGTGTAATCACGATCTAGCTTTTTTACACTCGCTAAGCTATTTATTTTTTCTTATTTTACACTCTCTAACAGCTTAGCGAGTGTAAAATAATAGCTTGTTGGATCATAATTGCACGCTCACACACACACACACACACACACACACACACACACACACACACACACTTAAATTGCTGATTTCCACCAACGTTTTGGCTGATGCCTCTCATCCATATGCGATGTACTCCAATCTAGGCTCGGATTCATCACTAGTTTACAATTATGTGGATTAGCTGCGTGTTGAGAAAGCTGTTAGGAAAGGGTTTTGAATATGCCGACTATGCTTTCTTGCTGCAGGTTTCTTTCAAAAGGTGCATGAACCTGTATTCCAGGCCTGTTTTATTTCCCTCTGAATTAAGACACTCAGGGTTTGAGTTCCCTGCTTAGTCGTTTTGGAGTTATGTTCTGTATTGAGCCAAACTTAATTAATACAATGATAAAGATGAAAAAATAGGTAGTAAAATCAAACTAAATCAAACAATAAGTAAAGGCACTAGTTGTCGCTGTCCAGCTGTTACTTGTTAAGGGGAGTAAATGAACCATAATGGATTAAAGATAATGTGGGTCTGATGTCTGCGGAAGGGAGAAGATATTCTGGTCTGTTACACCAGTCACTCATGGCACTACCAGTTTCCAAAAGCTGACACTTAGAACTGTTTTCTTGATCTCAGTGCACAGACTGTCCATTAAAAAAAGCAAGAAAATATCAGTTTCTGTAATATTTTGCCTCTCTCTCTCTCTCTCTTTTGACTTTTGATCATGGGCTTGACTTTTTAAAATGTTTTCTTACGGTGTTTCATGTACCTATTGCATTGCTCATTTGGTGCATATTATACCGCAATTTTTTTTCCCCAGTAAAACTGTAAGTATGAACATAAAACAAGTCCGAAAATAATGACAGACATTTGAGTTTCAGATTTCATGCCTTTCAGAAAATCCTTGCTAATGCAAAACCTTATTCTATCAATTGTATATATCTGGAAGAGAAATTAAAAAGTGTCCCTATTTTGGGGCATTTCTCCCCCCATTATTGACATATTCCTCCAGACTTCTTGCTCTAAGAGGTTGAGACTGGTGGTCAGACTAAGCACTGTAGCTAGCAACTACTTGCTACACTGTAGCAAGTATTTTGTTACAATTAAAAGAAGAAATTAAAAGTAAATTTTTTACTTTATAACTGTAACAAAATACTTGCGACAATGTAGCAAGCAGTTATTACAGTTCAGACCACACAGCAAGCACTACCGCTCTCAGTCTAACCGCAAATGCGATACCGGATTTTAAAATCCAGTATTTCATTAATCAAAGATCGGGATCAGTTGATTGCATTTGTAGTGATCAGTGTGTGGTGTAAACTGTAACAAAGATTTTGTTACAGTTTAAAAGTGAAAAATTATTTTGATTTCTTCTTTTTTTTATCAAAACCTGAGCGATGCAGTGTTCCTGCAGTCAGAGTATACGCTGAAATCATGTGTTGTGAAGGAAAGTACGCTTACCATAAATGTAGACGTTCAAGTGTATTCACTGTTGCAGTCATCACATTTGGGTTATATGCTTGCAGTAGCCCTCAGTCGGCCTGATTATCAAACTCTTGGTTGCTGTCTCATCTTCCGTGACATCGGGTAGTCAGGGGTATAAAGCATGCAGCCAACGTCATTACATCAGTTTTTCTTGCCCCAGATGTCAGGTGCCCCCATAATGGGAAGCAATTATATACAAGGTTACACCTCCAACAAAAAGCAAATACACCAAAAAGCTTTAAGCATAGTAAATCAGAATAGAGGAAAAGTCAATCGAAGTTTAGGGGCTGGAGGAAGGGTAACCAGGACTGCAACAGTGAATACACTCAAACATCTACATTTATAGTAAGTGTACACAACTGTACTATGTTCTTCGTGTTTCACCATTGCAGTGATCACATTTGGGTGGATTCCCAAAGCTAAGGATGGGAGGAGGAATTTAGATAGCATTAGTACCAGCTATAAGGTCCTGCAAGACTGCAGTGGCAAAGCCAACTCTGGATTTAGAGAAAATTGGTAAATGGTAATGCTTGGTGAAAGTATGTACAGAACTCCAAGTAGCACCTTCTAGGATGTCCCTGGGTAGGGACACCTCTGAGAAAGGCTGTAGAGGTAGATGCAGCCCTGGGTGAATGGGGTCTAATCCCCTGTGGGACAGGTTTTCCATGGTGCTTATAGCAGAAATGAATGCAATGGCCTATCCAATTAGAAATGGTTTGCTTTGAAATAGCCTTCCCCTCTGCCCCTGCAGCAAATGCCACCAGCAGTTGTTCAGATTACCTTTGAGGTTTAGTCCTGTCCAAGTAAAATCTAAGTTGTCTGTGCAAATCTAAGGAGTGCAGGATCCTTATCCCTTTGTTCTGTGGATTATAAAAGAAGGTTGGCAAATGAATGGATTGATTAAGAGCCACACTGGATACCACCTTGGGCATGAAGGAGAGATTGGTCCTGAGGGACACCCTGTCCACATGAAAGATAATGAAAGGCTCCACTGCCGTAAGGGCCTGTAATTCAGATACCCTTCTTGCTGAAGTGATTGCTAAAAGGAAGGCTGTTTTCCATGAAAGGAATTTTAACTCTGCATTTGCAGCTGGCTCAAAAGGAGGAAGAGTGAGTTTTTCCAATACAAAGTTAAGGTCCCAGGCTGGAGTTGGGGCTCTCCTGGGTGGTCTTAAGTTTTTGGCCCCTCTGAGGAACTGCTTGAGCAGTGGATGAGAGAAGATGGGTGGTTCTGTGTTGTAATGAGATGAAATGGCTGAGGCATGAATATTGATGGAGGAAAAAGAAATGCCCTTGTGAAGCATCTCAGTTAAGTATTGAAGAATCTTCTGAGGTAAACTTGAGTTTGGTTCCATGCACAGAATTTTTCCATTTTTCAGCATAAGACTTTCAAGTACTAGGCTTCCTTGCCTCCAAAATGACATCTAACACTTGTTTACTGAGGGATGTTAATGGAGAGATTAGATAATTAGCCAGGATGCCAGGTTCAGAGTTTGAAGCTGAGGGTGCAGAATCTGGCTCTCCTGCTGTGACAGCAGGGTAGGGGTCTGATGCAAGTGCCATGGAGCCAGCAGTGACACACTGCGCAAGAGGGGGTACCAGTGTTGGCGTGGCCAGTCTGATGCAATCAGTATAGTCCTTGGTTTGTCCTGTTTGATCTTTAGTAGTACTTTGGAGAGGAAAGGCATAAACTGATAAATTTTTCCAGCTGAAGGACAGAGCATTCACTTTCCAAGCTTGTTTGGTGGGAGTCCTTGTGCAGAATTTGTCCAATTGGTAGTTCTGGGGGGAGGCAAACAGGTCTATATCTGGGCTCCCCCATTTGTTTATCAACATGTTGAAAGTCTTTGGTTCCAGTTTCCACTCGTGTGGGTCCATGAGATTTCAGCTTAGTTCGTCTGCCAGTGTATTTAGTTTTCATGGCAGGAATTGAGCCTGTAGATGCACAGAGCCATGGCTAGTCTGTAGAGGGGGTAAGAATGGGTATCCCCTGCTTGTTTAGGTACCACATAACAGTGGTGTTGTCCATCTTTACCATTAATTGTCCTGGAAGAGGTCCTTGAAGGCTGTCAGAGTATTCTGTACAGCTAACATTTCTTTTTGATTGATATGCAGGTGCATTTGACTTGGGTTCCATTTGCCCTGAATGCACTTCCCTGCCAGGTGAGCCCCCCCCCCCCCCCCCCATGTATAGTCTGGTGCATCTGTTAGGGTTTGGACGGCAAGGGGGTAGAGTGAATGGTACTCTCTTGTTTTGGTGGCAGGCCTCTACCCACCAAAGGAACTCTGACCGTAGGCAAGGTATGATGGGAATCATTGCTTCTAGATCCTGAGAATGTTGACACCATAGGCTTTTTAGATACCACTGTAGTTTCCTCATATGCAGTCTTGCATATGGAATTAGTAGAATGCAGGAGGCCATGAACCCTAAGGCTTGCAGTATTTGCCTTGCAGACAGCAGGGATTTTGTGGCCATTAGTTTGAAGTAAGTTGTCAAATTAATTTGTTTCTCTGGAGTGAGGAAAGTCATCTGGGAAATTGTGTTCAAATTTGCTCCCAGGAATATAATTTGTTGACAGGGTAACAGATGTGACTTCTTTTCATTTATGGTGTACGCCAGACAAGTTAGCACCTTTTGTACAAATGCCAGATGATTCAAAAGTATGTCCTGGCTTTCTGCTTGAATTAGACAATTGTCCAGGTATGGGTACATTTGAATATTTCTTTGCCTGCAAAAAGCAATGACTGGAGCTAGGCACTTTGTGAATACCCTGGGCGCAGTAGATAAGCCAAAGGGCAGTGCAGAGAACTGTATGTAGCCTGCTTTGAAGCGTAGGTATCTTCTGCAAGACTCCCTGATTGGGATGTGCAGGCAGGCTTCCTTTAAATCCAGTGTTGCCAACCAGGCATCTTTGCCTAGCATAGGAAGCAACTGGTAAAGAGTTAGCATCTTGAATTTTGAAATCACCAAAAAGGTGTTTAAGACAGAAAGGTCCAGGACAGGACGCCATTAGTTGTCTTTTCTGGGTAACAGGAAACGTCTTGAGTAGCAACCTTGTCCCATTTCCTCTTCTGGTACTGTTTGAATAGACTTTATGCTTAAGAGAGAAAGTGCTTTTGAGCCTCTGCCCACTGATTTGGGGGTAGATCTGGCCAACCGTTTGAGGTTGGTAACATGTGGAAGTGAAATCTGTATCCTTGGGAAACTATATTTAAAACTCATTTGTCCTGGGTAATGAGGTCCCAGTTTTTGGCCTGCAGAGCAATCTTTCCCCCTAAAGGAACAGTCAGTTGAGAAGTGCTTGGAAGTTTTAAAGTTAAGTAATTTAGACAGCTTACCATAGGGGGAGTCTTACTACTCCCTGATTTGGAAGTGGGAGCCTCCACTTCTTAGTCCTGTGCGTACCCTGGGACTGAAGTCTGGGTGTTCTGCTGGTTCTGGGTTTGGACTAAGAAGGCCTGGAAGAGGCAGGAAAGCACCAATTCTTAGAGGGCCAATGCCTACCAAATCTTGGAAGCTGTACTTGTAAGAAATCTTTAACAGTTTGCATTGATTTAGCTTTTTCCTCCATCTTTTAAAGAACTTCTTCTGCTTTGTTGCCAAAGAGGCGGCCCTGATTTAAGGGAGCATCCAGCAATTTAGCTTTAACAGATTGCTCCTTAAGCCAAGCATGCCTTCTAAGTACAGACCCAGTGACAGCAGCCCTGCAAGATGCCTTTAGTGAATCAAAACCACATTGCAAAGCATGTTTTCCAACCTGTTCAGCAGAATGCATTAAATCCTGTAAATCCTTACTTTCAGCACAGTCAGGAATCAACATCATTTTCTGTTTAAGCAATCCAATAATATGCTGCTGATACTTTAACATATGAAACTGGCAGTTTAAGGCCCTAATGGCCAAGATTGCAGAAGTGTAAACCTTCTTACCCCATCTATCCAGCGCCCTTGGAGTCTCTATCAGAGGGGGTAGGATTTTTAGCAATAGTAGCCTTAATGCCCTTGGGTCCCTGTGAAATGGTCTCAGGATCCACAGTAGGATTTTTAAAAAGGAACTTGTGAGAATCAGGAACCCTGTAATATCCATCAGGATTTCTGGGAGCAGGAGGTAAAGAGTCAGGGGCCAAGCTAGATTCCGAAAAGGCATAATCAACAATGTCAAGTACAGGAGGGATAGCTATAGGCCTGTGTTGGGACAGGAGTAAGAAATCCCTGAGCCTCTTTTCATAATCAGAGTAATCCTGGCTTTCCCAGTGAAAATGCTCCCCAAGAGTATGCAAGGTTTCACCAAAAGAGAAATCTTCTGGGGGGAAGCAGAGGGAATAGATTCCTCTGCATCAGAATCCTCATAGGTAGATGAGGGTAAATCCTGGTCATCAGAGGAAACAGAAATTTCAAAATCCTGGTCAGAAGTATCATAAGCAAATTTAGTCCTAGGTCTCAGAGGGGGAAGGTTGGCTTCCCCTCTTTAAAGTAATAAGGTCTTCAGCCATTCTTATTTGTTTTTTAGGCATAGAGGCCTGACCATGCGGTCTGGGCGTCAGATTTCTAGACATGGTTCAAGTTTTAGGTCTTGAAGAAGAAGATGGCATTGGTTTAATATGCAAGTCAGTAGGCCTGACTACACCCTCAGAAGCCAGTTCCTGCACAGCGGCTCCAGACTCAACTAAGGTAGAGACATCCACAGGTTCCACAACTGAAGAATCTCGAGGCATACTGGACTCCGAATGGGTATCAGTAGAAGCCTGCGAATCTGAAGTAGCGGGTATCAGGGGCTGTGAAAGCGCCTCACTGAGTACCAGCGAACTGGCGGGTGGCCTAAGAGAAGCGTCATTGGCAGCTTTGGACCCAAGTGGCCTGTCTCTGTCTTTATCTTTGCATTTTTTCAGAATGTCGGTAGTCGGACGGCTTATCGAAGACATAGCTGGATAACTGAACTGAGTACCAAAGTACTTAGAAGCGTAAATATACAGACGACGAATAGTTCGTTGCTTAAATAAGGCACAAAACTGACAGCGAGGAATGTCGTGGTCAGGGCCTAGGCAAGGAATACAGTACGAATGAAACCCTTTATGAGGTATTTGTTTTCCACAAGAAATACAATTATTGACTTTTACTGACATCAGTTTAGAGCAAGAAAAAGTTTCCCCAATGGGTACTTAGCTTTAGTTGAAGACTTCATTTCTGAAACGAATATTTCAGGAGTCGGCCGACCGGCACTTGCGAACTGCTTCTGCTTTGGGCACCGCACGACAAGAAAGACTGATGTAATGGCATCGGCTGCATGCTCTATACCCCTGACTACCTGACGTCATGGAAGATGAGACAGCAACTGACGCAGGACCCAAGACTTTGATAATCAGACCGACTGAGGGCTACTGCAAGCAGATAACCCAAATGTGATGACTGCAATAGTGAAACACGAAGAACATTGGTGAATCCACTGTCCCAATATACTACCCAATCTGGGTTTACAGCAAAGTAAATTAGGCATAATTCACAAATTTCTATTCCCTTACCTTTACAGAGAAAAATCCTTAGTTTGGTCAGGCAGCCGACCTTCTCTGTTGCTAACTGAATTAAGAAAAAAATGCAGATATTCTGCTATTTCTGGCAGACGAAAAAGAAGTTATGTACTCACCATAACATTCCATCCGAGTAGGTAACTTCATTTGTCAGCAACCTGTGGGTATCGGATCCGATTTGTATCCGAGCCGGCAGCTTTCCTAGCAAAAGATCCGAGCTCCACGCTCCTCCCCCTACCCATAATACCCTGATACCTCCCTCTAGTCCTCAGATCGAGTTTGCCATAGTATCACAGAATACTACAATAACAAAAAGAAAAAACACCTGAACATCCTAACCTGATGTCATCTGGGAAGTGAAACACAATAATCCTTCAAGGACGAACTACAGGTCAGGGGGACGGAGGGACACTTGGTTGCTGACAAATGAAGTTACCTACTAGATGGAATATTATGGTGAGTACATAACTTCTTTACCTGAAGTAGTTAACTTCATTTGATCAGCAACCTGTGGGACAGAGTCCCCAGCTACCAACAACTTGGGAGGTCCTCATGGAAGGATATTCTGCAGCACTGCAGAGCCAAAAGATGCCCTTCCTCTGGATATCAGATCCAATTTATAATGTGTAATGAAAGTATGAGAGGAAGCCCAAGTAGCTGCTGAACACATGTCATCCAAAGGGACCCTCGACCAGAAGGCCGCAGAAGTAGCCACAGAACAGGTAGAATGTGCCCGAACCCGAACGGGCTCAGGTCGACCAGAGCTTCTGTATGCGAGAAGAATGCATTGGGAAATCCACCTAGCTAAGGTTACCATTGTCACTGGTTTACCCAAACAGGACTTAGCAAATGAGACAAAGAGTTGTTCCACTTTTCGAAAACCAGCTGTTCTGTGCAAGTAAAATCGCAACTGTCTATGTACATCCAGACAATTAAGTCTATACTCTCCTTTGTTGTGATAATTAGGAAAGAAGACAGGCAGACTGATGGATTGGTTGATGTTGGCTTCGGAAGCCACTTTAGGCAGAAAGGAGGGATTAGTCCTGAGGGAAACTCTGTCTTTATGAAAAATGATGTATGGAGGCTTACTACAGAGAGCCTGAAGCTCCGATATCCTTCTAGCTGAGGTAATAGCAATCAGGAAGGCAGTTTTCCAAGATATATACTTTAAGTCGACCGAAGCTGCAGGCTCAAAAGGGGGACCAGTCAGAGCCTGGAGAACTAGGGTTAAATCCCATGGAGGAACTGCATCCTTAACAGGGGGTCTTAAAAGAAAGGTACCTTTTCAGGAAGGTCTTGCAGCTCTTAGAGGAAGCTAGTGGGCCAAAATTGTTTCCAATGTGGAAGTGGGAAACACCTGCCAATTGAACTTTAACAACTGAAGAACTAGCCCCCTGATGAAAAATGTGGGATAGAAAGTCTTGGACTGCTGGAATAGGAGCCGTAAAAGGATCCAAATTCCTATGCTCCACCCAGATAGAAAAACGCTTCCATTTACTCTTGTGGACTTTCCTGGTGGAAGGCTTATAAGCGGCCACCAGTATAGCCTTAACTGAGGATGAGATACCGGGAGTCCTAGCCATTAATGGAACTGGATCAACCAAGCCGAGAGCTTGAGGTTGTTCAGGTTGGGGGTTTTCAATCCCAAGGGATGAGAAATCAGATCCGTAATGGGATCTAAGATCCAGGGAGGATGCACTAGATGAGACCGTAGGCATGGGAACCAGGTTTGACGAGGCCAGAATGGGGCTATGAGGATAACTCTGTTCCCCAACCGACGAGCTTTCTGCAAGAATTTTGTCATCAATGGAAGAGGAAGATAGGCATAAAGAAGACCGGATGGCCAAACATGAACCAGAGCGTCTCTGGGGGTTTCCCCTGGTGGGGGAATTAGAGCGAAAAACTCGCTGCACTTTACGTTCGAAGATGACTTGAACAGATCTCAGCAAAGTTGACCTCATCTGAGGAAGATCTGTTTCGCTACTAAGGGGTTCAGAGACCACTCGTAAGGTGAGAGGATAGTTCGACTTAGCTTGTCCGCTAGAATGTTTGACCAACTGGTATGTGCGTTGCTATGAGAAAGCGGTTGGTGGATATCGCCCATTCCCACACTCTCATGGCCTTTCGGCAAAGTGGGTAAGATCTGGTTCCCCCCTGCTTGTTGATGTACCAGACCACTGACATGTTGTCTGTTTGAATTGCAATAGTCCCTAGAAGAAGAAGGGCATGGAGAGCCTGCAATGCTAGAAGCACTGCCCTCATCTCCAGAACATCGATATGCAAATAGGTCTCTGTGTGAGTCCACATGCCTTGGACAGTTCTGCCCATGCAATGCCCCCCCACCCGAGGTGAGATGCGTCCGTGGTCACTGTGACTTGGGGTGGGGACATGGAGAAGGGGTGCCCTTCCCGGAGGTGCCTGGAATGGAGCCACCAAAGTAGAGATTCCCTGCAAACCCTGCTGAGGGGAATAGGGGAAGACAAAGGATGTCGTAGGATGGACCACTGGACCTGTAAGGTCCACTGAAGAATTCTCATATTCAAACGTGCGAGCGGTGACAGGTTGATGGCCGTTGCCATGGACCCCAGAGCCCTCAGGACTAATTCCGCTGGAGGGGCCGAGGACTGTAGAAGAGCCAAAACATGGAGGTTTAGGTTGCGGAGTCTGTCCATCGTAAGAAAGACTTTGGACTGAATTATGTCTATCCTGGCCCCTATGAAATCCAAGATCTGAGTAGGCTGAAGGGAGGATTTCTTGTGGTTAATCGTGATCCCTAGATGGTGGGCAAGATGTAGGAAATAGTACCTGGCTGAACATAGATGCCTGGTAGGGCGGCTAAGAGCCAGTCGTCCAGGTAAGGAAAAACCTGTATTCCCTGAAGCCTCAGGTGGGCTGCTACAACTGCCATGACCTTGGTGAACACACTCTGGGGGCTGTGGTGAGACCGAAGGGTAGGACCCTGAACTGATGATGGCTGGCTCCCAGCTAAAAGCAGAGAAACCTCCTGGATCACCTGTCCATTAGAACATGGTAGTATGCATCCTTGAGGTCTATGGAGCACATCCAGTCGTTCTCCTGTAAAAGTGGGAGAATGGATTGAATGGTGACCATCCGGAACTTTTCTTTGGCGACTGACAGGTTCAGTGTGGACAGGTCGAGAATTGGCCGTAAGTCCCCCGTCTTTTTTGGCACCAAAAAGAACCTGGAGTAAAAGCCTGATCCGGACTGACCGGGGGGGAGTGTGCTGGATGGCTCTTTTTCTTAGTAGCTCCTTTATTTCGAAGGCTGCTACCTCCCTCTGATTGGGTGGGACATCGGGGAGGAGAACTTAGGAATGGAATTGAGTAACCTCTGGATACGATACGGAGCACCCTATGATCCAGAGTACCCAGTGATCTGTCGTAATGGACTCCCAATGTGCTAGATGCTCAGAGAAGTGCTCCCCCGACTGCCTCCAGAGTGGAGCAGTCGGGCAACCCCTCAGTGTTACTGCATGGGTCGATCGGAAAAGGGTTCCGTCGACCCGAAATTCTTCGCCCCCCACTGCCTCTGGGCCGGTGTCCACTCTGCCTCTGAAGGACGAGGGGTCCGGAGCAAAACGGGATTGTTGGGATTTCCGGAACCACATCTTCTGTCCTCTTTGGTTCCTGGTGAAGGACCTCTGAGGAGCCGAGAAGCGGATCCCGATGGCAGACAATGTCTTCCCGTCCTTCTCGCTCTGAGTAGCATATCGCAGACAGCTTTACTGAAAAGCGTAGAACCGGCAAAAGGGGCGTTAGTGAAGGACACCTTGAAGGGTTCCGCAAAGTCACAGAGATGGAGCCAGGCCTGTCATCGTAAGACAATGCCTGCTCCGCTGGCTCTAGCCGCTCCCTCTGTGGCATGGGAGAGAAGCCGCATAGAGGTGTTTGTGACAGACTTAAGAGTTGCCAGTCGGGCCGAGAAGGTCCTTTTGTCCTTGGCCGACATGGACTCTGGGGGTGACCTAGCATACTCTTTGATTAGGTCCCGCTGGAGCCGAATTACATGTGCCATATAGTTCAGCGACCTGACAGAGAAGGTCGCTGAAGCAAACATCCACTTTCTGAGGCGGTCCATCGTCCAAGACTCCTTGTCTGGAGGATGTGCTGAGGAACTCTTCTGTGCCAATTCCTTCTTGGTGGCAGCCGCCACCATCATGGCATCTACCGGGGCACCCTTGCACCAAACTGTCTTGTCTGTGGGGGGGGGGCTGAGAATCCTGTACGGTCTCTTGGGTATTGGCTCCACAGTGGCCGGCTCCTTCCATGCCCTGGTAGTTATGAGGTCCACCAGAGGATTGACGGGAGGGGACACCCAAGAGGTAGATGGGCCTGCAAACGCCTCCAGAAACACAGATTGGGCTGACCACCCCCCTCTAATACGAAGCATTTCCATAATGTCTCCAAAGGAGACATCCTCAGGGGGGGTGACCTGGGGGGAACCTTCCCTTTCCTCCAAGTCCGTGTCTTCTGTGAGGGACTCGGGTGAGTCCAAGTGCCTCCTCTTACACTTTAGTTTGTGAGGAACCTCCTCAGGGGGGCTGTCTGAGGAGGGCTCACCAACAATGTCCTGTTCCTCTACAGGAACCATCTGGGACATAGGCACAGACTGCCCCTAGGGCCGGATGATGGAAGACAGGCCCATCTGAGAGGGAATGGCGGGTGGATCCATAGCAAGAACCTGGGGCCTCGAATCCCTCGAAAGGACCCTCTCCATGACATCGAATGCCGAGGGTGAGCTGCTTTGCCTAGGATCAGAAGGCAGCCCCCTCGGATCCGATGTGTTGATCAGTGCTGGAGATGACCCCATCAGATCCGAAAGAACAGTGTGGTCCGACCTCAAAGGAGCCGAAGGCACACTGATCCCTCCTGATGAGATGCTCAGCTCATGGCCCCGAGAGCTCGGATCTGAGAAAGGACCCGATAAACTCGAAGGTGCAGTCAGCGCCTAAGTAGGAAACACCGTCAGCGCCATCACCCCGGCTCCGAAGCTACCCGGATCCGTCTGCTCCGAACCCCGACAGAACCCCAAATATGCACAGTTTCATGTGTGTTCCTTCTTAGAATTAGCTTGTCTATCAGCACTGGTAGAGTTTTTATTAGAATCCAGCACAGAAGCTACTATCACATAGTGAATAATTAGTAGAACATATAAAATGTTCCATGCTAACTATAAGAGTCATTCAGAGGACGTTAGAAGGGACTGAGCAGTGAGATTGGATATGCAATTCCCAACTAAACAACGGGAGGAGAGTCTACCAAATATGCAATAAAATTAAGATTTAAGAGCTGTGCTTGGAAAATTTATATAGATATTTTTATACCCCAAGTAGACTCGAGATACATTTTTCACAGGTAGCCAGCAAATGTAGGAGGTGTGTGTGATGGGGAAGAAAGAGGTAATTGGGAACATATTTTCTGGGAGTGCAGAAAGTTGAGAATTTTGGGATTCTATGCATAAAGCACCATTGGAGATGCTGGGTGGGCAGACTGTTGTGATGAGAGAGATGATTTTTCTGAGCTATGGTACAGAATTGGAGTTGCACAGACATGGTAAAGCCTGGCTGTGTCTAATCATGGTAGCTGTCAAAAAAAGCAATTACTAGACAATGGAAATAAAAAAGCTACACCAACTATACTGGAAGGAGAGAGTATAGTAACAGAGATTAAACAACTGGTATTCAGATCGGTAGAAAAGGGTAGAAGCAAACTACACAGTAAAAAATGGGAATTGTAGAAACAATCATACCTCTCAACCTCTTAGAGCAAAAAATCTAGACAAAGTCTAAAATCATGGGTTGACAAACAGGGACTGATTTTAAACAATGTTCTTACAAACTTTGAAAGTTGACAGAATAGATTTTGGATTAGCGTGAATCTTCTGAAGGATGTGGAGTCAAACTCAAATGTTTGTCATTATTTAATTACTTCAATCCTCAGCTAATTGCCAGAAAAGTACAAAAACACACCAAAAATATGAGGCAAAAATCTAGACATTTTGTGAAAGTATGTATGGTTGAGAGGTAAGAGAACAATACATACACAGAGGAATGACGTTAAAATGAAGACATAACTTAAATGAGCTATGTAATGTTTGACTGAAACTGATTGGGTAGATTGTAGGCACAGTATTATGTTTGCAACTGGGAGTGTGTCAGTATAGTTTGTGATGTCAAATGCTTGCAACTTGGATTGTGTCAATGTGGATTATTTTCATTAAGTGTATCACTGCCTGTGTTACAAGTGATGCTTTCCTAACCATGTTTTTTGTTAAAGGAATTGCATAATTTATATATTTAGCTTAGATTATATGACATATAGCAATATAATTATGATGCAAGAACCACGTTTCAAGAGGCACCAAAATAATGTGCATTAGTTAAACTAGATTGGTCTCGCTTCCATTTTCAATGAATATCCCAGGTAATATCCCTACTGAATGGAAGTAATTTGCTTAGAGGCTGTGGAAATTTATCTGTTTGGTTAGTGATATTCTACAAGATCATTTGCATCTTATTCAACTACCACATACTTAAAACTAGGTTTACCTGTTGATTCACTGACGGCGATAATTTAAACTTTACTAATCAAGGTTTTGAGAAGAGTTTTATTTGATTGGAGTGGTGAGTACATGTGATTAGTTAGATTTTGTAATAGAATTATGATGGTCAGGTGTTCTACTGTGATTTGTTTTGTTAAAAGGGCAACAAGGTAGGGACTACTGGTACTGTTATTTGTATGGGAAGCAAGTAAACACATGGCAACTAGAAAAATGCCAGATTTTTGTGATATAAAAAAAAAAAATCAGACCGCAATAAATCATTTCAAAACTTTTCCCACCTTTAATGTGACCTATAACCTGTACAATTCAATTGAAAACAAATCTGTTTGGGGAAAAGGAGCCGAAGGCACACTGATCCCTCCTGATGAGATGCTCAGCTCATGGCCCCGAGAGCTCGGATCTGAGAAAGGACCCGATAAACTCGAAGGTGCAGTCAGCGCCGAAGTAGGAAACACCGTCAGCGCCGACATCACCCCGGCTCCGAAGCTACCCGGATCCGTCTGCTCCGAACCCCGACAGAACCCCAAATATGCACAGTTTCATGTGTGTTCCTTCTTAGAATTAGCTTGTCTATCAGCACTGGTAGAGTTTTTATTAGAATCCAGCACAGAAGCTACTATCACATAGTGAATAATTAGTAGAGCATATAAAATGTTCCATGCTAACTATAAGAGTCATTCAGAGGACGTTAGAAGGGACTGAGCAGTGAGATTGGATATGCAATTCCCAACTAAACAACGGGAGGAGAGTCTACCAAATATGCAATAAAATTAAGATTTAAGAGCTGTGCTTGGAAAATTTATATAGATATTTTTATACCCCAAGTAGACTCGAGATACATTTTTCACAGGTAGCCAGCAAATGTAGGAGGTGTGTGTGATGGGGAAGAAAGAGGTAATTGGGAACATATTTTCTGGGAGTGCAGAAAGTTGAGAATTTTGGGATTCTATGCATAAAGCACCATTGGAGATGCTGGGTGGGCAGACTGTTGTGATGAGAGAGATGATTTTTCTGAGCTATGGTACAGAATTGGAGTTGCACAGACATGGTAAAGCCTGGCTGTGTCTAATCATGGTAGCTGTCAAAAAAAGCAATTACTAGACAATGGAAATAAAAAAGCTACACCAACTATACTGGAAGGAGAGAGTATAGTAACAGAGATTAAACAACTGGTATTGAGATCGGTAGAAAAGGGTAGAAGCAAACTACACAGTAAAAAATGGTAATTGTAGAAACAATCATACCTCTCAACCTCTTAGAGCAAAAAATCTAGACAAAGTCTAAAATCATGGGTTGACAAACAGGGACTGATTTTAAACAATGTTCTTACAAACTTTGAAAGTTGACAGAATAGATTTTGGATTAGCATGAATCTTCTGAAGGATGTGGAGTCAAACTCAAATGTTTGTCATTATTTAATTACTTCAATCCTCAGCTAATTGCCAGAAAAGTCCAAAAACACACCAAAAATATGAGGCAAAAATCTAGACATTTTGTGAAAGTATGTATGGTTGAGAGGTAAGAGAACAATACATACACAGAGGAATGAGGTTAAAATGAAGACATAACTTAAATGAGCTATGTAATGTTTGACTGAAACTGATTGGGTAGATTGTAGGCACAGTATTATGTTTGCAACTGGGAGTGTGTCAGTATAGTTTGTGATGTCAAATGCTTGCAACTTGGATTGTGTCAATGTGGATTATTTTCATTAAGTGTATCACTGCCTGTGTTACAAGTGATGCTTTCCTAACCATGTTTTTTGTTAAAGGAATTGCATAATTTATATATTTAGCTTAGATTATATGACATATAGCAATATAATTATGATGCAAGAACCACGTTTCAAGAGGCACCAAAATAATGTGCATTAGTTAAACTAGATTGGTCTCGCTTCCATTTTCAATGAATATCCCAGGTAATATCCCTACTGAATGGAAGTAATTTGCTTAGAGGCTGTGGAAATTTATCTGTTTGGTTAGTGATAGTCTACAAGATCATTTGCATCTTATTCAACTACCACATACTTAAAACTAGGTTTACCTGTTGATTCACTGACGGCGATAATTTAAACTTTACTAATCAAGGTTTTGAGAAGAGTTTTATTAGATTGGAGTGGTGAGTACATGTGATTAGTTAGATTTTGTAATAGAATTATGATGGTCAGGTGTTCTACTGTGATTTGTTTTGTTAAAAGGGCAACAAGGTAGGGACTACTGGTACTGTTATTTGTATGGGAAGCAAGTAAACACATGGCAACTAGAAAAATGCCAGATTTTTGTGATATAAAAAAAAAAAATCAGACCGCAATAAATCATTTCAAAACTTTTCCCACCTTTAATGTGACCTATAACCTGTACAATTCAATTGAAAACAAATCTGTTTGGGGAAAAATATAAAAAATTACAATACGCTGACTGCATAAGTGTGTACACCTGAAACTAAAACTTTGTTATGTGTGTACACCCTTAAACTAATACTTTGTTGAAGCACCTTTTAATTTCATTACAGCATTCAGTCTTCTTGGGTAGCAGTCTTATCAGCATGGCACATCTTGACTTGGCAATATGTCCCCACTCTTTCTTGCAAAAGCGCTTCAAATCTGTCAGATTGTGAGGGCATCTCTTGTGCACAGCCCTCTTCATGTCACCTCACAGATTTTTCTATTGGACTTATGTCTGGGCTCTGGCTGGGCCATTCCAAAACTTTAATTTTCTTCTGGTGAAGCCATTCTTTGATTTGGATGTATGCTTGAGGTCATTGTCGTGTTGAAAGGTAAAATTTCTATTTATCTTTAACTTTCTAGCAGATACTTTCAGGTTTTGGGCCAAAAGTGACTGGTATTTGCAAGTGCTCATAATTCCCTCCACCTTGATTAAAGCCCCAGTTCCAGCTGAAAAGCAACTCCAAAGCCTGATAGTACCACCATCGTGCTTCACTGCGGGAAAGGTGTTCTTTTGGTGAAGCGAACGTATCTTTTGGAATTGTGGCCAAAAAGTTCAACATTGGTCTCATCAGACCATAACACATTTTCCCACACTCTTTTGGAAGACTTTATGTATTGTATCACAAATTTTAGCCAGGCATGGATGTTTTTCTGTGTAAGAAAAGGCTTCCGTCTTGCAACCCTACCCCATAGTCCAGACATATGGACAGTACAGGAGATTGTTGTCGCAGGTTGTACACAACTAGTACTTGCCAAAAATTCCTGCACCTCCTTCAGTGTTGCTATAGGTCTCTTGGCAGCCTCCCTGACCAGTGCTTGTCTTTTCATCAATTTTGGAGGGACTTCCAGTTCTTTGCGACGTCACTGTTAACCCATGTTTTCTCCACTTTTTGATGACTGTCTGCACTGTTCCATGGTTTACCCAATGCTGTGGAAATTTTTTTGTACCCTTCTCCTGACTGATAGCTTACAACGCAACAAAGGGATCTCATTGTCGAAAGGTATCTGCGAACAATGGCTTTTGCTGTAAGCAGGCAACTCAGGAAAATCCTACTCTGACAACTGAACTTTCTTTGTGGTTACTCAGTCTCTTAATTGATGGCAGGTGTGTATGCAAGAAGACAATGTTGTAATTAAATCAAAAGGTGGTTGGTGATGCACACACAAAGTATTAGTTTAAGGGTGTGCACACATATACAACCAGGTTATTGTATGTTTTTATTTTTTCTAATTTTTCATTTTTTATTTCACAGAAACCTGGCATTTTAACAGGGGTGTGTAAACTTTTCATATCCACTGTGTCTGTTTAAAATGGGAGTGATCAGTAGATGAGGTGTGATGGGAAAGGCAAAGGTAATTGGGAACCTTTTTTTTTGGAAGTATGAGCTGGCTGACTAAAAATTCCCTGAAGGCTACTCTGACAGAAATACTGGGTGATAAAATTGGTGTAGCTAAGAAAATGTTTTTGAACTGCGATACAGAATTGGAATTGCCTGGACATATTAATGCCTTGCTGAGCTTAATTTTGGTGTCTGCCAAAAAATAATTACTAGAAAATGGAAATCAAACTCTAGTAGTGAATATAGTAACAGAGATCAAAGAACTGGAAGCAAAGTCTTTAGTCAAGGTAAACTTTACTATCATTCAAATTATACAACTTGTGCATCACTGAACTAAAATTTGTTACGTCTTCTCAAAGTGGAGGCATGTTCACACAGTTTGTATTACAACAGCTACTATAGACATGACACACATTATTGCTTTATGCTCCAAGTAACTATGCATAAAAATTGCACAGAAAAACTGAGCAATTCACACTAATCATTATTGCGCATTTAGACTCGGATACGCATATGAATTAAGAGGATCCCTTTGCAAATATTGCACCAAACTTTTTGCAGAAAAATAGATGATACTGCTGTTGGAAATTCCAACAACCTGTTCAGAGTTCAGCATAGTGTTGCCTTACTATGACTTTAGTAGTCTGATAGTTAGTGGAAATAAGCTCTTTTACTGGGCTGTTTTGCTTCTCATACTACAGTAGTAGTGCGGTAGAACTGTTTTCAGATTAGCCTGGTTAAAGTCACCAGCTATGTTACAGACACAATGAGACTTTTTGTTCAGCAATTCAATGCAATGCACCCTTTAGAAAAGAGTAGGAGCGAATTACATAGAAAAAATGGCAAATGTGGGAATAATACATGCAGAATACTGTTTTGGAGGAGGAGGAATCAGGTTTGAGAGAAGGCAGGAACTAAATGAGGTGTCATGTTTGATTATATGTGATATGTGTTTGCAACTGTAAATGTCCATTTTGTTTTCCATTTATCAATAACTGAAAATAATTTATCCAAAGTACAATCAAAAACTAAAGGTCTGTGGCTGACAAAGTTTGCTGATGACTGCAAATTTTGAGCGGTCATACAATCTCCAAATGATGTCTACATACTACGAGGGTTTTTACACAAACAAGGGATTGGTAGCAAAGTCATGGCCTTAATACATTATTTTACACTGAGTTTATCATCCCTTTCGGTAAGAGAGATGTTCCTGCTAACTACCACATCAATTGCAGCACTAAGTACACACTCAGTGGTAAGAAACCTGGGCACCCAGATTGACCACAATCTTACCTTTGAGCACCATGTGTAAACATTGGTAAGAAGGGCATTCTATATCGCTCATCTCATATGCAAGGGCATTGCCTCCAGAAAAAAAGTATGTACTTTTCCAGTCACCTGCAGCAACTGGAGAAACCACAAAGGTTCTTCACAAGGAAAATTCAAGTTCTTCAGCATGTGTCCTATGTGGATCATCTGAAATCACTTTCACTTTGTCTCTGAGTAGTCTGTATGAAACAATGTCTGACACTGCATTATTGCAAATGCTGTATATCCACAAGTCAAATGGTACATGGGTTACTAGCTGTAAATACTATCAGCTGGTATATGACATTAACAGAAACTGCTGGAGGGACAGATTTGTCTCCCAGTGGTTACCACACCTTTGGAACAGACTCCTACTTCATGTCAAACAGAGCACCTCATTGGCCATCTGCACATGCAGTCTGAATGATTGGATGGGTGACTGTAAATTCACCCTGGGGGTTCGATTGGTATCCCTCTTGGACACAGGCATTAGAACGTGGCAAATAAGGGCATTAGAACTTGGCTAGGATTGTAAGGGCCTAGGGCCATTAGCCTAGTAACTTCCTATGATCCTACGTATGACTGCCTGTGTCATAAGTGATAATTTAATAAAGATATGTCTTGTTTTAAAAAAAGGAGGGTGAGTGGTCCAGTTTGGGATTGTCGTGAAATGTAAACTTTGGTGGGTTAGAGATCATTGTGAAGGGAGAGGTGCTGCTGCCCTAGGGAAAAGGTGTCTTTGTGAGCTGAACATGAACCACGTTTTGTAATAATATCACTTTTTTTGGTACTAGTAGGAGGAGAAAGCGAATACAGGAATTCTCAGTTTCTCAGCAGTTGTTGTATAACTGATTTTGTTTTCTTGCAGATCTATTTTCAGGGCTGTTAAAATAATTTGTGGTAAACCATAAACAGGTGTGGATAATGCTTAATTTATCCATGGTTTGTGTGGTTTGGTCACAATGGCAATATTTTTTTGTAGCAATCAAGTCAAATTTAGAAAATGTGTAGCAAAATCTCATCGCCTGTTGTGATTAATTTGAGTCTCAATTTTTGTCATTCTCTAGATGCTTATTAGTTGTGTTGAATGCTCTACAAAGTTGTACTGTGCCCCTGAAGTTAGTCTCTTGTGGGAATACATTTTTAGTAACAAACCATTGTGTTAAATTTATGTTTAGCTAAAACTGTTATTATGTTATATATGTGTTGTGTATGTATGAGACGACCAAGTGCATATCAACATGCAGACATATGGCCTGTGGTCCTGTGCTTTGAACCCGGAGTGACTGCTAAGACATTGAGCAGTCAGACCATGTGGTGATAGTGGCAACAAACTGAACTGATCAAATTAGCATTTCCAAGCAAATAATGTACTTGTAGGTGATGGCCTATAAAACCATGTGTCTTGCTTTAGCGTCTTCATTACTGGAGTGCATCCTATGAGTGCAGCTATTGAGACGGCACCATTTGCCCCCCCCCCCCCCCCCAAGGACTCCTGAAGACAGTCACCTTGTGCCCAGTTGGACTGATCCGGTAAACAAATGGAAAAATAAATAAATAAAATAATATTG
Organism: Protopterus annectens; assembly: GCF_019279795.1. Classification (NCBI taxonomy): domain Eukaryota; kingdom Metazoa; phylum Chordata; order Ceratodontiformes; family Protopteridae; genus Protopterus; species Protopterus annectens. The sequence continues at coordinate 1,761,096,966 of NC_056725.1, forward strand.
CAGCCTACACCAACTAGAAATGCTTGCAAAGAAATAGACTGCAAACCTCTACAGATAACCAGTAAAGTAAAGTAAAGCAAATTAAACAGATAATCATGGAATTTGTTTTATTACACATGACAAAGTAGACAGCTGGTCACAGGTATTAAATGTTCTTCATTCTTGCTGTACTTCCATGTTGTACGGCAACATCGAAATTGTGTATGCATACTTTTACGTTCTACAAGAGAAATGCTGCTGAAATGGTGTGGTGCTCCCATAGTCCTCTGTTTGGGCTGCACTACATACTGCTAGTCTGCACTGAGGGAATAGAAAGATTAAACTGTTACAGTGTTATCAAAGCTGGCATTGCAACATATTTGTAGTGACAAACAAGTGAGAGTAGCTCTAGGCAAGCAGTATGTGAAACCTGAAAAATCAATAAAATTGATTTTATTTTATAAAATAAAATATTATTATATATATTATATTATATTAAATAAAAATATTTTATAAAAATAAAAATTCAATAGAAGCAGTGAGTGTAGTTTCCACACCTTAAGTCTGATGAAAATGAATTGACATATTCACAGGGTTGTTGGATAAACAGGACTAGCTGCATCTTGATGGATAAAGGTGTATGGGCATGTACGGTTTTGTTACTACACTGCAAAACTGCTTTGTAATAGTGGACATTTTTGAAGGCATCATCAAAGACACCAGTATATGACAGCCAATTGTACTGGAGGTTGGCAAATGGATTAAGTAAAGCATTTTGTCCGTGCACGTCACTATTTCAGAAGTCAGTCCTTGCAATAGCATCTATTATCTAATTCAAGAAAATTGACCTGTATGTCCTTGCGTTAAAAATACCTTCTTTGTGAAAAGTGACAATGAAGTATTCACCAATAGCCACTGTGGTTTCTGGACACAACAAAAGGGAAGGGGAAATATAGTGATGTGGTTTGTATGTACAAAGATATGGTCCTGAAGTTTCTTAACACTGTTATGTACAAAGATAAATGCAGGGACAGTGCAACAGTATTTTTGAAAAACAAGTGGAATAAAAAAAGTATGTAGGCAGACACTGCATACCAACATAGTTTGGATATGTCAATCTCAAGTATTTAAGAAGGTGAAGTAATAAAGTAAGTGATACCTTAATCCTTAAATTACTACTTCAGAAACTGCATCGGAATGCAGTCAGGTAAGACCATGGCTATAGTGCATCAAAAAGAAATGTCCCCTCTGTCAAAGGAAATGTAGGAACAATGGAAAATTAGATGAGTCAAGCCTCCTGCTGAGAGCTGCCAATCACAAGAATTAAAAGCTCAAATTACCCTTAGGACTTTAACAGCTAGGGAAGCTAAGTGTTACAGGGCAGGGGAGAAGTAGATGGACTGGAATTCAGTCTCTCACAAATTAGTGCCATTTAAGCATAATTAAAAAAGCAGTAAAAAGCACTTTGAAAGTCTGTTTTGTGACATTTGCTATGCTTCAGTTTTAAGTAGTCATTCAGCAGCAGGGAATGTTGCTTACAAAGTACTGACTCAAAGAAAGCAGTGTATGCATGTAACATCTATGGAATGGCAGGAGCTTTAGGAAAAGGGAGGCCCGCATGATGTAACATTTTAGAGCCAAACACTGCATTCTGGGATATTGAGTTGCAAACTTATATATCAAAACCACATCAAGATGCTAGACCCCATGTGGTCAGACTCTGGAATTCCGTACAAAAATATTGAAAATGCTGAAAATAGTCTAGGAGTGCTGTTACAATGTAGGAAACATCAAGTCATGACAAAATAAACATGTTCTTTTGAGTCTGTGGGCACAGTACTCATTTAAGTGCACTAATGAAATGAAGCAATAGGATCTTAAAAGACCATTTAAAAAAGGGGACCGAAATTGCAAGAAAACTTTGTGATCGGCTATCTGAGGGAAGGTAGGGAGGGATATAATGGTGTCTAAGTACTAAAGTCAGTACGAAGGTACAATGGGAAAAAGGAGAGAAACATGAATTTGGAGTTAGTCTTGCTGGAATCATACTGCTATAATAAGTAAACAGGAAAGCACAGAAGTAAGGCTAGAAAGAACACTGGAAAAGTAGTATAAATGTTTCAAAGGAAAATTGCTGTGAAATGAGGAACAGAGGACAATGTAAAACATGAGCACTAACAAAACAAGTACTACCACTGCATTAGGAAGCAGTCAAGGAGCAATATGTGTGGGGGAGCAAGCTCATTTAAATTGAGCAACATAAAACTAGCAGTGGGAACTAAAATGGCTTCTACACATAATGGAAACGGATGTGTCAGAAAAGCAACAGCAGAGGACAGTTTGCACATTTTTATACCTCTGAACTTGATAAAAGATGAAAGCAGCTTGCCTTGAGTGTGCTTTGTGCCCCATTTCTGCACAATTTCTGACTTAATAGCTTTCAGATATTGATACCAGTATACAACTATTATGCATGATTTGTATTTTAATATAATCCTCAGAACCCAATAAGGAAAGCTTCCACGCAAACTCTTGTTAAATATTACTAGGTATCAGATGAAAAAGAAAATATATCATAAAATTAATGTACAAGTTCATACTTTATGTAGCCCAGTTCAGACAAGAGAAACTATAAATTCATACTTCTGAAAAAGAGCGCTGCAGCTTTAATTAACCATGACTATGATGAAAATGATTGTGATGATAGCAGGTACTGCCATGCCAGGAGAAACAGGGCACTGGATTTGTAACATATGCCACCACAGCTAGCTGGAACTTTGTAAAGAATTACACGTCATTTGTATATCAAACTGATTTGTACAGATGCTTGTGCTGAAAATGTATTTGTGAGGTTTGCTTCTGTTAAAATGTATCAACAGTTTGCCCTGCTGGAAGGAAAAGAAATGCACATGCATTACTGTAGCTGAATTAAATGTATATGCTTCAACAGATGATACTGGCAGAGCAGAGGTTAACCACAATCCAGCTGCAGCAAACTTTAAACTATATCTGAAATTAAATTACTTTACGGGTTAAGCCATAAAGATGTTATCTCACAATTTTGAATGGAGCTGGAGATGCAATGTCTGTGCTACAGTATAGGGCGTGGCTCCTACAGGAAGAATTGAATGATTTTATGGTTTTATGACTTCCAGGAGATCTGCACAAAGCTCTGTGTGTATGGTATCACATAGGTGCTAAAATCCTGTCAGCTTCTAGTGTTGGTGATAGCATGGGAAACATAGTCAGATGACACAGAATTACATCACAGACATCTGAAGTAAAAAAAAAAAAAAAAGAAGTTGCGTCTTACCACATTCCATCTGTGTTGTTCATCTTCTTTCATTCATCACTGCTGGGTTCCTTTCTGAGCCCTTGGAACCAATTCGGCCTCTTTACAAAGCTTGCACCAGTCAAAAAAACTCTTGAGCTAAGTCTCTACCCAGAATGCCCTTCTCCATTACCTCAGATCGAGTTTGCTAGTCAGAGACAAGTAAAGCTGAGGCCACTTCTGCGCAAATAGCCTAGGACACCACTTAGACTCAAAGCATCCCTAAGGAGCCTTTGGAGGGGGAAGGAGGGTGGGAAGTGATGAATGAAAGAAAATGAACAACACAGATGGAACGTTATGGTAAGACAACTTCTTTGCCTGATGTTGTCAATTTTTTTCCATTCATCACTGATGGGACAGAATCCCAAGCTACCTTGAGGTCCATGGGCGGCCCTTATTGAAGAACATTCCTGAGTACCATTGAGCCAAAGGCAGCTCTAAGACCAAGTCCAGTTTGTAATGATTAACAAAGGTATGAGGCTTAGCCCAAGTAGCTGCTGTGCAGATGTCATCCATGGAAGCCCTGGAATGGAAATCTGCAGATGTTGCCAAAGATCTAGTGGAGTGAGCTTAAACTTTTGGCATAGGTTCGTTACTGAGGGAATAGATGAAACGTAGATGAAACGTATGTAGTCCCTTGGAAACAGCCTCTTCCATTCTGGGCCCAGAAAAGGAGATGAAAAGCTGTTCAGATTTATGGATAGGTCTGGTCCTGTCTAGGTAAAATCTCAATAGTCTATGTACGTCTAAGGAATGAAGGCAGTACTCTCCTCTATTGGCAAAATTCGGAAAGAACACTGGTAGATCAATGGTCTGGTTTATGGAAAATTCAGAAACAACTTTGGGAAGGAAGGATGGATTTGTCCAAAGTGATACTCTGTCTTTATGAAAGACCAGATAGAGCCTCTATACACAAAGCCTGCAGCTCCAAGACCCTTCTGGCAGATGTGATGGCTACTAAAAACAAGGATTTCCAAGACAAAAACTTTAGGTCATACTTCGCAGCAGGTTCAAAAGGTTTTTGAGTCAAAGACTGAAGGACTAAAGTGAGGTTCCACTGGCTGTCTGATAGGAGGCCTGATACGAGAGGTTCCTTTGAGGAAGGCCTTGCAAAGGCATAAAGAGATAAGACGGGTGCCATCTATACCACTGTGAAAATTAGAAATTGCCCCTACATGTACTTGTATGGTAGAAGCAGAGGCTCCATTATCAAAAAACTTAGCCAGGTATTGAAGTACTGCAGTTACTGGAGCTGAATACAGGTCTAGCACGTTATCCTTGGACCAGATAGAGAACCTTTTCCATTTATCCTAATACAGTCTTCTGGTGGATGGTTTATGAGAGGCCAGAATTAGGTCTCGAATGGGCAAGGAAAGATTAGCTTGCCTGGCAACTAATGGAAGTGGAGAAACCAAGCTTTTAGCTTAAGACTGGACAGATTTGGGTGACTCAACCCTTGGGGGTGAGTAATTAAATCTGGCAGAGGGTCCAGAATCCATGGTGGGTATATTAGGTGAGGCCGAAGAAAGGGAAACCAAACATGTCAAGGCCAGAACAGAGCCATGAGGATCACCTTGCATCTCAACCAAAGAGCTTTCTTTAGAAATTGTGGAATCAACTGGATGGAAGGATAAGCATAAAGAAGTCCAGTGGGCCAATCGTGGATTAGAGCATGCCTCGGTTACTCCCCCTCCGGGAGAAGTAGGGCAAAATAGCTGCTGCACTTGTTCGATGCGGAGGCAAAGAGGTCGCAGCACGTCTGGCCCCAGTGGCTGAAGATTTCTGTCGCCACCTCATGGTTGAGAGACCACTCATGAGGCATGAGGATACATCTGCTCAATTTGTCCGCAATCACACTGGAGCTCCCCAGGATATGCGTTGCTATCAGAAAGCATTTGGAAGCTATCACCCACTGCCAAAATCTCACAGCTTCTCAACATAAGGGGTAGGACTTGGTTCCTCCTTGTTTGTTGATATACCAGACCACTGACATATTGTCTGACTGAATTGCAATTGTCCCAGAAGGGAGAGCAGAATGAAAGGCCTGCAACGCTAATAGCACAGCTCTCAGTTTCAGAACACTGATATGCAGGTGGGCAGCTGAGGTGGATCATGTGCCTTGGACGGTCTTCCCTTGCAAAATGCCCCCCCCCACCCGAATAGGGGAAGCATCCATGGTCACGATGGCTCTGGGCTGAGGGGATTGAAACTGACGACTCCAAAGTTCTACATCTGGCTTCATCCACCAAAGGAGGTTCTGTTTGCAGGAGTTGGTTACTCGAATCTGGTAATAGAGGGGGTGATGTTTTGGAACCATTGACAAAGAAGGAGCCATTGCAGGATCCGCATATGTAGCTTTGATAATGGCACTATCGGGATCGAAGCTGACATAGAACTTGGAGAACTTCTCTTGCTGAGACTTTTATTTGAGAGAGTATCACTCGGAGCTGAAGCCTCAAACAGTGGAGTCTGTGACTTGGCAGTGATACTAGACAGGACTGAATATTGAACACTGCTCCAATGACCTCTATTCATTGTGTAGGAGTAAGGCTTGACTTCTCCCAATGTATCGTTCATAGGACCTCCTAGAGGTGCATGGTTTTCTAGCATTACCTTGTGGATTTGTGTGCTTATAGAGTGTATAAAAGTGGTTTTGTTGAGGTGTTTGAGTTTGCCTAAATGGCTGAACCTAGCAGGGAATGTAACCTGGAATCCCAGGGATCCTTAACCATCCCATCATGCGCAGCATCATCGTCAGTTCGTCAATGTCTGTCCCAGCAGACAGAGATACCATCCCCTTTTGAATGACAATTCAATAATAGCCAAAGTTTGCCAATTTATCCTTTATATTGTATAGTTATTCTGAGGCTCAGGCTAAGGCAGGGGGAGCTGAGGGGCTAGCTCATGTCTGGGCTCATGTATCCGGCATGAGTCTTCCATGTGGTGTTTCACTCATCATGTCCAGGGGAGGATCGTCTGTCATACTCTCCTTGGATGGACTTGAGTACAGTCTTATTTTGTGGGTCTGTGGAGCACGGCTCGTGGCGGATCCTGGTATGGATCTCTTTAATTAACCTGGTATTGAGACCTTAATTTTCTCCTGATTCAACCTAAGGGAGAGACCTAAGACTAAAGGCCTATGACTAAAGTCTTGACTAAAGTGGCTGGTACATACACTGGCTGGTACACTGATGTTGTGTGGTTTTGTGGTGTTGTGTGACTTGTGTGTGACATTGTTTACATTTGGGGTTTCAGCTTGGCTTTCAGCTCAGAGGTCTTGTGCTTGGGCATAAGGATTTAGTGTTGCTATATGTGGGTGTTTATGTGTGTGGGTAAGGGGGGGGCTATGTGTTGCTTTTAGTGTGTTGTGTGGTGTGAGGTGTAGTGTCTGTGTTCTCCTCTGTCTCTTGACTGTTTAGCACATGCTTGGTGAGGTTGTTTGGCATTTTATTTATCACATGTTGTGGTGTTAGTGTAGTAGAGGGTGGTGTTGGGGTGGTAGGAGGAGAGGTACATCTGTGTTAGTGTTGGCCTTGTTTAGGTGCCCAGGAGTGCCCAGGACAGGAGGTGACAGAGAAATCACCCTTTGGACTGGGACATGCCTGGTTTGGGGCTTTTTTTTTAGCTGTTTCGTTGTTTTTAGTACTTGCAATTTTGAGCTATATTTCTCCTTGTTATACTATTAATTTATCCTTGAGTTCAAGGTTTGTTCAGTGTTTGTATGAGTTTAAGGTTTTATGCTTTCCAGCAGTAGAGGGAGAAAAAAAGGTAGGGATAAGAAATATTGAAATTGAAGAATGTGCTCTGCAGTAAAAAGCAGAGAAGTAATGTGTGAAAGTACTGAGTTAAAGTTTTAAGTTTTAAAGTTAAGGTACTATTTTTTACTATTACTATTTTTAAAAAAGGGTTGTGGAAAGTTTTGGTTGGTTTTGTATTTTGGTACTATGGGGATACTGTGTAGGATGCCAATAATTTAAAAAAATTGAAGGGTGGATTTCAAAAGATTTGATTTTGATGATTCACTCCAGAAGCCAGAAGTATGAGATGAGAGATATGGTCAGATTAACAATTAAGGGAGACTAGACTAGAAAGACAGTGGTATTTAACAAGACAACTTAATGGGACGGAGGGGAGGGAGGGAAAAATTCTGCTCCAGAGAGAGCAGAGAGTGAGAGTTTTTTGTTATTTTTAATATTAGAAATGAGAGCAAATAAAAAAAAAAAGAAAACAAACTACAGTATTCCAAAATATAGAAAGGCAATACAGTAAAACAAATAACAACAACAACTTCCCCTTCCTTCACAGCAAAGTGTAGCAGAGTCTGGATGAGCCTTTCTGGTAAAGCCTATTCAACAATTATTCAACAATTTTGCCAGAGAGTATAATGCAGTGCTGTTACCAGAAGATGCTTGGTGGGGGTGGTGAGGAGTCAGTCATCCAGATATACAAACACCCAGAATCCTTGTAGTCTCATGTGAGCTGTGACCACTGCCATGCACTTTGTGAACACTCTGGGGGCTGTAGAGAGATCGAACAGCATGGTGCAAAATTGATAATGACAGGCCCCTTGCCAGAAGTGAAGCAAACATCTGGAGCATTTGTCCATTGTGATGTGGTAATATGCATCCCAGAGATCTATCGAGCACATCCAATCGCCTTCCCTTAAAAGAGGGAAAATGGACTGAACCATGACCATCCAGAATTTGGTTTGGGTGACAGACTTGTTTAAGCTTTTGAGATCCAAAATGGGTCTCCAGTCCCCTGTCTTTTTTGGCACCAAAAATAATCTTGAGTAGAATCCGGATCTGTGTCAGTTTGGTAGGGCTGGTTGGATGACTTTTTTTGAGACAGCTTTATTATCTCTGATAGCTACTTCTTGCCTTTGACTGGGTGGCATGTCAGGAAGTTTTCTTGGGAGGTTTGGCTGTAACCTCTGGTGATGATATTCTGCACCAATCAGTGGTAATGTATTGCCAGGTAGCTTGGTGCAGAGAGAAATGACCCCAGACTGCTTCCAGAGGTAAGCACTCTGGTTGTTCCTCAGGAGTGCTGGTAAGGCTGTCCAGAGAAAGAGTCCCTGGAGCACTGGTTACAAGGACCCCCTCTGCCTCTGTAGGGGCATCTTCCAGAATTGTTACCCCCTCTGCCCCTCTGGCTGTCATCATCACATGTGGCATGGAAAGGACCTTGACATTTTTTGTGCCACATTTTCCACTCCTCTGATTCCTGGAGAAAGTATGTTGAGGATTACAAAACTGTAGGCCTACGGCAGACAGGGTCTTTCCATCTTGCTCCCACCTGGCTTGTGTGTCCTTCACTTTGGAGCCAAAAAGGGACAAAGCTTCAATGGGAGCATTCAGAAAGGAAGACTTGAAGGGGTCTGTGAGGTCATAAATGCGCATCCAGGCAGGATGCCTCATGACAATGCCTGAATCCGCTTCTCTAGCCGCCCCTTCAGTCGCATGTGAAAGCAACCCCATGGATGAGTTGAACAGCGATTCCAGGGTTGCAAGCTGCGAGGCCACTTCGTCCCTGACCTCGTCAGACAACTGTCCTGCAAGTGTCCTAAGACAGTTTGGAGATCAAGTCCCTCTGGAGCCTCGTAAAATGTGCCAAATAGTTCAGGGACCGTATAGCAAAGTTCCCTGATGCAAAAACATGCTTCCCAGGTCTGTCCACCACCCAGGACTACCTGTTGGGTGGATGGACAGTGAGACTTTCCTCAGCCAAGTCCTTTTTCGTGGCCGCCACCACCACCATAGCATCGACAGGTAATCCTTTAGACCAATGAGGGTTCTCCTTGGGAAGGGAAAGAATTTTGTGTGGGAACACCTCAATGGAATCAGGGTTCTTCCAAGCACACTGCACTATGAGCTGGACGAGTTCATCAGCAGGTGGGGTCACCCAAGAGGTAGAAGGCCGGACACGGAAAGTCTGCAGGAACACAGACTCCTCAGATAAAGGGTTGGAGGGCTTCCAGTCACCTCTCTGCTTAAGTATTTCCAGGATGTCTCCGAAGAAGACATCATCAGAAAGTGACAGAGGGGACCCTTCACCATCATCGTAATCCGTGTCTTCAGTTAAGGACTCCTTGGGTGAAGTCACGTGCTTCCTCTTGCATGTCCTCTTTCAAGGGGGCTCCTCAGTGGGGGGTGTCTGAAGAGGACTAGGAAGAGTGAGTACCCTCAACAGTAGTGTCCTGCGGCTTTTCTGCCCAGTGTCCTGGGGTGGTGCTCTATGACAGCTGTAGCTCAGGGGGCAAAAACTGGAGTTCCGACATCAAAGGAGTACTGCCAGAAGCAAGAGCCCTCTCCAACGAGTGGAAGGCAGGCCTGCCAGAAGAGGGACGGGAGCCCAGAAGAGAGAAAGACAACCTCGGAACCAGGGTCACACTCCGCTCCGACAAGCCTGCCTCCACAGGTGGAGCCTCAAGTAGGATCGGTGCAGACGCGGCTATCAGCGCAGAGAATGGAACCAAGGAGAAAAATGGTTCCGTGCCATGGGTCAAACTGGCCATCCCCCAATCCCCAGACTGAGGAAGGACTGGATCTGCAGGAATCGAAGACCAAAAGGGCAAACTCGGAGCCATAGTAAGATGCACTGTATGTGCCGAGGTGATGGGTTTCAAGAAGGATGTCTGAGGAGAGGGTTTTCGGAAGCAGCATGGTCAAAGGAGAAGTGTAAGATGGAGTCCGTGGATAAGTCAATCCAAATCCTGCAGGTGGATGGGTCTTAGAAAGTGTGGTTATCCCCCTTGCTAACAGCAACTGGTCCACAAGATGCACCACATCCTGTTCATACAGTCTCCTGGTGGATCTAGTGGATACTCCGGATGGACAGTCAGAATGTTCAATGAAGGGGCTGTGTGCTTGGCCCAGAAACAGATCTAAGGAAGGGGAGTATCAGGTCCATGGTACAAGGTCTGCTAACATCAAGGTCTCAAGTTTCAAGACCGGTAGTAGAGGGGTCAAATCCAGTGAAGTTGGTACAACGCTCAGTGCTGAAGTGGCACGGAGCCAAAATGGTCGGTTCTAAAATGTTAACTAACAAAGTAGTCGAAGGTGTGCCCTGAGCTAAAGTGGCCACAGGTGCCGAAGTCAAAATAGGCGTAGAAAGGTCTATAACTGGTGCGAGAGGCAGGACTGGTGCCAAAACTGGTACCAGTATCGAAGGTTTCGAGATGCTCGGAGCTGAGGAAGATGGAGCCATAGAGGCAGATTTATGCTCCGAAGACAACTTTGGGACCTTAGATTTTAAAGGCTTGCCCTGATCACCCGATGGTGAGGAGGGAACAGAGAGCGGGACCTCTTTGTCTTTAGTAGGAGGGGCTGAGACCTCCATCGCAGAAATGGCCTCTGAAAAGGAGGACTTGAGTAACCCCTTCAGAATTAGTTTATTTTTGCACTCATTAAGAGTGCATTGACTGAAACTCTGACAAATGTCACACAGAGGCTTAACCAAAAGGTGGTGCACTCCCAAGCAGTACACACAGTCATCGTGAGAATCACTATTAGGTAACTTGCCAGTACATGAAGCACAATGCTTAAAAAGAACAGCTGTGTACACTAACTATAAATGTAGATGTTCAAGTGTATTTACTGTTGCAGTCATCACATTTGGGTTATCTGCCTGCAAGTATCCCTCAGTTGGCCTGAATACCACAGTCTTTGGATTTCTGCATCAGATGCTGTTTCTTCTTCCATGATGTCAGGTTGTCAGGGGTATAAAACATGCAGCCGATGCCAGTACATCAATTTTTCTTGCCCCAGATGTCAGGTGCCCCCACAACAGGAAACAATTATATGGTATGGAACACCCCCAGCAAAAAGCAAATACACGGTATAATACATGCCAAACAAGAAGGAAAGGTAAAAGTCAAGAGAAGTCAGAGGGCTGGAGGGAGGGTAACCAGGACTGCAACAGTGAATACAATCAAACATCTACATTTATGGTAAGTGTACACAACTGTACTATGTTCTTCATGTTTCACTGCTGCAGTCTTCACATTTGGATTGATTCCCAAAGCTAAGGAAGGGTGGAGATAGTTAAAGAGCATTAGGGCTAGCAATAAGGCCCTGTAAGACTGCTGTGGCAAATACAGCACTGGATTTCTAAAAGATAGGCAGTTGGTAATGCTTGGTGAAGCTATGTACAGAGCTCCAGGTAGCAGCTTCCAGGAATTCCCTGGTAGGGACTCTGCTGAGAAATGCCATAGAGGTAGATACAGCCCTGGTGGAATGTGATCTTATCTCCTGTGGGGTAGGTTTTCCATGGTGCTTGTAGCAGAAATGGATGCAATGAGTTATCCATCTGGAAATGGTCTGCTTTGAAATGGCCTTCCCCTCTGCCCCTGCTGCAAAGCTAACTAGCAGCTGGTCAGATTTTCTGAGAGGCTTAGTCCTGTCCAAATAGAATCTAAGCTGTCTGTGCACATCCAGAGAATGCAGTATCCTTTCCCCTTTAGTTTGAGGATTAGGGAGAAAAGTAGGCAAATGAATGGATTGGTTTAGAGCCAAACCAGACACCACCTCGGGCATAAAGGCTGGATTAGTCCTGAGGGAAATCCTGTCCGCATGGAAGATAATGAAGGGTTCCACTGCCATGAGGGCCTGCAGTTCAGACACTCTTCTTGCTGAAGTGATGGGCAGAAGTAAGGCTGTTTTCCAGGAAAGGAATTTCAACTCTGCTGTAGCAGATGGTTCAAAGTGGGGAAGAGCGAGTTTTTCCAATACAAAGTTAAGGTCCCAAGCTGGAGTGGGAGCTCTCCTGGGGGAGAGGGGTCTTAAATTTTTGACCCCTCTAAGGAATTGTTTTAGTAGGGGATGAGAGAAGAGGGGTGGCTCAGTATTACAATGTGCTGAAATGGCAGAGGCATGAATCTTAATTGAAGAGAAAGATAGGCCCTGTGGAGCACTTCTGTTAAATAATCTAGAATATGAGGTAAGCCGAGCACCATTGTGCCCATCCCCTGAGCCTGGCTCCAAGAACAGTTATATTTTCCTCTTTTCTGAACAGGATTTTCTAGTAGTAGGCCTCCTTTCCTCAAGAATGACATTCAGCACCTGCTTACTGAGGGTTGCTAGAGGTGAGCTCAGGGAATTAGCCAGGCTGCAACGTTCAGGGTTTGAAGCTGAGGGTGCAGAATCTGGCCTGCCTGCTGGGACAGCAGGGAAGGGGTCTGAAGCAGGTGCCATAGTTGCAGCACTGTCAGACTGGGCAAAAGGGAGTACCAGTGCTGGCATGGCCAGTCTGGTGCAATCAGTATTGTCCTTGGCTTGTCCTGTTTGATCTTTACTAGAACCTTCCAGAGGAGAGGCAGAGGGGGAAAAGCATAAACTGAGAGGCTTTCCCAGGTAAAGGACAGGGCATCCACTTTCCAAGCTTGACTGTGGGGAGTTCTGGTGCAGAATTTGTTCAACTGGTAGTTCTGAGGGGAGGCAAACAGGTCTACCTCTCGTGTCCCCCATTTGTTCCTCAATAGCTTGAATATTTTGGGTTCCAGTTTCCATTCATGTGGGTCCATGAGATTTCTGCTCAAGTCTGCCAGTGAATTGAGTTTGCCTGGCAGGAATTGAGCTTGTAGGTTCACTTGGTAGCTCAAGGCTGTGTTCCACAGAGCCATGGCTAGTCTGCAGAGTGGATAGGAATGGGCTCCCTCTGCTTGTTTATATACCACATAACTGTGGTGTTACCTGTCTTTATCAATAGTTGTCCTGGAAGAATAAGGTCTGTGAAGGCTGTTCGAGCATTCTGTACAGCTAACATTTCTTTCCGATTGATATGCAGGTGCATCTGTTTTGGGTTCCATTTGCCCTGAATGCACTGCCCTGTCATGTGAGCCCCCCATGCATAGTCTGATGCATCTGTTAGGGTTTGGGCGGCAGGGGGTAGAGTGATAGGGAGTCCCTTGCTGTGGTAGCAGGCCTCTGCCCACCAAAGGACGTCTGCCCTTAGACAAGGAGTGATAGGAATAATTGTTTCCAGGTCCTGAGAATGTTGACACCACAGACGCATTAGATACCACTGAAGTTTCCTCATATGCAGTCTTGCATATGGAATTAACAGAATTCAAGAGGCCATGAACCATCCCATGGTTTGTAGGATTTTCCTTGCCAATAGCTGGGTTTTTGTGGCCAATAATTTGAAGTAGGTTGTCAAATAAACTTGTTTCTCTGGAGTGAGGAATGCCATCTGGGAAGTTGTGCTCAAGCTTGCTCCCAGGAATACAATTTGTTGGCAGGGTAATATATGTGATTTCTTCTCATTGATGGTGTACCCCAGTGAGATTAGAAGTATCTTTACAAATGCCAGGTGTTGTAATAGCAAGTCCTGACTCTCTGTCTGAATCAGGCAATCATCTAAGTATGGGTAAATCTGAAGATGTCTCTGCCTGCAAAATGCAATGGCTGGATCTAGGCACTTTGTGAATACCCTTGGCACAGTAGATAAGCCAAAGGGAAGTGCAGAGAACTGACAGTGCATGAGGCCTACCCTGAAATGTAGGTAATTTCTGCAGGATTCCCTTACTGGGATGTGCGGGTAAGCTTCTTTTAAGTCTAGGGTTGCCAGCCAGGAATCCTTGGCTAACATAGGCAGAAGCTTTTTGAAGAGTTAGCATTTTGAATTTTGGAACCACCAGAAAGGTGTTGAGAATAGAGACAGGTCCAGGACAGAACGCCATGAGTTTTCTTTTCTGGGAACCAGAACAGTCTTGAATAAAAACCTTGTCCCCTTTGTTCTTCTGGGACAGGTTGAATAGCCCTGATACTAAGGAGAAAGCGCACTTGTTTTTGGGCCTCCACCCACTGATTTAGGGGGAGGTCTGGTCATCCCCTTGGGGTTGGGAGTGAGTGGAAGTGGAATCTGTATCCTAGGGAAACTATGTTTAAAACCCATTTGTCTTTGGTAATGAGTTCCCAGTTTTTTTTGCATGCAGGGCGAGCTTTTCTGCTAAGGGAGCAAGTAGTCCAGGAAGGCTTGGAAGAGTTAAGGATATGTCACTGTGCCATTTTTCCACAGGGAGGTGGCGTACTACTCCCTGCTTTGGAAGTGGGAGCCCCACCACTGCTTAAGCCAGAAACTGAAGTCTTGGTGGTCTGCTGCTCCTGGGTTTGGACTGAGAAGGCCTGGAAGGGACTGGAAAGGGCCAATTCTTTGAAGGCCAATAACTATTGAATCTAGGAAGCTGTACTTGTAAGAAATCTTTAACAGTTTGCATAGATTTTGCTTTTTCCTCCATCCTTTTGAGGACTGCTTCTGCTTTGTTGCCAAAAAGGCGCTCTTGGTTTAAGGGTGGATCCAGTAATTTAGCTTTAACATTATCTGGCAAGTTTTGTTCCTTAAGCCAAGCATGCCTTCTAACTACAGACCCAGTGACAGCAGCCCTGCAAGATGCTTCTAAAGAATCAAACCCACATTGCAAAGTAGATTTACCAACGTGGTCAGCAAAATGCATTAACTCTTGTAAATCTTTGTGTTCAGCACAGTCAGGAATCAACATCATTTTCTGTTTAAGTAGTCCCATAATATGCTACTGATACTTTAACATATGAAGCTGACAATTTAAAGCCCTAATGGCCAAAGTAGCAGAAGTGTATACCTTCTTACTCCATCTGTCTAAAGCTCTACAGTCCCTATCAGAAGGGGTAGGGTTTTTGGCAGTAGTAGCCTTAATGGCTTTTGGTCCTTGGGACATGGTCTCTGGATCCACAGTAGGATTCTTGAAGAGGAATTTGTGAGAGTCAGGTACTCTATAGTACCTGTCAGGTTTCCTGGGAGCTGGAGGCAGTGTGTCTGGGGTAAGGCTGGATTCCATGAAAACGTCATCTACAATCTCCAGAACAGGAGGGATAGCTAGAGGCCTGTGTTGAGGCAGGTTTAAAAATTCCCTAAGTCTCTTTTTGGACTGAGAATAGTCCTGGCTTTCCCAGCAGAAATGCTCCCCAAGGGTATGCAAGGTTTCACCAAAAAATCTTCTGGAGGGGAAGCAGAGGGAATGGAATCCTCTGCATCAGAATCCTCATATGTAGATAAGAGTAAATCTTGGTAGTCAGAACGAACAGAGATATCAGATTTCTGATCAGAAGAATCAGATAATCAATTCTAGGTCTCTTAGAGGGGGAAGGCTGGCTTCCCCTAATTAAGGTAACAAGGTCTTCAGCCATTCTAATCATTTGTTTTTGAGGCATATGGGCCTGAGAAAGCGCTTTGGTCATCGGTTTTCTAGGCGTAGTGCGAGCTTTAGGCCTGAGGAATTCGGTATTCTTAGCTTGAAACAAAGTTGTCGGTTTAATATGAAAATTGGTAGGCCTGAATACACCCTCAGAAGCCGATGCCTGCATAGCAGCTCCGGACTCATCCAAGGTAGAGACAGCTGCAGGTTCCATAGTCGAAGAAGCATCTCGTGGCATACCGGACTCCGAATGGGTCTCAGTAGAGGCCTGCAAATCTGTAGTAGCGTATATCAGGGGCTGCAAAAGCGCTTCATTGAGTACAGGCAGACTGGTGACAAGCTTAACAGAAGTGTATTCAGCAGTTTTGGACCTATGGGGTCTGTCTCTGTCTTTATCCTTCCGTTTTTTCAGAAGATCGGTAGTAGGATGGCTTAACAAAGTCATTTCGGAGTACGGAGATCGAGAACGAAAGTATTTAGCTACAAAAATAACCTGATGATGAATAGTTTGGGCGTTGAACAAGGCACAAAACTGAAAGCGAGGGACGTCGTGGTCTGGGCCTAAACAGGTGACAGAGTAAGAATGAAAATCTCTATGAGGTATTTACTTTCCACAGGCAAGACAATTGTTAACTTTTTCTGACATCGGTTAGAGCAAGAAAAAAAGATCCCCAATGGGGTACTTATTTTTTTTTGAAGACTTCAGGTCTGAAACTGGAAAACGAAAATTTCAGGAGTTGGCCAACCGGCACTTGTTAACTGCTTCTGCTTCGGGCACCACACAGCAAGAAAAGCTGATGTAATGGCATTGGCTGCATGTTTTATACCCCTGACAACCTGACGTCATGGAAGAAGTGACAGCATCCAACACAGAAATCCGAAGAATCTGGTATTCAGGCTGGCTGAGGGCTACCTGCAGGCAGATAACCCAAATGTGATGACTGCAACAGTGAAACATGAAGAACATCCTGAAGTCCCATTCTTATCAGACATATTTGGAAAGAGACACCACAGTATGATCCAGTTAGTCAAACACTGTTCAAAGAATTCACACTTAATCAATAAAGTGATATGTAGAGAAGAAAGAAAACACCATACTAAAAACCAAAGTCACTAGGTTAAAAAAAAAAAGGCAATACCAGCAATGGTACTGAAGGAATACCACAAGGGTAAGGGAGGAAAGGCCGTACCAACAATGGTACTTAAAAGTTTACTAACGGTAATAAAGGGTAGAGTAGAGAAGAAAAAAATAAAAATAAGAAACACTCTAGAAATACTATTCGCTCAATAAAATATGAAGCTATAGAAAAACTTTCACAAAAATATCAAATAAAGTTCCACTTAGCTGACAGCTCGGATGAAACGTGGCTTTACAGCTATGCGACAAACGAGATCTGAGGTACCAGGGAGAAGGGCGTTCTGGGTAGAGACTTAGTTCTGGAGTTTTTTGGCTGGCCAAGCTTGGTAAAGAGGCCCATTCAATTCTGAGGGCTTGGAACTGAACGCATCACTGATGAATGGAGAGAAGATTAACATCAGATTAATATTTACATATTAGTAGGGGTTTGCCTTCAGCATTCTGCTTTGGATCGGACAACAAGGACCACTCACCTACATCATCTTGCCTTGTGGGACTAAGTAACTTAACTAGGGAACAGTAATTCTTTTAGATTAGTCAGGAAAATATAGTAAGATTAGAAGTACTGTTTTTCTACAACTGTGTGAAACTTTCCATCTGTATTATTTTTAATATTTCCTGTGACTGAAACTCTGGTGTTTACTGTAAATAGATATTTAGTAGTTTCTTGTTCTTTTATTATTTATTACTAAATATATTTAAACCTTTCATTGTGGCTAGTCCTTTATTTTTAGAAAATATTTAAGTTTTTAGAGCATTTGCACATATTTATTTGATAATAACTCTGGCAATTCCTGAAAGCCTTGCTGTTTGGTCAACATTACCATTTATATTAATATTAATTTCACTCAGTATAACTGGATACCCTTTTAAGATCCTTATAGTGACTGACTGGTGGCAGTGAATCTATCTTACAGTCTGGGCAAAGTTGGTAAAGCAGGTAATCTGTGCCAGCCCTTCCCAGTTTTTTGTGTGTGCGCGTGTGCATGTGAAAATTAAATCTCAAAGAGTGTGTGTGTCAGCTACTTGCAGCAGGGACATGAAACACTGGTTTCACAGAGAGGCTGCTGCAGGACTTGACTTGGACACACAGCTGAGGACTTAACCCTACAGCTGTGCCAGTGGGGAGTCTTTTAGGGACCTGGTGGGAGATAAAGTAACCCAGACCCTGGGGTGAATGTGTTCCCTGTGTCCTCTTGAGTTGGCTTGATGCAGAGAGGTCTGCATGTAGAAATAGTGAGTGTATCCATTTGTATTCCAAGTGAACTTCCCTCTCTAGTGAGAGTAGAAGAATTTTTTAAGTTTCTAAACTTGAGTACCCAGTTTCTTAGATTTACCATGGAAATCACAGAACTTCTTTCCAATTCTAAAAGAAAGACATTAGCCTGTGAACAAAAAGCAATGACAACTTCCCTCAAACACAAGTTTTAGGTGACCATAAAGGCTGCACTGATTATTGGATGAAATGAAATATGTTGGTATAACTAGATTTTGCACTTCCAGGACAAGTGGTCCACACCATCTAGAAATCTATAATGAAAAATATAACAATTTCTGACAAAGATGTGCCCCAAATACATTTTGGAGACTCCCAAGATCTCTTTTGTTGCCTCCAAGCCATGGATGGAATGTTTACTTGAATATGTGGTTAGAGGTCTAGCAATGAAAGCATTTGACGTGACACATGGCCACAGAGCATATACACTATGGAAAAGGTCACATTCACTCTCAAAGAGAAACTGGTCATGACAGGCGTCTCTGCATTAGAAGTACAGGTGGCACATTGGTAGAAGGTATAACAACGTGCATCCAAAGACTATGCAGTACACAGATGCAAATTTGGCTAAGCTAACAATTCAGACTGAAGGGTAAAGAAATTATCTCAATGGCTGGGTCACCTACAGACGTGGACCAGCCACAGGCTGCAGTGATGGGCTCTAAAATTAAGGCAACCAGTGGGAATAGTGAAGCTAATCACCAGACTCCCAGCCTGGTACATCTTCAGGTCAGCAATGAGATACAATATCAAATAGCAGCTCTGCAGTTAACGCATTAGCCTTTGATGTCTGTAAGATCAAACATCATTGGGTTTTATTCCTACCCTAGGTGCTTTTCAAGTGCTACAATTGTAAAGCAGCACGGGGGGGGGGGTGTTACACGATGAGGTATCGTCTTGACGGATACTAAACAGAGATCGTGACCATTTCAATTGGTGGTAGCCGAGGTGGATGTAGAGGTTCCTCTGGCCCTTAGCAAAAAAAAAAAAATGTTTAGGTAGGGATTTTTACATAGTTTGTTGGGAAGATATTAGGAAATTTTGTAATGTGTTGAATGAGGCTATTAAACTAATGTTTTGTTTATACTAGAAAAAGTTGAGGTATACTGGAGAAATTTCTGTTATTGCTTTGATTGTTGTATATATGGAGAACATAATAGCTGAATACCCTGACTGCCTAATTTTTTCATAGTTATTGAGAATACTACCTCTCATCTCTCCCAAAATTAGGCCATTGCCTGTGTAGGAACAAACTGTTCAACAAAATTAATTTAACTACCAGAGAAAACACAGAATAAATTAGTCAATACTATTATATTAAAAACACAATCAATACAGATTATATTAGATTTGTTTCACAGCAGTCAGAATCTGTTAAATTTAAATTCAAAAGGAATGTAGAACATGGAAGAAGGGAAGGAAATCTACATCTAAGTTTCTACGGCACTCCAGAAACAAATAACTTTGTATTCAGATCTTTCCTGAGTGAATTACTGAAAGAAAATTCTGAGACAGTGGTGATGAATGGTGTATGACAGGCCATACTATGGCTCAAAGACAACACCTTGGAACATGCAAATCACCAAAATGACAAGTCTCACTCAGAAATTATTTTTTTATTGCAGACTTCTGGATGGTGTGGACCATTCTTCTTGGAAATTAGGTGCAGAAGATTTACTGTAGTTGTACAAGACAGTGTACACCTGTCTAATTAGTAGCATTTTTAACTGTTATGGGAACCCAAGCCAATGAACAGTCTTTAAACAGGAATGGTGAATGGTTTTAAAAAGAACTCCTTAAGCCAATCTCCCTATTCTACTACAGCTGTGCTCTGTGTGAGAGATGACATAAATCTAAATAAGTTAATACAGAAACAGAAGTATGAGCTGATACAAGTCTGTTACGTGGCATTAAAATGTTTGGACCTGCAAAAAAAGACTAAATATGTGACAGATTTTTTCGGTGCTGGGAGGGGGGCTTAGATTTTTCTTTGTGGGAGGGAACTTTTATATGGAGGTCAAGCTTTAAGTACTAATCATTTGTTATACTTATGCCCGATGGATGAGACTAACATAGAATTATAGAATTAGTTGACTAAAACCAAAAGAGCAAATTTGATGACTTCTCTGATATTCTGTAGAACAATGGCACAGCTTAGGATTTTGGTGCATTTAGTGTGAGATACGAGTCTCAAGACTGTTTTTTTTTTTCAGCTGACTGATGTTTGACGGAAGTGTGGTATTTATATCAGTTAATGTGGGGCCTTAAAGATGCTGCTAGTGTCTCATCTCCATGTGCTGCATTGTTGTCCAGGGTCGACGGCAGTTGTATCATGACAGTTATCGGTCAGAGGACCCACCAGAGTGGAGTCAGGAATGAATATACCCCTACCATTCAGTGTGTCCCAAAGCTATCTCTGGAGAGAGTAGCGGGCTCATCCCCCATACTCACATATGAACTCAGGGAAGAGCTGGTTGGAAAGATCTGTAATATTTGTGCAGATGTGAAACCTTTCTACCTTGTAGTCATACACATGTATACCTACAAAAGATTGTAGGTTCTCAATTTTTCATCATACGGTGATTGTTACCTTCACAGTTATCATATGCAATAATTCAGGTCTATGTGGTAGTTCCCTACCATGCAACACATTAACAGTGCACATCTGTAGGTTTATTCTGCCTATTTTATTTAACTGTTAGTTTTAGCCATGAATCCTTACTGCAGTCATTCGGTAACTCTTCAAGGTTTACAAAATGTCTCATTACCCACTGCTATGTTTTCAATGCTTTACCAAATGTGCAAGGCTATTTCTGGAAAATGCAGAATTATGTACTAACATCACTAATACCCATGACTCTTTAGCACGGAATGTGTTCTCATTTTTTGGCATGATTTTGCAAAACTTAACCTCCACTTAAACTGTCTTGAGAACAGACAGTCGTTCCAATTACAGGACTTTCAGAATATAGTGGACATGCACCAGGAAGCGCACTCCTGATCAAGCACATCAAGAAACAATATTTTTAGATCATTCCATTTGGAGAGAGGGCTAGTGCCCCTCAATCCCCACTTCAGGAGCTCAATCCCCACTTCACAAGTTTTAAAGGATGAACCAGATATGGGATGGGTACCATCCCATTCTAGTTATGATTAATAGAAAACACATTCTGTAGTCAGACTGCAGTGCTGCACATAGGGAACTTACAGCAAGTTATACAATCAGGTCAGTAAAAATAGCAGAATAATGACATTTATACACACACATGCACACGCACCTCCTAGTCACTCTCTCTCTTATTATTTTTCACACACTGTTCTGGAAGCCTGACATTGGTGCTTATCACAACTGCTGTTTGGATCTGTGCTGCACTACCAACCACCTATGAACCTACTTCACCCCGGGGATCACTCCAGTGGCTCCACTTGATAGAGGTACTGGGAATTAATGTCTGGTGGCACAATGCCAGGGCACTTCTATGGACTAGGCTTGCAAAGGCTCCAGGGCCATTAGCTTAGTACACACCTATGAACCCATACAACAATTTGCCTTCTGTCTCTTGTAGTACACAGTGCTGTTCCATCTTTTTATTATAATGCAGCCCCATATTGTAATACTTGCATGCTGCATCACACTGCACACATTTATATTAGTCATCCTAGTCTTATGAATTGGCAAAACTCAACACATCTGTAAAAGGTACTGAGGACTCCTTTGTTAGTACTGATTTTGGAGCTGCTCATGGATCCATGAATCTTTGTCAGGTCCCCTCCAACCTTTTAATACTTACTGTATTACATTAGAAATTCTCATCTCAGTGATGTCCTTTATGAGGATGGTACTGTATTTTGCAGTCTAAGAAACAGTGCAGATATGACATTCATTCTCCATAAGAGTATTAGTCTGTATCAATAAAAATGGCCTCACGTTAAGAAGGTCAAAAATATAAAAGTTAATGCTTATTTAGCACACAGGCAAAATTACTATCAGCAGTGACAACCTTATTATAAAATTATGTAAAGAAGTAGCTAAGAAAACTTTTCATTTTTGAAATTCCTTGGGTATGGGTTTATACATGATTTTGAACAGTTTTAACAGTCTGAATCCACTATTACTGAACACACTTTAGTGAAAGCGCTTTCACCGAAAAAAAGCGCTTTTGCTAAAGTGTGTTCGTTTTTGCAAAGGGGCAAGCCCTCTGCACCCCCATGTGGGGGGTTGTGCCCCCCACACCCCCTACTTTAATGTTCTCACTCTGAGATCACACTACAGTGGGAAAAAGGGAATTTTCCCTTATCCGCACTATAGTACGATCTCCGTAACAGGCATACTTATGCGAAAGTGCTTCTTCGCATGAAAAGCACTTTCGCATAAGTATGCCCGGCCGTTAGTGATTCGGTGAAAATTTCATTCAGGGATCAGTACGGATCCAGTCAACCAACATCTGGCTGGAGACTAGGAGAGAGGTGTTGCTTCTTCAAATGACATGCTTTTGTTAAGTTACTTTTTTCACATAAAGCTAATTTTCTGAAAGCAAAATCAGGTTATGGCAACATATTTAACTTGATCCAACCATCAATGCAACCTTGATATAAGACAGCTAAGCTGCTTAGTGGAGATTTGGGATCAGTTGTGTCACTCAAAGGGCTCATATCTCTCTTTCGTGGAATTAGTCTGAAATTCTATCGCCCACCCGAGGACACTGTTGGATCAGGTAACTTTCTTTTTATGCATGAATCACTGAGTAGTCAAGGAGGAGAGTTTTTACTGAAGAATGCCTCACTTCCAAAACAAAATTTCTTACTCATTAACTGTATTCAGAAACTCAGAAAACTTCAAAGAGCTCAAAGAAGCTGAATATTTTGCATGCACGTCTAAACACCATTTGAAATTCTAGATTTTTTTTTTTGTTTTTACATTATCTTACAATATGTCTTTCAACAACAGATGAAAATGTTGCTCTCTCAACTTATGAACGTTTTGGTATATGCTTACCTTTTCTGCTGTCAGTGCACATTCAGTTTAATATAGTACTATTTCTTACCTCCTTGTATTCTACAGTCGGCTCCCTATCACAAGTGACAGGTTCAAATGTGCAAGTCCTGACCCCATGAAGCATAAAAGCATAAAACGTGAATGAAACCAGAAACACAACTATGAAACAATGTTTTTTGAGATCTTTGACAACTACTCCTGCTACATGTATAGTTAATATGTACAGTGTGTGTGTGTGTGTGTGTGTGTGTGTGTGTGTGTGTAACTATACCTATCAAGCTAAACTGCGTGATCACTGTACATTGGAGTAAGGGGAATGGTTTGGAGGGACGGGTATGTCTCGCAGCAGATATTGCTGCTCTGAAACAGACTTCCCAGCCACATAAAACAAAGTTAGTCCCTGTCCACATTCAAATGCAACTTGGATCTTGGGATGGAAAAGGTACAGTTTTGTACCTACCATAAATGTAGATGTCCGATAGGCATGCATCTGCAGTCCTTACAAATGGGTTGTCCTGTCGTCAGGCAGCCCTTCGGTCGGCCGGATTCCAAAGTCTGGGTCTGGCCTCAGCTGGTGTCGCACTTCACCCGACGTCATAGCTGCAGTTCTTCGGGTATAAAGGCATCAGCCGACGCCATTTTCCTCAGTCTTTCTTGCCCCAGATGCCAGGTGCCCTCTAGGAAGGCTTAATTTGGATAAATGCAAATGGTTCCAAATAGTAGAGAGCAAACACAAAATAAGCATGTATGTACATATATACAACAAATACACCATAATAGATTCCCCCAGCTAGCTACAAGATGGGCAAATACCCTAGGAGTACCACAGAGGGGAAGGAGGGTGGGTAATCCTGACTGCAGATGCATGCCTATCGGACATCTACATTTATGGTAGGTACAAAACTGTACTATGTCCTTCAAGGATGCATCTGCAGTCCTTACAAATGGGTAGAATACCATAGCCAAACTGGGGGAGGAGGAGAAATAAGATTATGGTGTAGTTAAGATCCCTTGCAAAACAGCAGTGGCAAAACCTGCTCTGGATCTGGAGTATAAAGGTAAATTATAATGCTTGGCAAATGTATGCACGGAGCTCCAAGTAGCAGCCTCTAAAATGTCTTTGGTAGCCACTCCTCGTAAGAAAGTTGTGGTAGTGGCTGTAGCCCTTGTAGAGTGAGGCCTGATGTTTTCTGGAGTTTTCTTCCCATGGTAGGAGTAACAAAATCTAATGCAATTTCCTATCCACTTAGATATTGTCTGTTTTGAAATTGCTTTTCCTTCCATTCCTGTTGCATATGCTACCAGTAGCTGGTCAGTTTTTCTATTGCTCTTGGTCCTGTCCAGGTAGTAACGTAATTGTCTATGTACATCCAAGGTATGCAACAGTCTTTCTCCCCTGTTCTGTGGGTTGGGGAAGAATGTAGGTAGGTGGATAGCTTGATTTAAAGATACCCTGGAGACCACCTTTGGCATAAAGGTAGGATTAGTTCTCATGGACACTCTATCTTGATGGAAGATCAGGAAGGGCTGTACTGCCATTAATATCTGTAGCTCAGATACCCTTCTTGCTGAAGTGATTGCAAGCAGGAAAGCAGTTTTCCATGATAAGTACTGTAAATCTGCTGTAGCTGCTGGCTCGAAAGGAGGGAGTGTCAACTTTTCTAGCACAAAGTTCAAGTCCCATGCTGGCAATGGTGGCTTCCTAGGTGGTTTTACATTTTTAATTCCTCTCAAAAACTGCCTGAGTAGAGGATGAGAGAAGACTGGAGGATCCAAGTAGTATTCTGCTGAAATAGCTGATGCATGAATCTTAATGGAAGAATAGGACAGGCCGTTGTGGAAGAGCTCTGCCAAGTAATGTAGGATGTTAGGTATGTTTGCAAGTGACACATTCTCTCCTTTTGCAGTACTCCAAATGAGATATCTTTTCCATTTCGCTGAATAATTTTTTCTTGTTGAGGGTCTGCGAGCCTCCAAGATAATGTCCTTAACCCTTTGAGATAAATCCAGGTTATTTGGTCTTATGCAATGTTCCAGGCAGCCAGCTGCAGTGTTTTCAGGTTTGGATACAGGGTTTTGAAGTTGTTCTGTGTTAACAGCAAGGGAACCAGGGGCAGAGGCCATATTTGTTCCCGAGACATACTCCTCAGTAATGGGTACCAATGTTGCCTTGGCCAGTCTGGAGCTATCAGGATGATCCTTGGGCCGGTCTTCTTTGATCTTCAATAGCACCTTGTGCATCAAAGGAAGAGGTGGGAATGCATATGCTGTCAGGTTTTTCCAACTGAAAGATAGGGAGTCCACTTTCCAAGCAAGTGGGTGGTACGTCCTTGTGCAGAATTTTTTCAGTTGGTGATTGTGTGGGGATGCAAATAAGTCTATTTCTGGTAGTCCCCATTTCCCTGTAATGGTTTTGAAGATGTCCGGATGCAGCATCCATTCGTGGGCATCCGTGGTAGTTCTGCTTAGGATGTCTGCTAGAGTATTTTCTTTTCCTGGCACAAAATTGCTTGTAAGTGAATGTTGAAGCTCAGTGCCACATTCCAGAGGTCCATTGCCATCCGGCATAGAGGGTATGAATGTGTGCCTCCTTGTTTGTTGATGTACCACATAACTGTGGTGTTGTCCGTCCTTATCAGCAGTTGACCCTGTCGAAGAAATGGGTCGAATGCCTGAATTGCGAGTTTTACTGCCAGCATTTCCTTTTGATTTATGTGTAGGTGCAGCTGGTCTTGAGTCCATAAGCCTTGTATGCACTTGTCTAGCATGTGTGCCCCCCAACCGAGGTCTGAGGCGTCTGTTGTGATGGTCTGGCTTGGTTGAGTGCTGTGGAAGGGCAGTCCCTTGTTTGATTGACAGGCCTGAGCCCACCATTGGAATTCTTGCTTCAGGCATGGAATTATTGGAATTTGGGTTTCTAGGCTGTGCTTGTGCTGAGACCATAAATTCCTTAGATACCACTGTAACTTTCTCATATGCAGTCTGGCATGTGGAATCAATATTATGCAGGATGCCATGTAGCCGAGAGCTTGCAGGACTTTTCTTGCTGTTAGCTGGTTCTGCTTTGTTAATGCCATGAAGTAGAAAGGAGTTGCTCCTGTTTTTCTACTGTCAGGAATGCCATTTGTTTTGATGTGTCCAGATCTGCACCCAAGAAGGTTATCCTTTGGGATGGTATCAGCCTTGACTTTTTTATATTGACTGTGTATCCCAGGGCTTGCAGTAGATGAATGACCCTTTCCAAATCTTTTGTTAATTTGTTTTGTTGTCCGCTTGTAACAGGCAGTCGTCCAGGTAAGGGTAAATTTGAATTCCTGAAGCCTGCAATGAGCAATTACTGATGCCAGGCATTTCGTGAATACTCTGGGCAGTAGATAAGCCAAAGGGCAATGCTGAGAATTGATAATGCTCTGATCCTGCAAGAAATCTGAGGTATCTTCTGCAATTTGGTCAGATGGGAACGTGCAGTTATGCCTCCTTGAGATCTAGAGTTACCAGCCAAGACTCCTTGCCCAGCATGGGAAGAAGCTGCTGTAGGGTCAGCATTTTGAATTTTGGAACAATGAGGTATGTGTTTAAAGCGGACAGGTCGAGAATAGGTCTCCATTGGTTTTCTTTCCTTGGTACCAGGAAGAGTCTGGAGTAAAATCCTTGTCCTTGTTCCATAGATGGTACCCTTTCTACAGCTCTCATCCTTAGTAAGTGAGTTATTTGTTGTAGAGCTTCTGTCTTCTGATTTGGAGGTAGGTTTGGCATTCCTCTCTTCCTTGGTAGAGTATGGAAGTGAAACCTGTAACCTTGGTCTATTGTCTGTAAAATCCATTTGTCTCCTGTGATGTAATGCCAGTTTACTGAAAATAAGGCTAGCTTCCCGCCTAAGGGTGCCTCTAGTTGTTCCCTGGTAGGCGGTGCCAGAGCCAAGTCACTGTGATTGTCCTGTGGAAGTAGTGGTGGCTGGATCTGTGGCTGTACCTCGCTGGTTGTTAGCCTGCCACTGACGACCCCTGTAGGCACCTCTGGATTGACCCCTGCCTCTTGAGTGCCTATTCCTGCCTCACGGAGCTCTGGAGGTGTCTGGAAAGGACCAATTCTTGGAAGGCCAGTTCCTGCTAAACCTTGGAGGGTGGACCTGCAAGAAATCCTTGACTGTCTGGACAGATTTTGCTTTCTCTTCCACCTTCTTCAGCACCTGCTGTGCAGGGGAGCCAAACAAATTGAGCTTATCCATGGGAGCATCTAGGAGTTTTGATTTAACATGGTCTGGTAAGGACTGCTCTTTTAACCATGCATGTCTTCTGATCACTGTGCCAGTCATGGCTGATCTAAAGGAGGCCTCCAGTGCATCATAGCCACATTTTAAGGAATGATTACTGACCTGCTGAATGTTATGTACCATTTCCTGTACAGATTTTTTGTCTAATGGTTCATCCGAGGACAGTTTTTAGTTAACTGGTCTAACATAAATTCCTGATACTGAATCATGTGGAATTGACAGTTCAAGGCCCTAGCTGAAAGAGTAGCAGAAGTGTAAACTTTTTTACCCCATCTCTAAGGACCTAGATTCCCTTTCAGAGGGAGGGGTTTTTGGTAGAGGTAGCTGCTACAGCCTTGGGTCCCTGGGAGATAGTTTCGGGATCTGCAAAAGGGGCCTTATACAAATGATAATGTGTGTCCGGAACCCTGTAGTACCTATCGGGCTTAGCAGGGGCCGGAGGAAGAGAATCAGGAGCAGTACAAGCATCATTAAAAGCATCATCCACAACAGTAAGTACTGGAGGAATGGCTAAAGGCCTATGCTGTGGCAAATGCAAAAAGGTTCTAAGCCTTTTTCTAGAGTCTGAAAAATCCTGGCCCTGCCATTTGGGTAAGTGGCAAGCTTTCGACCGAAGGAAGAACCGTGGACTCGGTTTCAGCCGAAACCGAGACACTCGCGGTAGGCTTAACCACGGTTTCGGCCGAAACCGCGGACCGCGAGTGTCGGTCCTTTTCCTTGCGTTTTTTAGAAATTTGCATAGTCGGAGCATCCGACAGCATAATGTAAGCAAAAGCGGAGCCGAAAAACTCTTCAGCAAATTCCGACCGACGTCTAAGCGTCCGTCGGTTGAAAGAAGCGCAGGCTAGACAAGCTGCTACGTCGTGGTCTGGGCCTAAGCAAGGTAAGCAGTAAGAGTGGAAATCTTTATGAGGTATTTGTTTCCCACAAGTTAAACAGTTATTCACTTTTTCTGACATCGGCTGAGGCAAGAAAGAGTCCCCAACGGGGTACTTAGTTTTTTAAGTCTTCGTACTTGTAGTAGTAATCTCTGGTTCTGACCGACCGCACTTGTGAACAGCTTCTGCT
Source organism: Protopterus annectens (assembly GCF_019279795.1). NCBI lineage: Eukaryota > Metazoa > Chordata > Ceratodontiformes > Protopteridae > Protopterus > Protopterus annectens. The sequence continues at coordinate 1,761,125,199 of NC_056725.1, forward strand.
TGCGCCACGCTGCAAGAAAGACTGAGGAAAATGGCGTCGGCTGATGCCTTTATACCCGAAGAACTGCAGCTATGACGTCGGGTGAAGTGCGACACCAGCCGAGGCCAGACCCAGACTTTGGAATCCGGCCAACCGAAGGGCTGCCTGACGACAGGACAACCCATTTGTAAGGACTGCAGATGCATCCTTGAAGGACATCAGAAAATGTATCCCAGGACTGTCTCCCGTACTACTGGACAGAGGCAGCTCCTAGACAGTTTATCCCATGCATAGGTCCCCTTGAATTATCTATGGTATGATCCCAGCTATTATCATTAGAGATAATACATAATTCTCAACCATGGAATGGGTAAGTCTAATCTCTAACCAAATGGGACAGGGTAATTTGAGTACAAAAAAGGGAATTTGGCTACACTTAAAAATGGCCCGTAAGGGCAGATAGCCTACTACTTACCTATAAACCAATGAATACTCTGGTATCAGAGTTCAGGTAATTTTGGATTTAGTAAATCTGCCACCTGATTTGAACTTTAAAAGTCAAAATTCTAAGGGTTCTAATTACAGTGTTCAAAATATCAACGGATACTCATATTGCTCAAACAGTTAAGGTTAGACCTGAACAGATTCTCATCTGTTGACTTCAGTTCATCAACTGAGCAAGCAAAAAAAGTAGTTAAATAAGAAAACAAAATTCCAACCACTTTTCCATCTTATTAACCACATCTCAGTATTCCCCAGCTTGGACTGGACTGCTTAGAAATCTTACCAACAGAATCAGTTAGCATATTTTACAAGCATGGTACCACAGAAGATTAGTACTCCACATAGCAAAAATGCTGAGCGTCTGGTAAACACTTCATCATCACCATCATCATCCCCCTTTTTTCCCATCTTCTACATGGGGTCGGGGTGTCATCCTAACTGTTGTTGATTCAATCCACCTTCTAGTTACAATTTTGGTGCTTCTGCTTCACTTTTTTCGTCTCTTGATTCATAGGTTAGTACTAAGCTAACTGCCCTTGCGAGCCATTTTAAGCCTAGCCAATTATCCCTTATGAGACTCAAACCCTGCACCTTGTATTTGTAAGGCAAACACCTTAACCATTAGGCCACCCTCCCTATACTTAATGCTACACTCCTGCCTTCTTCGACACTCATGCCTGACTGTGGTAGATCTTCTCTCACACCTCTTTGCTGGACATTCTCATTTCCACTTAACTTCTTCCTGTCTGTCCCAAATCATCTTCACTAGAGTTTTTCTGCAAATATGCTCCGACCACCATAATCTGTTCTCTTTGACCTTTTCTGCAATTGGGAGTTACTTTGACTTCTGCTCTTACGTCTTCATCTTTCTGTCTGTCCCACAGTGTGCATCCTACCCCCAATCCTAGGCACTTCATTTGCATCACCTCTAACTTCATCATCTGCTCTGCCTTTACTGCCCAGGTTTCTGTACCATACAGTAGTACTGGTTCTACCACTGTCTTGTACACCTTATTTTTTAGCTTCTTTGACATTCTTCTGACATACACTACACCTGACACTATGCCAACTGGCTGCAGCCTCTCTGATTCCAGCTTTGACCTCTTCATTCAGTCTTTCCTTCTCCTCAATCGCCTCTCCCAGATACTTGAAGTTATTAGCTTGTTGCCTTCTATCTCAATTCTCAGCATCTTCTATTTCCCCAATTTGCTGCCATTACCACTGTCATATCTGTACTTGGTTTCATCCCATGTACATTCAGTTTTGCATTCCATTCCCATACCCCTTGCTGAAATTCTTGCCCATAGTCTGCCTGTAATGCCACATTGTCTGCATACAGCAACTTTACTGAACTGTATCCTCCAACACGTTTGCTAATGTAGTCCACTTACAAGTATGAACAGCAGTGGGCTCACAGCTGAACCCTGATGTATACCCACTCCAACTGGGAACCTCTCTGTGAGACTGAACACTGTTCATCCTTGAGTCACTAGGTCCTTGTACATAGCCTGCACCAGTTCTACCAATGTTTCTGGGTCTTCAAATCACCAGAGTACTGCTCAAATTACCTTTCTTGGGACCTTGTCATATGCTTTATCTAAGTCTTGGAATGCTCTGTTGGACTCTTTCCTCATCTCTAGCTACTTCTCTGCTGTCTGTCTCACTGCAAACATCTGGTCAGTTGTGCTGCATCCTGATCTGAATCTGAACTGCTCATCTCCCATCTTAATTTCCACTACTCTGCATACCTGTTTACCAATCCCCCTCTCCAGAACTTTCATGCAATGTGACAGGAGTTAGATACCTCTGCACTGCCAACAGTTGTGGATGTCCCCTTTGTTCTTGTACACTGGCACAAGTATGCTTATTCTCCAGTTATCTGGCACAGCAAGTTCTTTCCACACTTCTATGAGTACCCTCAAAAGTCATTTCTCCCCTATCTCACCCAGCACCATTACTATATCTGCTGTGATCTCATCTGAGAATATTGCTATCCCTGACTTCATTTTCCTTAGTGTCATTCTTACTTCTAGGGTGGGTTTCTCTTCTTCTCTTATTGTAGGCTGTGTTTAGAGCAGTACAACTTCTGTGGGATTTTCTTCCATTTAGATTTATTGTTAATTTGGTTAGTTCATTTAGAAGCTGCTGGCAGTACTCCTTCTTTGATTTCCTGTGGACCGGTGAGCAGGTAGTTGCTAGCATCCCTTACGAAGGGTGTCTAACCATCTTCTTTATCTTTCTGTCTTTGCTTTGCAATCTGATATAGTTTCTTTGTGCCACTTACTCAGTCACTTTCCAGAAGCTGGTAGAGTGCCAACGCCAAGTTCTTTGCTACTGCAACTTCTTTCTTAGCCAACCAGTATTCCTTCCTAGCCTGGTCCGTCTTTTCTATCTCCTACTTTTTCCTGCACTCTCTTTCTTTTGATGACTTCCTGGACTTCTGCATTCCACCACCTCCTTTCCTTATGTACTTTATTTCCATACCTGGCTCGGCCTGGTCTCTGACCTTAGAGCCTTCTCTGACCATTGTTTACAACTGATTGTGGCAACCAGTGGTTTATGCTGTGGATGGATTGTTTCACTGGAGATGACTCTGCAGTCATTAATTCTCCCAGGTGCCCTTTCCTAACTAGGAAGAAGCCTACCTGAGTTGCACATTGGCCATTCTTGTATGTGATCTTGTGACTCTCTCTCGTTCTGAACCATATGTTGGCTACTATCAAGCTATTTTACAGAGAAGTCTAGAATGGCCTCTCCTTCTTTAAGCCTGTTGCCCCACCCATGTAGACCCAGGCAGTCCTCATATCCTATGTTTAAAATTTTCAGAGTCCCAGAGCTAACAACCACAACCCAGGTCACCGGAACCAACACCACCATTACAATACGCAGGGAGCGAACAAACGGAGGAGGTAACAACTTTCTCTGACAATATGTTAGTAGAAAGAGATAACAATTGTACTATTATTACAAATGAAGATGGTGACTTTTAAGTGTATAATTACTCGAGACTTGAGATTGAACCTGCGTTGGTTGAACTATTAGCTAAGGGACTGACTTTTGTGCCTGCATGTTTTGCAGACACTACTAAGACTTTAATGGATTTTAAAATGTATATAAAGAAACTCAAGTCTAGCTGCACTTCTTGGTATTAATGACTTTCCTGATTCTGCTTTTAAGATTCCCAGTACATTTAACCCACCTACACACCCATTGATTGCTTTATTTAAGGCAAGTGTGAGTTGGACATCAGATCACTTGATAAGGAGAACAAACAAACAGTACACAGAAATAATTATAACATGTCAAGATCTGAATGGGCAGCCTTGAAAGATTTATGTAAACTTCCAGTCAGGATGATGAAACCAGACAAGGGGGGTGGGGACGGTACTGATGGATTTGAATATGTATACACAGAAAATGAAACCGGTATTAATGACTGAGACTTATGACTGAGACTTATGATAAAGTTAGTTTAAATGGAAGTAATACAGACACTGGATCCTACCCAGTTCGGCTTTGTTAAGGGCAGATCCTGCCTCTTAAACCTGGTCGATTTCTTTGAAACAGTCACCAAGGCCATTGACGAGGGGAAGGTGGTCCACACAGCCCACCTGGACCTCACAAAAGCCTTCGATACAATACCCCACTCGGGCATTATAGATAAGCTCACCAGCTTAAATATAAACCCCTATTGTCACTAGATGGGATTGCAAACTGGCTCAAGGACAGAACCCACATGGTTAGAATTGCTGGAGCCATGTCAGACTCTAAACCAGTTACAAGTGGCATCCCACAAGGCTCAGTCCTGGGACCTCTCTTTTTCGGTATATATTTCTCGGAGGTACAGGCCAACACGGAAGGACTGTGGCTGACCAAGTTCGCAGTAGGCGCCATAATTGACTCTCCAGCCGACACAAGCATCCTACAAAAGGGCCTCATAGAAACAGACAACTGGTGCCAGAGCCATGGCCTCAAGCTAAATGCTAAAAGGTGTATAGTCATCCCCTTTGGCAAAAACAAAGTACCCACAAATTACCACATAGGTGGTAATCCATTAAGTACAGAAGAAGTAATTAGGGACCTGGGGACCCAAGTTGATAGCAATCTCTCATTTGAAAACCACGTGGCCAAAGTGGTTAGAAAAACATTTTATATAGCCCATCTAATCATGAAGGGATTCACATCTAGATCAGGGGAGGTCATCGTGCCTCTTTACTCATCCCTCATCAGGCCCATAATTAAGTACAATGCCCCTTTTGGGATGTACCTTACCAGACACCTGCGGCAACTGGAAAGACCCCAGAAGTACCTCACCAAGAGGATCAAAGGGCTCAAACAGATGCCATATGCTGCCCGGTTAAAGAAACTCCAGCTCTACTCAGTGGCATACCGTCTGCTCAGAGGTGATCTGTGCCTGACGTATAAAGCCATGTCCAACCCGGAATTAATGGACATGCTGCACCTCAGAAAATCCAAATCCCATCGAGCTACGCGCTCAAGAGACTTGAACCTCAGCAATGAAATAAATAGGACATGCTGGAGGGACAAATTCATAACCCAGAGGCTCTCTTCACTCTGGAATAAAATCCCAGTCCAGGTTAGGCAGAGTCCCTCATTGAATCTCTTCAAGAGGAATCTTGAGTGGATGGGAGATCGCAGGTTTACCCTGGGTATCACTTCTGTGTCACTGTTAGACAGAGGCACAGTATACTAACCTCGAAAAAGGGCATAGCAAAATTCATTTAAAATGGGTGGCGAAAGCCAAACACACTCTGGCTAGGCTTATAAATACCCTAGGGCAGATAGCCTAGTATGAACCTATAAAGACATATTAAGTCATATTTCAATTACTTATTCACTGAAGTAACTATAGATGTGAACCTTTCCAAACTACCTAACAATGTTAGCTCCTAGAACACTTATTCTGTTTGGCATCCCAAAAATCCACAAAAGTCTAGTCAACCCACCTATGAAGCCATTAGTGGATGCCAGGCAATCTATTACTTATTATAGTGCTAAAATCATAGACACTATTCTGAAAAAATACACTGACCAAGAACCACAAATTTGTAAAGACTCTTGGTCCTTTTTGTTTAGACTGAGTGAACTAGAATTTAAAGGAGTATAACTTTCTAACAATTGACATTAAGGATTTATATATGTCAATTCCACATGTAGAAGGTATTGAATGGGTCTCATATGTTGAGATTGAGGAGTACACCACAAACAGAAGTTACATTAATCAAGACTTTATTGGATATTATCTTGACTAACAATTACATCATTTTTGATAATGAAATCTATTGACAAAAATTCGGGGTGGCTATGGGTTCGCCTTGTGGAGCAAGCTTTGCCACCTTGGCTTATTGGGAGTTAGAATACATTACAAAGAACAGAGAGATTAATGAACAGATTTATTTTTACAAGCATTTCCTGGATGACATTTTTATTATCCTTAAAGGAGATGGAAGAGATGCTTTAGAATTAGTTAGGTATTTCAACAATACAACTAACTTTTTGCAATTTACTTACACTTTTCACCAAGACAACGGTGGTGTACTTAGACACTGACCTGAGGAAAGACAAAACCCATGAGAAACTGTTATCCAAGATTTACAAGAAAAGTACCTACGCAAATGCCTTCTTGCATTATACCAGCTCACACCTGTTCCATCAGAAATTGTCAGTTATGAAAGGCCAACTTCTAAGAGCAGCAAGGATGGTTTCAGTAGAGGAAGAATTTGTGGAAGAATGTTCAATATTGAGGGGTATGTTCCTCAGGAGGGGTTACGTTTTTATAAACTACTATTGAGTAGTAATAGTGTGCATAGTGACACAGGTTGAGTTAAACCAAAGTGATGGCAACACCAATGTAGTTTGCCACACTAAGAACACTAACAAGTTCTGATTGAGTTTCATCATAACTTTTAGTATAGATGCATTAGACATCAAAAATATTCTGAACAAAAACTGGAACTTGTTGATAGGTGACCAACACCTGCTAAATAAGTTAGGAGAGCGTCCCTCAATGGTTTTTAGGAGGGGGTGCAACCTAAAGAATTTGTTGGAAAACAGCAACCTTTGTTCAGTGAGACTCCCAGGCATTTACAAGTGTGAAATGTATAGGTTTTGCAAATACACTGACATAAGCCAAAGCTTTATTATAAGAAATGTAAGATATTTTACAACTAAAAAAATTTAATTCTAGGATGATTATGTGCCTAGCCCAATGTCAATCTTGCCCAGCTTTCTACGTAGGCAAGACCGACTAAGTTGAAAGAACATGTGTATGAACACATTTATAGCATGAACAGGAGCAAACTTGAAAATGCCTTAGCTAGGCACACATTCTCTAATCAAACACACACTTTTAAATTTCAGGGTCAAGATTACTCTGGACATCAGGGGTGGACCCAGTTCTTTATTATTAGAAAAACTTGAATTGATGTGGCAAATTTGTTTAAATGCTTTTTGCTACTCAGGATTAAACAAGATGTGCTCTATTTTATGACTCTTAAAACTGAAGAATTTAAGATAAAGGGAACGCATTTGCCTACACACACACACACACATATATATATATATATATATATTTATTTATATATATATATATATATATATATATATATATATATATTTATATAGATATATATATATATATATATATATAAAACAAAGCGATGGTAACACTTTAGCTAGTTATAGAATTACCACAAGAATTTTGCTGTTGCGCTGTTATGTATTTTGAATGTATTTTACATTTTTTATTATTTCTAGTTGTAGTTTTAAATGTTTTCAAGCACACAGAGGGTTACACTTTTGAAGGGAAGTGTGTAGTGATTACCCTAATTTGATCATGTGAGTTTTTTGAAGTTGTATTTAAATAGGGATGTTTTTAGACATTTTTATCTGATGAAGTTCTGGTTACTAATCGGACGAAAAGTGCTTCATTGAATAAATCCTGTGTGGACTATTCCTTTGGTTGCTTTTACTGCTTTCTTTGGTTTGTTTGTTTGGATTTTTGGCTTCCAGTCCTCATATCCTGTTCAGTCTTTCCCGATATGCGCATTCAAGTTGCCCATTATCAACATCAATTCTTGTTGTCCTGCTTTATCTAGTAGGTCCTGCAACTGCTGTATGACTGCACTCGTTTCCTCACTATCACAAACTGCTGTGTGCATATGACCATGCGCTATCATTCCACTGAAGTCCGATTGCCATGAGTCTGTCACTAATTCTGATGACATCTCTCATTGCCTTCCGAAGCTTCTCTCTCACCACAATTCTGACAGCATGTTTTCCTCCTGAGTTACAGACTTTGGATCCCAAGCCAAATGGCTTTGCTGCACTGACCTTCCATCTCATCTCTTGGATATATAGGATGTCCAGCCTCCTCTGTACCATCATGTCATCCACTTCCAAGTTCCGTCCTGTGAGTGAACCTACATCAGGTGTAGCAATTCTTAGTTCATATTTGGAAGGCTGATGGTTTTCCATCCAGCTTTTGCCCAACAGAGCTATCCTAGGTAACCCAGACAAATGGACACTGGCTGGCTAGTAGATTATCGACCTAGGGCTGTTGAGATTTATGGCAGGCACACACTGGCCAATAGGGGCAGATGCACCCCTCCCGCCATTTCCATGGGTCCCTGGCATAGGACAGAGTAGGTCACATCCTCAACCCAATTATGACTAGTAACTACCAATGCCCTTCTGGCAACATTAGTCAACATGACAGAATCACCTAGAGCCATATTTTACATCAAGTGGCTAGCCATGTCACGGCTAATAATCTGTGATCCATATTCTCCTATAGTGAACACCACAGTAGATGCCCAAAGCGGTTGGTGCATACAACTCTTCCCCAATAGGGGGCCATCTGGAGTATATGTTGCTGCCCACAGCTCCATTCATTGGTGAGTCTGAGATGGAAATACTCAGCATGTTTTTCGGAGGCGGGAGGAACTCACAGATGCACAAGAAGAACATGCAAACCAGAGGTCAGAATAAATCTTGTGCATGGGAGGAGAAGACCTTTAACATTATGCCAACTGGTCTGTAAACACATTACAGAGTAAAAATTTAACTCCTGCAAATTGAAATCCAACAAAATGGCACAGTGACCTAAAAGTGAGCTAGACTGCAGGGACATGCATATGCTGGGAGTCTCAGCCCATTTTACTGTTGTAAAATGCTACATTAATGGTGCAGATAGTTCAGAAAGAAAAGAAAATATAAAGCCATACAGGTGTGCTACTAAATCTACACATTGCTAACAGAAGGGTAGTAATATTTTAGTAGTAAACATATTTGCCATCACTAATGCAATGGCCCATTTTTTACATTGAGGTTGTCTTCTCTCCTCTGCCACACGTTATAACTATGATTTTGTGTTCATCCTTGCGTTTCATTTAACTTGGCAGTTTGAAAGTATTGCTTTCTACACAATCTCCCCAGAAGCAAATCCAACAGTGGTCTAATTCTACAGTAAGTTTATATACTTAAGTACCTTGAGTTTATCTTGCCTCTTCCTCTCACTGTCTGCACTCGCACCATAATGTCCAGAGTGCCATTTACTTCAATTTTGGCTTTCAGAACCAGTATGTGACCACAATGTCATGTACTTCTTGGTAACTTCTAGACATTAATATACAATCTTAATTTGATCCGCTGTACCTGTGAATAAGTTGTACATTCCTTAGCCTCAAATCCCCTCAGCGGGTCAGCCATCTCCCACAGACAGGTGTATCAGCTGGTCAAAGAATACAATACTTCTCTCATAATTGTTTCTCCACTCTTAGGCATACTGTTTCAACCTGTGAAACAGGTTCAGGCACTCAAATTAGGTTCATCCAGTGAGACTATAAATAAATACAAGTGGCCTAGGGCATGGTCTCATTTGGACAGAGGCAGCCAAGTAAATCATGTCATAACCAAATATTAGCTCCTACATAAATGTCTAGAACATAAAACTTGTGGGTTGCATTTGGGGTTCCACTGCTAGGCATACAGAGGCTCTAGTGATCATTAGCCTAGTATACAGCTACACACCTATGAACATATAATGCTTAGCTACTATTTGCAGCTGACCAGTTTTAGGTTAATACTGACTTACATATGAGGACGCCAGAAAAAAAGATTTCTTGAAGCTAAATTTAATATATTCATGACTATTACATGAATAAAATACTTTTCTGACACTGAACTGTAATTTGTACTATGTTCTTTAGACACTGTTTATAAGATTATTCACTGTGCACTCACAGAAAAAGAGGAGCAGCTGTTTGGTTTGAATAATTCTGTCATATACGGTCTTCATGGTTTCAAAATTTCCATGTCCTGCCTCCACAATAATTTTTTACTGCTAACATGCCACACCTCTTAACTGGAGGTTTAGTCAATACGCCTTTTTGTTTTTACAAAACAGCTTACCTAACACTTATTGTTAAGCCCTTTGATATTACTTCCTAGCTAGTAGTATCTGCTTTCTTGCCAGGTACAGTATTCTAAAGGTGTGGCAAGGTACATATCCTTACTATTAGACATTACCCACCGTTTCTTACATCATCTGCTTATTATTCTTTCTTGTACAAAACCTCCTTTCTCATTAGTCAAGCAGATCATTTTTTCTGTCTGTCCTTGTCTCACTCCCACTAACTACCCATCCATCCTATCACCTTCAAATATCTGCCTTTCCTCAAACAATCTTGACAATTATCACATACTCCAACAAAGTCTGTTGCAAGTTCCTACTAGAATATTTCCTCATGCATATATTACATCATTTTCTGTTGTCTCCTGCTTAATAAAGAATTTGTCCAACATGTCTTGAACTTTTGTAAAGAAACTAAGCAGTACATACCTGTTTTCAAACCTACTTGCCAAAACTATTAAATGAAATGAATCACGGGACATCATGAGAATAACACAACAGGGTGAAATCTTCCAAGACCTAGATGAAGTCAAAGTACTCAAAGAAGTGCTTGAAGTGCATTGTGATTCTGTTGGCAGTGAAACTCTGCATCAGCTCCAAGTTTTTAGCAAATTAATGTTCTACCAGAAAATGCAGGTGTGAGACAGCAAACTTGTATAGATATGATGACACAACAGTAAGGCAAGGTCTCTAGAGTCCACTTAATTCACTTTGGTATCAAGCCCTGCCTAATATAAGATGTTGTTGGGAAAAGGAGTATGGGACAAAGGCTGATGCATGAGGAAGCTCTAGTGACTCGCTGAATATTAATCTCCAGTCTCCACTAACTGCCACCTGACTGGCAGTACTGCAAACAAGCAAGTGTTGAGAAAGGGAAAATAGTGAAGTACTTCTGTCAGAAGCAAACAGATAAAATATATATATTTTATTTTGTTTTATTTTATTTGTTAACCAGGTAAGTCCACTAGACCCAAATGCCTCTTTTCAAGAACAAGCCAGATACACTGAGTTGTAGGACTACAAGCACAGACTTGAGGAATCCAACTCTGGACTAAAGGATGGAGCTTGTTAGCTAGTTATACTTAACCTTCAGTGCATATATTACTCAACATTTCTTCAGCAAAATGCGTGGCACAATGTTTAAAATATGGACAAAGTGTATGACAAGGGAACATATTTGATAGAACTGCACAGCAAAAGGGAATCAAGTGTGACAGTATTCGTAGTACTTATATATTACAAATTATGAATTACACTTTAAAATGTCATTAGACAATGTATACACCCCAACTCTTAACAGTGAAAAAGAGAGCTTTTTAGAACTAAAACTAAAATGTGTTACATATTTCTATTTCTGACAACAGAAAGATACGAGTCAGTGATAAAGACACACAGGTAAAGTGTCATTTAAAGAATACACAAATGGGTCTGTTAAATATAAAGGCCGCACAATGGAAAGGAATATCACAAAATAAGTAAGGTAAAATTATAACATGGGAAAGTAAAAAAAAAAAACATAAATTCCAAAAATCTGAGAAACAGTGCTTCAAATGATAGCCCTGTCAGAAGAGAAATGTATCTCAGTAGTGTGCCCATCACAGAAATATGGTACACAGACGAGTTGTAAATATACAAGAACTAATAATTTACAGGAGGAATACAGAACACAAAATAGGAAAACAAGTAACTTTATGCAAAGGAAGGGAATTAAAGTATTGTTTAAAACAAAGGAAACAGGAGATAAGTTACCTGGGAGACATATCACCAAGCAGCACTGAATGTTTATCTACCATCAACAGTTTGCACAGGGGATTTCAGACGAAAGAACAGCTAGGCTGCTTAACTTTCAAAAGGATGACTACCTTTGAACACACAGAGCCTAAAGGGTGAGTGCGTGCAAGAATATGAAAGCTCAGCTTTACCTTTATCTGATAAAAATATAAACTTGATATCGGAGATCAGGTATCCCAGTAAACACCGGTAATCCTTATCAATAGTTGAAATGCATGCACAATGGTGACCACTAGTACCAACAGGTATGAAGCAAACAGCAGATAGTTAACAAAATGATAAACCTTCCTACCACAAATACTAACTACTCAAAAGGATACCTCACTGAGTAAAGTCCCTTTGGGACTAGGGACATCTGCTAACACTTAGTAAGGATTGTTCCACTACTGCTTAAAATCAATGCAACCTAAAACACTCTAAACGAAAACTTTACTAGTATGCACAGCCAGTCCACAAAAGTAGCAGCAGTGTATGGTAAAACTGTGTTGTGTTTTTCTGGAGTTTCTAGATACTGCCAACTAAATGTCAGAATGCAATAAAGCAAATATTTACTTTTATTTTTTCCATTGCCTTGTTCCATTGTGATTCTAGTACCTTTTGATTTCTCCATTTACATTTTTGAAACATCACATGTGCCTTAGTATCCCTCTGCCTCTACACAACCATGATTCACACAGAAAAAAAACATCCAGAAAAGAGCAGAATGAAGAGAAGAATTTCAAGGATGCTGTGGCAAATGACTGCAACAGCAGAAAAATATAGCAAAGTCACCTCAAGGATAATGTGGCAAGACAAAAAAACTACCAGGGTTCTTAAAAGCAGAAAATAAAAATGTAGGACAATAGCAGCTAAGCAGTGGGACACAAAAATTAGAAGAGGTATACAAGGTATACAAAATACAATAAGATGAGCAATGCAGGAATATGCAAAGTTCTGACAAAGACAAATTTGTAGTTGGAAAATTAAAAACTGACAAATGTACAAAACTTAGTATTTATTTTAGCAAGGCTGCCAATTCAAATTTTAAATTAGTCTGACTGGTTTTAGGATGCTAGTAGTAAGTGCGAGTGCTTTAGATGCGCAAAAGTCTATCCAACACTTTGTTGAACAGAAATCTGCCTTAGAAACAGCCTAAATCAGGTCCCTGCACTTCAGATATTGCCATAATCTAAAATGTTACCTCTCAATGTCCACTGACTAACTCTTGTTTTATTTACAGCTGTCAGGTATAAGCAGAGACAGCAACAATGCAAAAGGAATGTCTTATGTTAATGTGCTCATTAATGTTAATAAACCTTTGTTTTTGTGATGTAAGAATGTCTGGATGGCCTTCACAGTAGAAAATGGAGTGGCACTCTAATTCATACAGTTTTAATACACATGACAACTTAAATGATGCCAAGAGATGCTGCCTCATAAATCTGGCTTAAGTACTCTTGTGCTCAGAGTCACTTTGTCTAGCTTAAAGCTCATGAATATTAAAAGCCATATTGGGTTAAGTGATCACCTTCAGTTTGTTTGTTTGCGTCTTTCGGCTTTTCCCGGTTAGGGGTTGCCACAGCAGAACTCCGGTCCGCTAATGATTGGCAGTAGAGTTTTACGTGCTGGCTTGCCGGGCCTAACGCACAACCTTCAACGAAGGAACGCCCGTTCACGCATGTTGCCACACAGAAGACGCTCTAAGAGCTACTAACACAATGTATCCTTGTGATTTCTAGGCTGCTACATTGGTGATGTATTACATATACTTTTAATTTGTTCAGCCTGTGCCAAACCACAGCTACATCTTGAGTTTAGTTGAATAAAAAGTTAATATACATGACACTTGGCTGTAAATGATGTCAAGAAATTTAAGATTTAGGACAGTGAGTTTCAGTTTTGTCCTCAAGTCTGATATACTTGATCACGCTATTAAAGTAAAAGTGCACAGTGTAATATTTCATTTGTTTTAATCATTTTCTCAGGCACCATCTAGACTCACAACTCTTTACTTAACCTGTTCCTCATCTGTCCAAACTTCACTTCATATTCTTATCAACAGTGAGCTAAAATGTTTGCTTTCGAAACTCTGCCATCCAACTCATCTGCAGTCAGTATTTGAAGTTTTAAAGCATTGTAGAAGACCAGAAACCATCATGGTCAGTAAAAAAAAAAAAGATACCCATATCCTTTTCTTAGTATACTAGTTCAAACCACTTCCCACTGCCACACCATTACTAGGAAACAACATAAAGCAATTCAAATAGCTGGAGAACATAAGCATCCCACCAACTTGTCCAGCTAATTAAGTGCAGAAATTGCATGACACCCTGCTGCAGTAGGTACTGTCAGAGCCCCAGTAACAGCCTCCAGTGGTACCTACCTCAGCAGTGAACAAAAATAATTACTGAAAAATTAACCCATTTCACCAAGCGAGGCCTCTAACAGCCCTGGACCATTACTCAATTAAGATCACCGAGATCTCAACACACCACAGCACGTTTATTCCTTATCATTCTATAGCATGAGAGCTTTTGTGATTCCCCTTTCACTGTTGCTAACAAATTTAATTCCATTAAATAAAATACACTTTAAACTTATTTACAAAACTACGAGCTAAATGCATTAGATGTGGTTAAACCACTGAAAAAAAATCAAGTATAAAGTTTACCATACCTAGAGGCTCGACTGCAGGATTATAAATGTTGATAGCACACCAAAAAGTTCAACAACATATATTTGCCTGATTCAGTAGCATGCAAATATTTCAGGATCTTTACCAGGTTTAGGATTTGCCATAAATCAAACAATTCAGGGTCACTGATCCTGAGGTGCATTGAGAGGCAAGGTACACTCATAAGTATGCTGCCTTGTCACAGCTTTATGAGACATACTAGACAGGAGAGCAGTCATGCCACTGTGTTATGTAGTATAACTTGGTTAGCTGAGTACATCACTGGCAGATGGGAGTTCTTGATACACAAAGGCTTGACTGCTGTGTGTACTGCCACATAACCCAGCTCTCAGAACAAAAGATGATGCCATCCAAGAAGATGCAAGCCAGAGTATATGTGATAAATGCTTATAAAAAAAGAAAATCATATGATAAAGAATGTTAAAGCATTCACTAAAACTGCAGCCAGTAGGTGGCCATTGAAAGGATAAAAGGTCACAGCATTCATGGGCTCCATTTAGTATTAGATGGAAGGTCACAGACTCCATTTATCATACCATGGTTAAGAGGAAGGTGTATAGTGATTGGATGTTAAAAATTAAGGATAAGCTGCACCGGTGGTGTATGGGGACAAAGCCCTGACTACAGCCAAGCCAACCTGTGTTCAATTAGTGGCTCAGGTGACTGACAAAGCAGAAGGGAAGGGATGGGTGTACCCATCCTAGGTGTCAGGATGGTCGTCAATATGCTTCATAAGGGGGGCATGGTCCAAAGAGGGAAGTTGCCCTTGGACAAAAACAACAACCACAGTGGGTCCAGAAAGGAAAATGGGTAGGTCATATACAAAAATGAATCAAATATTGTAGTTAACTTAGCCACAAGTAAGTCTTTATAAAGCAAAACAAAACAAAAAATTCAGACTTAAGAAACACCAGAATATCAATCTTTAATACACAAAACTTTCAGGCATAACCCTTCTTCAGTGCAAATCCAATACATAAAACAAACAATTCACATTTAAAAAAACTTAAAACAACATGTGACAGCCACCCAATCACAATCTAGTAGTAGTTAAGATTCACATCTTTGTGTTTTAAAAGTATTTTCAAAGCAAGCTGGTATTTTTATAAGCAATATAAGCACTAAAATAATAGCAACCTTCTATACATATATACAAATAAAAGGATTATGCTTTCCAAGCCGAAATAATTATATTATATACCAAATCATTTGTATTGCAATTGTTTTTTTTAATTAAAACTGGTTTAATACTGCTACTTACTTGGAACTTAGGGCAGTACCAAATGGGTTAAGAATAGTACAGTTGTGTACACTTACCATAAATGTAGATGTTCAAGTCTATTCACTGTTGCAGTCATTACATTTGGGTAATCCTGTTGGACGGTTGCCCTCAGTCGACCAGAATTCCAAAATTCCAAAGTCTTGGGTCCTGCGTCAGCTGCGGTCGCCCCTTCCCTGACGTCAGGTCGTCAGGGGTATAAAATAAGCAGCCGACACCATTTTCTTCAGTTTTTCTTGTCCCAGATGTCAGGTGCCCCCTAAAAGGGTAGCCAAAATTTATATATATGTATATATATATGTATATATATATATATATATATATATATATATATATATATAAATGCATGCACCAATATAAACTTTACCTTTATCTACAAGCAAATACACCACATAAGTTGTATAAATCAGAGAAGGAAAGAAAAGTTCCAGCAGAAAAAAGGGGATGGCGGGTGGGTAACCTGGACTGCAATAGTGAATACACTCGAACATCTACATTTATGGTAAGTGTACACAACTGTACTATGTTCTTAGTGTTTCACTGTTGCAGTCAGTACATTTGGGTAGAGTCCCAAAGCTACGGTTGGGAGGCTGGAGCTAAACAGCATTAGGGGCGGCTATGAGGCCCTGCAGAACTGCAATGGCAAAGCCTGCCCTGGATTTGGAGTAGAGTGGCAGATGATAGTGCTTTGTAAAGGTGTGCACTGAACTCAAGTAGTAGCCTCTAAAATGTCTTTGGCTGGTACTCCCCTGAGAAAGGCTGCCGAAGTGGCTGCAACTCTGGTTGAATGTGGTCTAATGCCCTCAAGCACTGGCTTGCCATGGTGTAAATAGCAAAAACAAATGCAGTGGCCTATCCACTTTGAAATGGTCTGCTTTGAGATAGCCTTTCCTTGTGATCCTGCAGCATATGTCAGTAGTAATTGCTCTGTCTTCCTGAACACTTTGTGTACATCCAAAGAATGCAGAATTCTCTCCCCCTTGTTCTGTGGATTTGCATAAAAAGTTGGCAGATGAATAGTTTGGTTAAGAGCCATACTGGACACCACCTTAGGCATAAATGCTGGGTTTGCCCTCAGAGAGACCCTGTCTGGATAAAAAATGATAAAAGGTTCCACAGCCATGACTGCCTGTAGCTCTGAAACTCGTCTTGCAGAAGTTATTGCTAGGAGCAGAGCTGTTTTCCAAGATAAAAACTTTGTATCAGCAGTAGCAGCTGGCTCAAAAGGAGGCAGGGTGAGTTTTTCCAAGACATAGTTGAGGTCCCATGCAGGTATTGGTGATTTACTTGGAGGCCTTACATTTTTGGCTCCTCTGAGGTACTGCTTTAATAAAGGATGAGAAAAGATTGGTGGCTCTGTATTGTAATGAGCCGAAATGGCAGAGGCATGAATTTTAATTGATGAGAAAGATAGGCCTTTGTCCAGCATCTCAGTTAAGTATTGCAAAATCTGAGGAATATTTGGTACAGCTGTATCAGTTCCTTGTGCCTGGTTCCAAGCACAGAATCTCTTCCATTTTCCAGCATAAGATTTTTTAGTACTAGGCCTTCTGACTTCCAAAATGACATCTATCACAGCTTTACTGAGAGGTGTGTTTTGTATGACTACATTATCCGCCATGCTGCCAGGTTTAAAGTACTGAGTTGGCTGTGCAGGATCAGATTGTTTTGTTGGGCCAGTAGATGAGGTATTTGGGGTAAGGTCCAAGCTGGGCATTGAGACAAGTTCCTTAGGATTGGATACCAGTACTGGCAGGGCCAGTCTGGGGCAATCAGTATCATCTTTGGCTTCTCCTGTCTGACATTTAGGAGTACCTTGGGGAGGAGAGGCATATACGGATAGGTTTTTACAGCTGAAAGATGGGACGTCCACTTTCAATGCTTGTCTGTGATAAGTCCTTGTGCAGAATCTTTTTAGCTGGTAGTTGTGAGGGGAGGCAAATAGATCTATGTTCATTCATCCCCATTTCCTTGTTATCATGCTGAAGACTTGTGGATCCAGCTGCCACTTGTGGGGATCCATGAGGTTTCTGCTTATTTCGTCTGCCAGAGTGTTTTCCTTTCCTGGCAGGAATTGTGCCTGCAGATATACTTGGTAAGTCAATGCTGTGTCCCACAAAGTCATGGTTCGTCTGCAAAGGGGGTAAGAATGTGTGCCCCCCTGTTTGTTTATATACCACATGACCGTGGTGTTGTCTGCCTTTATCAGTAGTTGTCCCGGATGAAGTAGGTCCTTGAAGGCTGTCAGGGCATTTTGAACAGCTAGCATCTCTTTTTGATTGATATGCAGATGCATTTGGTTTGAGGCCCATGTGCCCTGAATGCATCTTCCTGCCATGTGGGCCCCCCAGGCATAATCTAATGCATCCATTGTTAGTGTCTGCCTGGCTTGGGGTAATGTGAATGGCTGTCCCTTGTTCTGGTGACAAGCCTTCGCCCACCATCAAAACTCCTGTTGCAGGCAGGGAATGAGAGTAATTATTGTTTCCAGGCTGTGGCAATGTTGAGTCCAAACACTTTTTAGGTATCATTGAAGTTTCCTCATATGCAGTCTTGCATATGGAATTAGTAGGATGCAGGATGCCATGAAGCCCAAAGCCTGCAGAATTTTTCTTGCAGATAACTGGGCCTTTGTTGCCAACATTTTGAAATAGGTAGTCAGTTGTCTTTGTTTGTCTGGCGTGAGATAAGCCATCTGGGCAGTTGTATTTAAGCTTGCACCCAGGAATATTATCTCTTGAGAGGGTACTAGTTTTGATTTCTTTTTGTTGACTGTGTACCCTAGGCATGTTAGACGTCTTTTCACAAACACCAGATGCTGTAGAAGAATGTCTTTGTTCTGTGCTTGAATTAGACTGTCGTCCAAGTAAGGATATATTTGTATTCCTCTGTCTGCAGAATGGAATTACTGGTGCCAGGCACTTTGTAAAGACCCTGGGCGCAGTAGATAAGCCAAAGGGCAGTGCAGAGAATTGGTAATGCATTGAGCCAGCCTTGAATCTGAGGTATCTTCTGCATAACTGTCTGATTGGGACATGCAGGTATGCCTCTTTTAGGTCTAAAGTCACAAGCCAAGCATTCTTGCCCAGCATGGGCAGACGCTGCTGCAAAGTCAACATTTTGAATTTTGGTATATCCACGAATGTGTTCAGAATAGATAGGTCCAGTATTGGTCCCCAGGCCTTGTCCTTTCTGGGTACTAAGAACAGTCTTGAGTAAAATCCTTGTCCCTGCTCTTGCGCTGGTACTTGTTGAATGGCCCCCATGTCCATGAGGGAAGAGACTTGTTTTTGCGCCTCTGCCCATTGATTTTTTGGCAGATCTGGCCAGCCGTTTGCCTTTGGCAGGGTATGGAAATGGAACTTGTAGCCTTGTGACACTATATTTAGAACCCACTTGTCCTGGGTTATAATGTGCCTATTTTGAGAAAAAAGTGTATTTTCCCCCTAAGGGTGCTGCCAGGAGGTAAGTGCTCGGTGAAGGCAGGGGGAAGTCATTGGGACTGTTTCCTGTATGGTTGTGATTTGTCTTCTCCAACTTTGGAGGTAGAAGCACCCCATTGCTTTGACCTGTATGAACCTTACGGCTGGGATGTGCCTCTAGGGCGTCTGGATCTGCCCCTTTGAGGTCTGTCTGACACAGGAAAAGACCAATTTCTTTGTAGGCCAGTGCCTACTAAACTTAGGTGGCTGTACTTGTAAAAAATCTTTGACAATTTGCATAGATTTAGCTTTGTCCTCCATTTTCTTTAACACCTCTTCTGCCTTAACACCAAACCAAAAGTATCATGCTGTAAAGGTGCATCTAATAATTTTACTTTGAAATGATCAGGCAGATTTTGTTCCTTTAACCAAGCATGCCTCCTAATTACAGAACTGGCCTCCAAACAATCAAAACCACATTGCAAAGTATGCTTTCCAACTTGTTCAGCTGCATGCAATAAATCCTGCATTTCCTTGTTTTCTACACATTCAGAGTTTAATAACATTTTCTGTTTAAGCAATGCCAGGACATGTTGCGGATATTTGAGCATATGAAACTGACAGTTTAAGGCCCTTATAGCCAAGGTAGCAGATGTGTAAACCTTTTTTCCCCATCTATCCAGTGCCCAAGAATTCCTTTCAGAGGGGGTAGGGTTTTTTGCAGCGGAGGCCTCAACTCCCTTGGGTCCCTGTGAAATGGTTTCTGGGTCTGCTGCAGGGTTTTTAAAAAGGAATTTATGAGAGTCAGGAATCCTGTAATATCTGTCAGGCTTAACAGGAGCTGGAGGTGAGGAGTCAGGGGTCAGACTAGACTCCGAAAACACATCATCTACAATGTCTAACACAGGTGGAATGGCTAGAGGCCTGTGTTGAGGAAGTAAAAGGAAATCCCCGAGTCTCTTTTTAGATTCTGAAAAATCTTGGCTCTCCCAGTGGAAATGCTCCCTCATGGTATGCAAGGTTTCCCCAAAAGAATAGTCCTCTGGAGGAGAAGCTGAAAGTATAGATTAGTCAGCATCCGAATCCTCAGAAACCTCACAGGAGGGAAGATAATATTCCTGATCAGAAGAGGAATCAGAAGAAATAGAAACCTGATCTAAAGATTCATAGTCAGTCTCTTGCCTAGGCCTCTTATCAGGAGGGGGATGGGAACCCCTGATCAAGGTAATCAAGTCTTCGGCCATTTTGAGCATCTGTATTTTGGGCAGGGAGGCCTGTCCACGTGGCTCTTGAGTTTGTTTCTTTGCTTTAGAAGGTGCTTTAGTCTTTGCCTTTGAAGTTGAAGTCTGTTTAATGTAAAGATGTTTAGGTCTGAATACACCCTCAGACGCCGGTGCCTGCTCAGCGGCTCCGGACCCATCTGAGGGGATAGTGTCCGAGGCTCTACTACCTTGAGTTTCCAGCGGCATAGCTGACTCCATCTGGGAGTCGGTAGCGGCCTGCGACTCTAAAGTAGCGGGCGTCAGGGGCTGCAAAAGTGCCTCACTGAAAACTGGCGAACCAGCGAATGGCTTTGGAGAAGCTTCGTCTTCGGTTTTGGACCTCGGTTGTTTATCTCTCTCCTTTTCTTTGCGTTGTGAACTCTGGTAGTCGGATGGCTATCCGACGACATTTCTGGATAATTAAACCGGCGTCCAAAATAGTTTAAAGCATAATCATACAGATGCTTAATAGTGTGTTGGTTAAATCTAGCACAAAACTGACAATCAGAAACGTTGTGATCAGGGCCTAGGCAAGGAATACAGTAAGAATAAAAGTCCTTATGACATCGGTCTGGAGCAAGAAAATGTTTCCCCAACGGGGTACTTAGCTTTATTGAAGACTTCGGGTCTGAAACTCGAACACGAAAACCTCAGGAGTCGGCAGACCGGTGCTTGCGAACTGCTTCTGCTTCAGGCACCGCGCGACAAGAAAGACTGAAGAAAATTTCGTCTGCTGTTTCTTTTATACCCCTGACAACCCGACGTCAGGCAAGGGGCAACAGCAGCCGACGCAGAACCCAAGACTTTGGAATTCTGGCCGACTGAGGGCAACCTGCCAGCAGGATTACCCAAATGTAGTGACTGCAACAGTGAAACACGAAGAACATCCTGAAAACGCCAGCATATGCCAATACATATCAAGAAGTATTGAAAAAAATAGCAAGAACTAAACCTGAAACTTGGAGCCAATTATATGGTTCTCAGGAAACAATTTTCACTAAAACAGAGACAGTCCTACAATACAAAATTTTTTAAATTAAAAAATGAAATTGTTACTATGTCGGTGTTCAACAACTTTATGCATATTTACCAATAAATGCTTGATAGACTGGGTAATCTTGATATAAAATTGGAACTGACAAAAAAACTCCAAAGGGACCTGAATGACTTCAGATGTGTTTCTTGGCCAAAGGAGCAAATATACACAAAAGAAAATGGAGTTTCTAAAGAATCTATGTATGCACTACATTTATTTATTTAACATTTGTTTACCAGGAAAGTACGACTGGACACAGGTCCATTTTCAGTGGAGGCCCAGGGAGAAAAGCTTCAGGAATTTTAGACAAACGTTATACAAAAGAAAATCAACAGATTACAAGCTATTATAGAATTTACAAATTACAAACCATAAATAACCAAGAGAGATAAATTAGCAATCATAACAAATGAATACATCAAAGGGTGTTCAGTATTATACAGACTTATGACTAGCATACAGTTGAGTAAATATAACATTTTGAGGAAGACTGAAATAATCTAGAGTAAGAGTATATAGGGAAGGAAGGAAGGAAGCCATGATAGGTTGGAAATATGGTTAGTATAGGACGTATTATATGGTAATATAAAGTACAGAGCCATAGAAAAACAAGGGGTGTGTATGAAAGTGCAGTATACACAGTTAACCATGGGGGGTAGCAAGAACAGAGCCGGGTGATTTCTAAGTGAGTAGATACAAGTTTTTTTAATTGTGCTATGGAGCTTGTAGAAGAGATGGAAGCGGGTAGTTTATTTCATTTAGGAATGACATTTGAGAATAAAGATTCTCCAGCCGAGTTATTAGCCTTGGTCGATTTTACTAGGACTTTGTCACTGGAACGGAGTGGTCTAGAGGTGGTGCAAGGTTGTAAAAGATTTTGTAAAACAGGGGGTTTATCCGGTTCATGCAGTATTTTATGGGCAAAGGTTAGTTGTTTGTATTGGAGCAGCAGAGGGAGTTCTAGCCAGTTTAGTTGTTTAAGGGCAGTGCAATGGTGTGACTTATATGGGGGGTTTGTAGCAAACCTGGCTATTTTATTGTAACATGGTTCTAGTTTAGCAAGGTCTGTTTTGCGTAAATTGGTTAGTACTGGGGAGGTGTGCAGTAGGGGTGACAGGAGGTGTGTCCGGGCAATGGTAGCTTTTGTGGCTCTAGTTAAAAATGTTATTTCTTCTTTCTGTAAAGGAGGGCTACATTTTTATTAACTTCTTTGATAGTTTGGACTATGTGGATATCACATTTTAGACTATTGTCAATTTTGACCCCTAGCAGTTTGGTATGTGTCACTCTGGTGATAAGAGTTTTGTTTTTGGACTCTAGGGTGAAAACTAGGAGTGTAGAAGGAGTTTTTGAGGGGTAAAAGAGGAGAAGCTTGGTTTTATTAGGATTTAGAATGAGTTGAGAATGGATAAGCCACAATTCTACTGACAGAAATGAATCTTGGGTTATGGTGTGGAGGTCCTGTAAGGTGGGAGCAGAGCATGAGGGTAGAGTCATCTGCATATTACATCACAGATGCATGGTGAGTGAAGGTGTGGAGTTGGTTGGTAAAGAGGGAGAAAAGTAGTAGACCTAAAATTGAGCCTTGTGGGACTCCTAGGAGGAGAGTGGACAGGTGGTGTTGCCACAGTACAGCTTGATATGTAATTTTGGAACCAGGTAACAGTGGAAGTACTAAGGTTTAGGGAGGAGAGGACTTTGATCAATTTGTTGTGGTTTACCATATCGAAGGCTTTGGACAAGTCTAGAAATATGGTGGATATGAATTGTCCTAAATTTCTATGGTGGTTGGCTATATTAGTAAAGGACATGAGGGCTGTAGTGGTACTGTGATGGGATGAAATCCATTTTGTACAACTGACAGTAGATTGTGGGTGTTGATGTAGTCCATGAGTTGAGTATGGCCCACTCTCTCTACAATTTTAGGGGTAATAGGATAGCAATTGGGCAATAGTTACCAAATTCGGTTGAGTTGGCTCCTTTGTGAAGAGGTATTATATGGGATATTTTCCAGACAGCAGGTACTATGCACTCTGATATTTTTCTGTTCATGAGTACTGCTATTGGGTAAGCTATTCCTTCTGCAGCTATTTTCAGATATTCGACTGGTAGACTGTTTGCGGCTAAAGTAGCTGGTTTTAGTTTATGCAGTGTCTTAGGTTCATAGGTTCATATTAAGCTATCTGCCCAAGGGCATTTATAAGCCTAGCCCATAGTTATGTGGCTTTCGCCACCCCTTTAGTTTGAATAAAAACTATGCCTATCATTTTTCTGTGCCTCTGTCAAGCAGTGACACTGAAGTAATCCCTGGGGTATATCTGCGATCTCCCATCCATTGGTCAAGATTCCTCTTGAACAAGGCCAGCGAGGTGCTCTGCCTCACATGTACCGGGATTTTGTTCCACAGCATAGGGAGTCTCTGGGTGATGAATCTGTCCCTCCAGCACGTTCTATTTATAACCGTGTCAAGGTTTAAGTCTCCGCCCTTGTGGTTCTGAGGGATCTAGATTTTTTGAGGTGAAGCATATTCATCAAATCTGGGTTTGACATGGCCTTATATGTCAGGCACAGGTCACCTCTGAGCAAGCGGTATGAGACTGAATAGAGCTGGAGTTCTTTCAGTCGGGCAGCATAAGACATTTTTGAGACCCTTTATCCTTTTGGTGAGGAACTTTTGGGGCCTTTCAAGCTGCAGCAGGTGTCTGGTCAGATACATTCGAACGGGCATTGTACTCAATCATAGGTCTAATGAGTGATGAGTACAGGGGACGATGACCTCCCTTGATCTAGATGTGAATCCCTTCATGATCAGGTGGGCGATATAGAAGGTTTTCCTAACTACTTTAGCAACATGAGTGTCAAACGAAGGCTACTGTCAACTTGGGTCCCCAGATCCCTGATGACTTTTCTGTGCTCAGTGGATTGCCACCTATATGGTAGCTAGGGTAACCTTGTTTTTCCCAAAGGGTATGACTATGCATTTTTGGCGTTTAACTTCAGGCCATGGCTCTGGCACCAGTTATCCATTTCTGTGAGGCCCTTCTGGAGGATATCTGTGTCAGATGTGTTTTCGACTATGGCCCAGTTTGCAGTCATCTGCAAACTTTGTCAGCCATAACCCTCCTGTGTTTGCTTGTACTTCAGAAAAGTAGATGCCGAACAAGAGTGGACCCAGGACTGAGCCCTGTGGGACACCACTTGTGACAGGCTTTGAGTCTGACATGGCTCCAGCAACTCTGACCCTGTGGGTTCTGTCACTTAGCCAGTTTGCAACCCATCTTGTGATGTATGGGTTTACATTCAAGCTGATGAGTTTTTCGATGATACCTGAGTGGGGTATTGTGTCGAAGGCCTTTGCCAGGTCGAGGTAGGCTGTATGGACTGCCTTTCCCTCATCAATGGCCTTGGTGACTGTCTCGAAAAAGTCAACCAAGTTTAAGAGGCAGGATCTGCCTTTGACAAAGCCAAACTGGGTTGGATCCAAAGTCTGCAAGTTCCCTATGTCTTTATTTATGAGTTCCATTATGATCCTCTCCATGGCTTTGCAGATAAGGCTTGTCAAGCTAATGGGGCGGTAATTTCCAGGGTCTTTTTATGGTATTTACTGTTACCGGTTGTAGTGTAAATATACTGGGGTTGTTTTGAGCAGGTTTGTTGAGCTGGGGAGTTACTGGGGTATGGTTATTGGAGATGTTATTTGTATTGGCTAGGGCTAGCTTGGTTTCTGTGAAGTAAGTATTAAATTGGGTTGCTATGTTTTCAGAGTTGGTAGCAGACGGAGTGGGTGTGGAAGTTTTGCCTGGAGCTAGTATGTTATTTAGTGCAGCCCAAAACTTTTGTAGGCTATTATGATGTTTTTCTGAATATTGTGGTAATTGTTGATTCTATGCTGTTTGATGATTTTTTTTTTTAACTTTGTTATGAAGTTCTAGAAATTTTAGTTTTGTAGACTGGGTTTTGTTGTTGTGGTATTGTTCCCAAGCTTTGTCTCTAGTTTTGAGAAGGCATCAGCATTCCTTACTCAACCAGGGTGCATAGATGGCTTTAACTCCAATTGTTCTGGGGGGGGGTAACATGGTTATTTAGAATATCTAGAAAAGTTTTATTAAAGGAGTTGACTGCTTCATCCAGAGGCAGCTGTTTGACAGATTCCAGTTACAACTTTTTAGGGATGAGATGAAATTTTGTAGGTTAAAGAATTTTTGTTTCTGACTGTATGGTATGAGGTGTCGTTTGTTTGGAAGGTACAGGAGCGCAAAATAAAGGTTGGCAAGTGGTCACTCACACCATCAGGAAGACAGCCTGCCTCAGATGATAGTGAGGGATTGTTAACCAAAATCCAGTCAAGGATAGACTGGCAGCTGGTAGTTTTGTCATTTCTTGTAGGGGAGGTGATCAGTTGTGTAAATCCATGTAGGTTAGTGTGTGAAGTTGGGCTCAGAGAGCAACAGTGTAGCCAGTCAATATTGAAATCACGCAGCAGGACTGTTTCTTGTGGGAGTGAATTAGAGGCCCAGTGAAAGTATGTTTTCTAGTGTGTGGATATTGTTTCCTGGTGGGATATAACTGCCAATGATGTTAATGTACTTTTTTGGGTTGATTTTTAGCTTAGTAATGATTAGTTCTGTGCGTCCGAAGTCAGGCAGGGCTGTTGGTTTCCAGATGGTCTAGTGTTAGGTGTTTTTAAACAAAATTGCAACCCCCCTTTTTGTTTGACCTATCCTTGCATACTATATTGTATCCCGGGGCAACAATTTCATTATTGCAGATGCTAGGTTTTAACAAAGTTTCGGTTAATAAAACAAAGTCAAGAGTGTAGAGGCAAAGTAATGCATGAAGGTCATGTACCTTATTCACAACACTTCTGACATTCATATTGAGGAAGAGTAGGGAAGATTTATCTTTTTTTTTGTTGAGTAGTTTATAGTTTACAGGGGTTGGGTTGGTTATTGTATCAGGTGTGAGGGTGGGACCAGGATTGGGATGCATGTCCCCGGAGCAGTTTAACTCCTTTACAAGGTATAAAAGGAGTTTTGTAAACTTGTATTGTAGTTTAGCATGTTTATAACAGGTATGTGATTTACTTATACGGGGTAGGAGTTTATACAGTTGGTAGTCTAGACGGCTGGAGTGGATGAGGCCTGGGGCTATGGTGTGGTTTACTGGGATATCAGGGAGAGATACGGAGAAGGCTTGACAAGGGAGGTTATTGTCTAAGGCTGGCAGATAATTTAGAGATGTTAGCCAAGACACCAAACAGAGTAGTGCAGTAAAGAGTATGAAAGCTAAGTTTAGGTGATTTTTATTAGGATGGTTCATTTTAGTGGTACTTGATACTTTTGTATATGGTTTAGCGATACAAGGGTGGATAAATGACTAGAGATTAAAAATAGCTATTGTAACAGGGTAGAGAGTGCTGATAAGATAGCTGGTATGTAAGTAGGAGGATTGTATGTAGATTGCTAATCTGTTAGGCGGTATTAGATAACTTAACTGAAGTTTACTAATTTAACTGAACGTTACTAGCTAGATGGGTTGAGTCACTACATGAATTTTCACTTCCAAGTACTTCTCCTTTAAATTCTCTAAATGAACAACCCATTAATATAACTGAATCCATTCAAGAGCAGAGACTAGCTTCTATGCCGATAGCTAGTGATGCCACATGATTGGAAAATCAAGCAGTCTATCATCCTGCAACAACTAATGTGACTGAGGTTTTTCGGACACCACCCACTCCACTCAGTCAACCTACCAGAGAGGATAGAAGTATATCAAAGGGAGTAATCACGGAGGTTGTTCCTAGGAAGAAGAGGAAGAAATGGAGGAAAAAGAAAGTACAATGGCCCACATACCAGAAGTGGATCAAATCATCTGAATCCTCAAGTTGGTTGAATACTGAAAGTATTATTAACTTATCTAATTTATGTTTGGAGCCTGATGATATTTCTGTTTTAAGTAAAAGACTACAATTTATACCCTCCGATACAAACACAGTTGTTGAGGCCTTTTAAAGACTCACTGCTGGTTGACAATAAACCTCGTAGAATTCCCAGTGTTTTTATACCGAACAGTTTTCCAGTTGTTATTGCATATGAGAATATCTGTGAACAGGAGTTGCGTACATTATATGCGAGTAAAGAAAAAAAGAAGCATTATAATTTAACTGATAGGGAACATTAGGCCTTGCAGCGGCTACAAAATAATGCAGATGCAATCATTAAACAAGCTGATAAAGGCACAGCAATTGTAATAATGAATAAAAAAAAGATTACATGGTATTCATGAATGAGTTTTTAGTATATGAAACAACGTTTGTAAAACTAGATGCACTGGATGTTAAAAATATATTTCTACTGTTAATATAGTTATATATGAAATGCAACTTAGTAATGACATACTTATTGACGTGTTTAAATATTTTACTGTACCTTGCCTTGTCGCACCTGTTTTATGTAATTTGCCAAAATTACACAAAGATCTAGAACACACTCTCATGAGACCTACTGTCTCTGGAAGGGTGTGGGTAACACAGCAGATTTATCTGTACTTACAATCCATTCTAGGAAATCTTTTGAGTAAGGTTAAGAGCTTTATACAAGATACTGGGAATTTTTTAACCAAATTATATGGGTGGTATAAACTAAATCTGGAAATTGACTTCTTTTTTGTAATACTAGATATAAATTCACTATTCACAGTTATCCAAAACAATTATGGCTTGGATGCAATATGTGATTGCCTACATTTTAATACTGAAATAGATGGGAGAAGTATTGAGAATGCCAGCTATTAGAAGTAGTGCTAACTAATAATGTGTTTATTTTTGAAAATCAATTACATTTCCAACAATCAGGTGTAGCTATGGGAACTGCAATATCCAACACATATGCAAACCTTGTGGAAAAGTTTGTATTTAATGGTTCTGCTGAAATTAATTCTAAAATATTGTTCTATAGCTGCTTCATCGATGATGTCTTTCTGATTTGGAAAGGCAAGGAAGTTCATGCATTTTGTTGAATATCTTAGTGAGACTACCAGTTTCTTGAGATTTAAACCTACTAAAAAAATGACATGGATTTTTTTAGATCTTAGGCTGGAGAAAACTGTGGAAGGTATTAATACGAGTGTTTATAGAAAAAAAATGTTCATGCCAATTGTTATACGCATAAAGAAAGCATGCACACACCACACATATTTAAAAGTATAGTCAAAGGCCAGCTATTGAGGGGTTAGTAGACTTAATATAGAAGACAGACAGAGAAGAAATGCATGAAACTACCAAATAATTTAAGGAAAAAGAGGCTATGATAATAACCTACTGAATGCAATCATGCACGAGGTAATATCAGACAGAGAAAGGGCAGGTAGACTATAGTTTGGAGATAGCATATCTTAAAATGAAAATTCTGTTAGGCAAATACAACAGAAGAATATTTTAAGGTATGTTACCACCTTAGGACCAATGCAGTTAAGAGAATTATATAAAAACACTGGCATATTTTGAAACCTGTCCCAGAATTAGAACAGATTATTGATAGCAAACCAAGTTTTGCATACAGGAATTGCAGAAATATGAAACAAAGACTCTGTTATAAAGAAATGAGTCAACTTAAGGACACAGTAACAAAAAATAAACGAGGTACATCTCCATGCTATAACTGCAGTTGTTGCAAACATTTTTTTTATTGGTAATGTGTTTACACATCCTAAAACAAGGAAAGAATGTGTCATTGATTAATTTGCAACACGCAATTCAATGAATATTCTATATCTTGCAACCTGTACAAAATGCACAGCGTTTTATATTGGCAAATGCAACCGTAAACTGAAGGATCGCATTATCGAGCATCAATCTAAAATATGTAAAAATGTTTCTTTGAATGCATTAGCCAAACACATATCTGAATATAACTGTGTTCATGACTAAGTTTAGGGTAATAGATATTTTTAATAAGTGTCTGAGGAGGTAATATAAATAATATGTTGGAAACTAGAGAATACAATTGGATTGTAAGGCTACAGGTGGATGAAAATCCAGGGATATACAGCAAGCAGCATTAAAACAACTTTAATTAAAAAACAAATGCAATACAAATGATTTGGTATATAGTATAAATATTTTAACTTGGAAAGCATAATGCTTTTAATTAAATATATATATAAAAGGTTGATAGCCAAAAGTAGAAGAATAAAAGGTTGATAGTTTTTTTTTTAGTGCTTACATTGTTTAAGAAAATGCTAGCTTGTCTTACATTGTTTAAGAAAATGCTAGCTTGTTTTAAAAACACTTTTAAAACATGAAGATGTGAATCTCAGTTAATTACTTCTAGACTTTGATTTGGAGGCTATGTCACCTGTATTTTTAAGTTCTTTTAAATATGAATAGTTTATTTTATATATTAGACTTGCACTGAAGAAGGGTTATGCCAGAAAGCTTTGCATATTAAAGATGGATATTCTGGTGTTTCTTACATCTGAGTTTTTTGTTTTGCTCAAAAATAAATAAATAAATTAAAAAACAACAGACAGAAGCACAGATGAGCTATACCAGCCCCCCCCCCCCCAAATGGTGCAAGTCCAAGGGTGGTTGGAGAGTAACTGGTAGACCCGGAGAGAACACAGAGTAGCAGAGTTCTGAGGAGACCAAAAAATAAAATTAAAGGTCAGCCTAAAGCTAAACTGTGTTATACATTTCATATACTAAATTACGAAACATGTAAACTATAAGCATTTAGTTTTAGAGCTATTATGCAAGTTAGAACATTTGTTAAATCCCACATTTTATACAGTATAATGAAATCATTTTAGACTACAGATAACCACTGCTACCAATGAAGCTTTTTTGAACAGTTTATATGGTTAAAAAAGATATGATGAGTAAAGTTAGTGTAATTAATAACGGACTGAGAAACACCTTCCTCCCATAGGATGGTAGGATTAGTTGAAACAGCCAAACAGAACTATAAACAAAGGTACTAATATTAAAGAAGCATGGTCAGTTGGTTTACTATTGATAAGTAATAACGCTACACTGTCCTTTATGAATTGATTCCTATATCATACCTGAAAAAAAACTGGTTAGAAGTCCACCTATCCAGTTAACAAATACATAAAAAATAAACATTACCATATTTTATCATGAAATGCTGAATTAAAATTCTTTGTTTTCAGTAAGTACTGCCTGATTTGATTCTAACTTTAGAATATCTGCCTAAATACTTCATCCTTAAATTTTCAGGGTCTATGTATTAGTTTCCCCTCAAACACATTGAGTGACATTTTTCCTGCAAAAGCACAACTGAAACTTCTCCAATACCTAGATGCACACAGGACAACTAGTTTGCAGTGACAAGCACTGTCCACAGAGGTGCAAACCAGATACTCCTGACAGTGATTGATATTCTCACTGTAGCAGTCTAATCAATAAAAAAGGGGTCTGCTGTCATGGGTATGAGCTTTCCTACTGTCTCCATTACTGGCTTGGTGGATATGGGCATCCTGAGGCAATGTAGAAATTGCCTCATGTTTACTGACAGCCAGTTAATTCTGAAAAAAAATTGATATGGTACATGAGAGATATATTTACACAACATCATTGGAGGCAAATCTCTCAAATAAAAGTTCTCCTAATGTCAATAAGGTTGTCAGTAGTACACATGCTGCATCCATCATGCACAATTCAAAGCAAACATAGACCCACATATACTGAGACACTTACATGTAACCTTCCTACACCACAAAGACCTCCTACACACACAGTACACACAAGAAATACCCTCAACAGCCACAAACGCACTCTTTCAAAACAGCACCCATATTAGCACAGAGCTACATCTCATGGAGCCTCTACCTCTAAGCCCATAAGGCAAGTCAACACACAATCCAACATTCTAGTCATTGGAGACTCCATCATGAGACACAATGATGTCCCTCTCACCAGGCTGAGTAAGAAGAAAGTTATGGTCAGTTGCTTATCAGGGGCTAGGATCCGCCACATTACGTATGCACTCAGGTCACTGGACCACAATTACCAATGCGACTCCGTCATAGTCCATGTGAGAGTAAATGACCTGAGACATACCTCCTTAGACTATATGAAGAAAGACATCATAGGACTCTCAGAATGTGTGTCGCAGGCTGGTATGAGCCTAGCACTGAGCAGCATTTTACCTTCTCCAAGGATGATGCCACAATAGAAACAAATTTAATAACTGGCTTAGTTTCTGGTGTCATTCTAATAGGGTGCAATAGCTGTCAGCATGGAAGGAGATGGTGAACAGATCATGCTGCTTTGCCAGAGATGGTCTGCACCTCTCTCCTCTAGGCTTTTGAATATTAGCTAAAACACTGTCTTCCTACATAGTGCATTTTTTAGGCAATGCCAAGCTGAAAGTACTTCCAACAAAGCAAATCAAAACCAAGAAAATCTAAAGGTATTACTGCTCAATGCTAGGAGATTAAAAAAAAAAACTCCACTCCCTGGAAGCTCTCTTTACCCTAGAGAAGGTGAAGTCTGTACGGTCTCTGTGATGTGGTTTAAAGCCACAGAGAGCACACAAATAGTGCAAGGTTATAATGCCTTCCACACATTTAGACCAGCTACTTCACAGGCAGGTACTAAAGGTGAAGGTGTCTCTGTTTACACCAAAAATAAATATACGTCAAGGCTGGCCAATCAGGACAATACACTTGAGCTGCTCCATGTTCAAATCACCACAGGCAAAAGCCAATACCACTTCCTTGCAAGATATTGGTCCCGCTCTATGACCCAGGAAATCCATACCATGTATTTAAACTTATTAGAAACACTAACCATCCAACCCAATACCATGTTCATAGGTGACTTTAATTACCCTACTATTAAATGGGAATCCAATATAACATCAAACATACATGCACAGAGATTCCTGGATTTTGTAAACAAAAACTCTCTGGACCAGATAGTCAATACACCAGCCAGGAGTACAACCATACTGGATCTGGTCCTCACTAATATGGGAGACTGCTGCACACCCCCTACTCTAATGCCTTCCCTGGCAAGGTCAGACCACAAAATGATCACCTTTGAAGTAAAAATAAAATCTGGACTACCAGCTCAACTGGAAATAGTCATGAACTATTCTAAGGCTAAACTCCTGCTATTACATGAGAACCTGGCAAAATTTCAAGCCCATATAAATTTTGAGAACACTTCTGCCTATACAGAACTATTCAGAGAAACCCAGTACAAACATGCTAATAGCTGCATAGAGGCAGCTGTACCCACCAGGAAGAAGTACAGAACTAACTCAAAAAACAAGCCACCCTGGTGGAATCACAAAATCAATTGGATGTAGAACAGGAGGAAGAAAATCATGGCAAAAATTAGGAGGTACAACACCCAGCCGGATAAAAGCACTCTCAAACTAAGCAAACAACTCAGAGGAAAATAAAGTCTACCAAAGCCAAATTTGAGGTAAGTTGGACCTCAAAGGCCAATGACAACCACAAAACATTCTTTAGCTATATCTGCAACAAGGCAATACACAATTTTGTGCAGAGCTCATTGTAAATTGAGCCACCTATACTGAGCCAGAAGATATAGCAAACCTCCTGGCTGATAAATTCAGCTCCAACTTTACTCCTCTCTCCCCTCAACCTTCCCTCAGGAAATATCATCAAATATAACTCTCCCTACTATCACTAGGAAACAGGTCCTTATAGGAAACAGGTCCTTAATTCTCTCTCTAAGACCAAGAACACTTGCATCAATGGGCCCAGACAATATCCCAGGATGCCTTCTAAATGGCATGAAACATAACCGATCAGGGCTTATGGAATTACTATTTAACTGTAGCCTCCAAACAGGCTTCACGCCTTATGAATGAAGAAAGGCATCAGTCATCCCTCTGCACAAAGGTAGGCCATCTACAGACCCTGGAAACTACAGACCCATAAAGTCTCACTAGTCTTATACATAAAGTCATGGCAATGATCAATAGAGCTATAGTAAACCTCCAGACACTAGACCTTACCCAGTTTGGTTTTGTAAAGGCAGATCATGCCTACTCAACCTGGTGGACTTCTTTGAGAAGGTCACCAAAGCAATTAATGAGGGCAAAATCGTTCACACTGCCTATCTTGACCTGGCCAATGAATTTGACACAATACCCCACTTGGGCATTGCTGACAAACTCAAGAGGTTTGGTACAAACCCAATGTCACCCAGTGGATAGCCAACTGGCTCACAGACACGACACAGGAAGTTAGAATTGGAGAGTCCACCTCCACAAAGAAGCCAGTCACAAGTGGAGTCCCTCAGGGATCAGTCCTTGGACCGCTCCTTTTTGGCATTTACTTCTCAGAATTCAAGGCTAATGTCAGTTGGTCTCTGGCTATCTGAATTTGGAGATGACTGCAAATTAGGAGCTCTCACTCAATCTCACACTGACACAAATATTCTCCAGGCAGGGCTGACACAGACAAACAACTGGTGTCAGAGCCATGGACTAAAACTAAATGCCAAAAAATGCATAATAGTATCCTTTGGGAAGTCATCCATCCCTGGCAACTGTCATATTAACAACATACCCCTTAGAGTTGACCCAGTAGTCAAGGACTTAGGGACACACATAGATAGTAATCTAGCCTTTGATCATCATGTATCTACAGTGGTGAGGAAATCATTCTATGTTACGTAACTTACAAACAAAGGTATGGCATCTACATCCAAGGAAGTCATTGTTCCACTGTATTCAGCATTCATCAGACCTATTATTCAGTACAATGCCCCCTCTGGTATGTACCTAACCAGGCATATCCAACAACAGGAACACCCACAGAGGTTCCTCACTAAAAGAATACAAGGCGTAAGTAATAGGTCCTATGCAGACCGCCTCAAGGCCCTATCCCTGTATTCTGTCTCCTACAGGCTTTTGAGGGGAGATCTATGCCTGGCATACAAGGCACTGTCAGACCCCACTCTGATGGATCTCCTGCATATCCCCAAAACAAACAGTACCAGAATTACCCATTCTAAAGACTTAACCTTGCCTGTGACATAAATAGGACCTGCTGGAGAGCTAGGTATGTATCCCTGAGACTACCCTGTCTATGGAACAGGCTCCCCATGCATGTGAAGCAGAGTCCCTCCCTAACCCAATTCAAGTACAACTTGGACAATTGGATGGGAAACTGGAAATTCATCCGTGGCTTAGCACCAATGTCTCTAATGCAAACAGGTAACATGTAAATAATTCATCTCCCAGGCCAATGCTTACATTTATCACGGGTGTCAGAACTTGTCAGACATTTGGGATGCATGGCTAGGCTTAAAAAGGCCCTTGTGGTCATTAGCCTAGTAAACACCTATGAACCTATGTTTGCGTACATGCCACTATATTAGAGGCACAGTTTTGTCAGTACACGATTCTATAACTTTATACAAAGCCAGTCATCAAATGATACATTTGAGTTCATAATGCACAATGTATCTATATTTGGAAAAAAGATTAAATATGTACATCAAAATATATGTAAACAGTATAAGGATACCTCGTACTTTCACTGCAAATGTAGTAATATAGTCTGCAAATGTAGTAATATAGTCTTGCCAAGTACAAAGTGAAAAGGGTGAATTCTTCCCCAAAAGAAAAACATCTAGAAAGTTTATATTCTATAACATGTAAAAAACTTGTCTAAACCTTTGCTAAACATGCTGATGAATCAATTGCTATTGGCTTACTGTGAGGGGGAAAAAAGGCAAACTAGACAGGCAAAATCCACACAGCTAGATTTTAAAAGCTGAAAAGAAATTAAAAATATTGCTAAATGCATATAACCTTTTTATACTTAATGGCATGCCCTCAGAAAAATCAGTTGCGAAGTACCACCCTTAACAATATTATTAATATACATGTTCTTTAATTGGTATTAGAGAACAAGCAACCTGCACATTGCCATCCTGACTCAAGAATGAACGTTCTCCAGAAGGGTGTTAATATACAGGTAAAGCATGCTGGTAAACAAGTCCATCACTTCATGGCAGCATATGAAGATGACATGAAGCTCAGATATTAAAAAAAAAAAAAAATCTGCCGCCATTTATTCTCTATTAGCAATCGTAAAGACTAAACTGATAAAAAAAAATAAAGAAATGCATTGGATGTGTTTGTATATTGCATATGTGTGTGAAAAACAGAGACAGACACAGCGTGAAAGAGACAGAGAAATATCTTCGGACTGCAATAAGCAGTCACTCGGAAGCATGCCCTTAACAATAAAGCCCTGTAAGCTTTGTTGTTTGTTTGTTTACATTTGTTTACTGGGAAAGTCTTTCTAGGTCCAGAGATACCAATTTTCAGCAGAGGCCTGAGGAGAAAAGCTGCAGCAAATTTTAAACAGAAAATTAACTACAATGGTATTAACACAAATTCTACACATGCATATAAAGATACATACATTACTAAGAAAACAAACAGTAACAGACATACATTTGCATTTACCTTATTATGTTTGAGTAAAACTTACTGATTTACTGTTATGACAGAATAAAGTTAAATGGTGTGAAGGGCAAAGAGAAGGTTAAGGAGGTAGGGGAGAAATGAGAGCGCTAAAAGGTGGTATTGAGAGATTAGAGAAACAGTGAGGTAGACAATAAGTAACCAGAGGGAGTTTTTCAGTAGAGAGAGTGGAGATAATAGGACGGGGTTTTAAAGTGCAGGAGCAATTCCAAGATTTAGTCAAATATTCTTTTAGAGCATGTTTGAAGGTTTGAATGTTAGGTTTAGTTTTGATGTTTACATGCAAGTTATTCCACATTTTGCCTACTGAATGGGAGTACATGCTATGGCCTGCTTGTTTTATTAGGTTTATATAGAACAAGAAAATGTTGACTCTCTAATCTGAGGGGTTGTTTGGGTAAGTAGCAGTGATGTATACAACTACTGGAATTATATATGATTTTATGTGCTGTTAAGAGTTGTAAGTAGAAGATGTTTTTGAGGTTTTAACCATTTGGGAGTTTGAAAAGTGGTAAAGTACAAATTTTGTAATTTTGTTATAGCACAACTCCAATTTTGATTTTTGGGAGATGTTGAGGTTTTTAAGAATAGGAGCACCATATCTGAGTGAAGGTAGTGGGTAGGTGGTGGCAAGGTTATATTTTGTGACTGTGTTTAGAAAGAGTTTGTGTCTATGTAGCAGAGTTTCTGATGAGTTTTTTTTTTTGTTTGCTTGGGATGTGAATATCAAATTTAAGATTTTTATATATTATTGCTCTTAACAGTTTGGTATTGTGGACTTCTTTGACTATGATTTTATTCTGAGAATTGATCCTGAACTTTTTTTTCAACAGTGAGACATTTGGGGTAAAGAAGAGAAGTTTAGTTTTTTAGGGTTGCGTGGGAGATGTGAATTGCTAAGCCATAGTTCAATAGAGGAGAAAGCTTCTTGGGTTATCGGTTTGAAGAGCAGATGATGACTGAATGGGAGCCTGGATGGCAAGAAGTATGGAAATCACTGATAAAGACGGTGAACATGAGAGGACCAAGAATAGAACCTTGTGGAATGCCAATAATATTTGGTTATGGTGAGAGGGAGAATTGCCATGTTACACATTGCTGCCTAGTGGATAGATAGCTGGCAGACCATAGGAGTTAGGCAGGAGACATGCCTAGGTTAGAGAGAGGCGCTGTAGAAGTTTTGCATGAGAAACAGTATTAAAAGCCTTTGAAAGGTCCAAGAACAGTGATGATGCAAGTCTGCCAGAGTCTCTGGCATTTCTAATAGTTTCAGTGAAAGAAAGTACAGCTTTTTGTGCTATGTGCATGACAAAAGCCACTGAGTAGATGCTAGAAGCTGTTTTTGGGTTTGTTTTTAAATAATTTGCTTGTGGACACATTTTTTCTAATAGCTTAGGGAGAGGAGACAAGATAGCGATGGGTTGATAGTAAGATACTACTTCAGTGAAATTACCCATGTATGGGATAATGAATGACTTTTCCAGATTTGTGGGATATTATGCTTCACTAATTGATCTATTAATGAGTATACAAAGTGGATACTGCAGCTTCAGAAGCAAGTTTTAGCTACTCTTCTGGGAGGTTGCTAGTTGAAGCTGCTATTCATGGAAGACTAGATTCAAGCTTATAATATAAGATTCCTTTCCCTGAGGCAGTTCCAACTGCACAGGAGATAAACAGACTTTTTTTTCATTGCCAAAAGAGGAGACTGATGTTTTTGCTTCTATAAATTTTCTTTTTAATGTGAAATGTAAAGCTTATGTTTGGTCAAGTAAGATGCCAAAACTATTCTAATGATGTAATTTCAACTGGTGTATGCTTAAAGTATTTGGTGTCTGATGTTTTGGTTATTTTGAAGAGCTCCTAGAGTATTATGGAAAGCATGGTATTCATTTTGCTCAAGTTTTAAGGGTTTTTTTTTTTGCTAGTTTTTTTTAGTACTAGGTATGATGGGCTTCATCTTTGGAGGAACATGTCATCAGTACAAACTGGTAGGGGTAGAAAACAGATTATTCTGAAGTTTGTTAATGAAGAGAAGAAAAGAAAAGCAATAGAGCCTTGTTGTATATCCTTAAGTAAGGGCGTTCAGAGGATATAGAAGAGCCGAGTTTAGCTCTAAAGTATCTTTTCAAAAGGTAGTCTTGGAACAGAAAACCTGGTGAAAAACACATATTTGAAGCATATGATTTATAAAGGTGGGGTGATATGAAACATCAAAAGCCTTTCAAAGGTCTACAGTGTTCCATACAGGTGACCTTCATCTATACTAAGCAAAATCACATCTGTTAGGGACCATACAACAGTCACTCTGCTGCAGCGTGTCCAAAGGCCATATTGCTTTAAGGATAGAAGGTTGTATTGTTCAGTGTAATGAGAGAGTTGGGTGAAGATGTGGATAATACAGGTACTGTTCAAAATGTGAAGCAGTGGTGCATTAAGGGTGTTAAGCTTAGTGCTATGGGTTATACAGAGGCTACAGATGTACTGGTAGTGGGTAGTTAGGTGTTCTCTGTGGTAACAAATAAATTAAGGAATTATACTGCCCGAGCCTGTGGATGTAGCTAATGGAATTTGTTTCAGTAGATGTTCAATGTTTTTTGATTCAATATGTTTGAAGTACAACGACTGGCACATACAAAATATGTAAAGGGGCAAGGGTGCCTAAGGTTCAGATTAGGTGGGTATCAAATAGAATGATGCTGAATTCTTTATGTCAGATTCTGAAAGTTGAACTTTTATGCACTTGGCTGAAATTACAGTTGGTGGGCTTTTTTTTTTTTTTTTTTTTTTGAGAAGGCTTACTTAATTCCAAACTTGTTGTAGTTATCTAAAAGAAAATTCAATTTTGCTCTTAATCAGCTAGATTTGTGTCTTCTTACGACTTGCTCAGAAAGGTTAAAGCACTGAGTATTGCTTCCATGTAAATCATGTTCATCCTTGAGGTTAAGGAGTGTTTTAACTCTGGTTAGCTGCTGATTATTGATGGTCTTGTGTAATTTAGAGACTATGCAAAAGGACTTCTCCCCGAGGACAGAATGACAGTCTTATTTGTTTGCCTTTGTTTGATTACCGGGAAAGTCCGAGTGGGCAAAGCCCCTTTACAGAAGAGGCCTGAGAAGAAAAGTTCCACATTACATACAACCATTTGTACAGGCAATTGGCGTTAGCTAATAGTGAACATACACTATACAAACACAGAGGTATGTATAATTTAAGATACAAAGAAACTGTCATCATTTAGGACCACACAA
This sequence comes from Protopterus annectens, assembly GCF_019279795.1. NCBI lineage: Eukaryota > Metazoa > Chordata > Ceratodontiformes > Protopteridae > Protopterus > Protopterus annectens. The sequence goes on from NC_056725.1 coordinate 1,761,164,334, forward strand.
GTGCAGCCTAAATGAAATTACAAATGTAAGTTCATGAGAGAAATGCAGTGCAAATAACGTAAATACAACGGTATCAAAGAATAACATAAGAAAGAAAATAACAGGTATGACATGCAAGAGGTAGTTCACATTACATAAACACATTCAATACCCATTATCCAGTGAAAAATAATTAAATACCCACCACCAAACCCCGGCACTGTTAAGATACAGAATAAATACAGACTGGTGAATAGCAGCTGTTTAGTACCCATATTACACTTGTTAACCTTAGACATGACTCAGTACAGCCATCATAATGCTGCCGGTAATTGCTCAGAGCAGCAGGATTAAATGAAAAAAAAGAGGCTTCAATGTATCGGGTATTATGGTTGGTGTTCGTATTAATACGTTAATAATCATTAATTTAAGAGGTGATTACTACATTAAGTATACTATATGTACTGCAAGTTAAGGTCACACATGCTTATAGAGCTTTCAGTAACACTCTATAGTCACAATATAATTTTACAACACAGACAGTACATGATGCATATACATACTTTATCCATCATTCTTTTTTTTTTTTTTTTTAACTTGGCTGCATAAGGAGGGGATTTGGTAATGGGGATGGTAACAGCTGGTCTGTTTTGTTGATAATGATTTCACTGGGACTTTGAATTATAGACAGTAGTAAAGGGGTTGATACAAGTGTGTGACAATTTTGTTGATGGCTATATTTCAATGAAATTTTAAATAATGGGTGAGATTCTTTCTTTTAACACTGTATAAAGATATAATAAGGAGGACATATGAGGGGTCAGAGGCAAAAAATTAAAGTGGGAGAGTTCCTCTCTAAAAAATTGTTTGAACAGAGGAACCAGGCAGGGGTGTCCTTTTTCCATTTGTAATTTGTATTACATTTAAAGCCATTAGCAAAGAAAAAAAGGGACTCAGAAATTCAAGGAGATAATTGGTATGGTAATCAAGAAAGGTTGGCTTTACTTACAGACAATATTATTTTGCACCTGATAAAACCAAAAAAGGACATCTTAGTGTTGTGGAACATTCAAGACAGTTTCATGTTTTTTTGTATATAAAATTAAATGAAGACAAAATAAAGGCTATAGCTGTAAACTATGTACCCACACATGAATTGGCTCAGCAATACTCACTTATGGCAACACAATAAAATTAAGCATTTAGGAGTACGGGTTAAAAAGGATTCTGTAGTGACGGCTAAGGATATGGTGAAAGCGACTAAACAAAAGATAATATAAAAGCTAAGAAACTGGAAGCTCTTATTTATGGATATGGATAGCAAGATACAAGTAGTGAAAACTTTTTAGTCCTTCTAAGTTCATATATAGGTCAAACATATGTTTATCAACCAGAAGGGAGGTTGTGGTCAGGAATTAATAGAGTTGAAGGATTTTATCTGGGAGGGGAAGAGAGCAAGGCTCAAGTGGGATAAGTTGATACTTCTAATAGAACAAGGTGGTTTGTGGATTACCTTATTTGAAGGGATAGTTTAGAGCTACATAGTTAAGGCTCATATATGTAATACACTCAGAAAGTTATAATTCCAAGTGAAAGGGACAAGAAACATTTTGGATGCAAATCCTTAAGGAGAATGGCATCAGCCATACATATAATATTCATAAAAGAGTAGAAAGTATTCCAAGAATTAAGTCAATGCAAGACTGGAGAAATGAGGTTCTGCCAATAGGGATGAATGCAATTAGGGGTACAAATAATAGGCAAGAGGGGCTGGAAATTACTGGACAAAACTGGCAAAGGAAGCAAGGTACTGGGAGCATATAGTCAGAAAGGGAAAGGTGAGAGAATGGGAAAAAGCCAAAAGACATTTGAGCTGAAGGCTAGAGACTGCTTTCCCTAGCAGGGTCTGAGTACAGACAAAGAGAAGGATAGGGAAATCCTAAGTGAAAGACCTGCTCTGTTAAGAGATTTTAGTTGAATCTAGAACAGAAATTGCTGTTAAAAAGGGATATTAGTAGGGCACATAACATATTGCACGATAACTACAGGAATCATTCACAGGAGGTTAGAAAACATTGGGATAAGAGAATGGATAAGCAATCCACAAGCAAACAATGGGAGGACAATTCTATGGCATGGCTCCCACATAAGCAACGAAGTCGAGAAGATTTAGGATTTTTACTTGGAAGTGTTTACATGTGTATTTTTATACCCTAAGCTTACTCCAAATATTTATTCCTCAGGTAGATGTCAAATGATGGAGGTGTGATGGGGAAGAAATAGGTAATTGGGAAAAAATGTTTTGGGAGAATAAGGAGTTGGCAGACTTTATAAATCCCCTACAGAGTACTCTTGCCAGAAATATTAAATGAGCAAATGAGTGTAACTAAGGAAATGATTTTTGAACTGGGATAAAGGATAAGAATTGCCTAGGCACAAGTAAGGCCTTGTTAAGTTTAATTCTGGTGGCTGCCAAAAAAAGCAATTACTAGAAAATAGAAATCGAAGTCTAAACCAACTATATGGACGGAGCAGTGGTGCAGCGTTTGCACTGTCGCCTCACAGCAAGAGGTTCTCCTGTTCGACTGTCGGCTGAGGTGCCTTCTATGTGGACTCTGCATGTCCTCCCTGCACTCATGTGGGTTTCCTCCCATGGCAAAATGACATGCATCTGGAGCTTTTTTCTCCGGGCCAACACTGAAAATTGGCTCATTCCAACTCGGACTTTCCAGTAAACAAATGTTAAATAAATAAAATAAGTAAATGTATCTGAAACAGTGAATATTGTAATAAAGATAAAAAGTGGAAGTGGGATCTTTAAAAAGGGTAGGAACAAGCTACATATAAAAAAATGGAAATTGTAGGAAAAATACATGCAGAATACTGTTTTGGAGGAGGAGTGAGGTTTAAAGGAAGGCATGATTTGAGAAATTTATGCAATGTTAGTTTGATGATAACTGTATAAAAGCATGTATGTGATGTATAATGTTTGTAACTGTGAACATATTAACATGGATGTCTTAAAAAATAAAAATATTACATTTACAGCATAAAACAAATAACATATATAGATACAAGCACATACCATTATGATTATTACATCTTTGAGTGAACAGTAAGTATAGATTCAGTGAGCACAGTTCTCTACGGGGTGAGTATTAAGTTAATAACTGGCTGATGGCAGGGCATCCAGCTTGGCCATAGAGAATGTCATGGGCAGTATTAAAGAGAGTGTAGACTAATAATTAGGTAACCCCGACCAGTTAAAGAACTGAAGTGAAAATTGTAAAATGTTGCCATTTTGCTGTAAAATTGCTCCAGTCCAACTTGCTGAGAGGACTGCAGGTTAGTCAAATATTGTAATTCATACAGGAGACAAGGGAGCATATAAATCTGAGCTACAGTCTTGTGTTCCTGCTAAGATAAAAAAAGTTTTTGTTTTTTTTTTTAACTGCGTATTGCATATGGTAATTAACTCCGTTTCTGGTAGATTATTATTCCCAATAGATTTGTATGTTGCACTAGTTCAATTCTAGAAATGCTGACTGAATATTTTTCATCCACATATTTAATTTCTGGCTTGAAGGTGATACTACCATTACTTTACCTTCATATGGACTTGGGAAAAGTTTAGATTGCTTTAGTCAGGTTTCAATTTTTGTAAAGGAATGCAGATGATCATCTCAGAGCTGTTTAAGAGCCTGTCAATAATGTTCGGTCACTTGCATACTGGATTAGATTTGCCAAGTAAAAGCCTTTACATTTCCAATACTGACCCTTGTGACACACGTAATTTTATTTGCTGAGAAGCAAACAGCTCATCAGTCCACTGTACACACTGTGATCAGTGGATAAGATAATGTTTAAACCAGTTGACTGTACTGTTTGTGAGGCCCAGGAGCTGGAGTCTACATAACAGTGCGGGATGTGAAACTCTGTCATAGGTTCTGAATATGTCCAAAAGTACAGATGCAACCATTTCAACTTGATTTGGTCTTTCATGAATATAGTTTAATAACGTTAGTTTATGCTGCTTTTGTGTTATGGCCTGTGCTAAACATATGCCGCGTTATGGAAAGTAATTTGCTCTTCGTCAAATAGTTGATCAACTATAGGTGAACAGGCAATTCATGTATTTTTGATAAAGGAGACAAGATGGTTAAAGGTCTGTAGTCTCAAGTACATTTTGTATACAAGCATTTTGTTAAAATTTCCTAGCTCTTTTACTGTGAACTTTCAAATGAAAACTAACATACGGCCTCGTACAAAACTAACAAATGCAGTGTTTCAGAGAACGTTTTACTGTCACTGGTTTTTATTAGACCCAGTTTCTACTGGGGACTATATGACCTCTACTCAGGAGTCACACTGAAGCTAATTGTCCAGAAAATATGTGCACTAACTTGCCACTGGATCTAAAGTAAACAAATCTACAACTCTGTTTATTGCATACAGGGTGAGACCTAAACTTCATAAATCTCATGTGAGATAAAGCAACATCTTTTCATATCAGAATATCTTGTTTATTTATTATTTCCAATTGTTTACTGTGATAGTCAGAGCAGTTAGACAAGCCCCTTCTCAATGGAGGCCCAAGGTGACAAGCTCAAAAAAGAGTAACAAAGTAGTACATAATCATGCATGCAGAGAATAATTTCACAGAGGAATAGACCAATCAGTATAAATATATATATTTTTGGGGGAGGGAGTAACAATAATATAACAGAATAAAAATGGTTATAGTTCAAAAAGATTAGACAATAAATATTGCAATATACAACTACGTGAAAACATATATCTCTATAATAGTTCAGAGGAGGAAACTTACTGAAATGTCCTACTACAGGCCCTACTGGGATCCGTGAACTGGGAAAATATGCTGTCTAGGTTAGGCATAAGAACTTAAGGTCAATTACTTATGAAGCATAGAGAAAAAGGTCAAATTACCACAGCTACAACATTATTTCCATAAGGGGTCACTTACATAAATCCCATGGACTTCTACTACAGGAGGTTTAAAGTATTACACACTGGACAATCTAGCTTGACTGGGTCTTTCTTGCAATTTTTAACACAGTATCTCGTCTGTCACGTTTTTTCCAAAGGTTTGGGTGTTTTCTTTATGAGCAATATAGTGACAGTATGCAATATTTTATCATGTCTATGCCATGTCTATGCCATGCTGAAGAAACTATATTGAAAATGTTTGGTAATTGTTAAAAAAGATACATTTCGGAAATGTGCACACCTATTAATCTTACTATCCATATCTGCTCTACAATCACTACCCCCACCCCAAGCTATTTTGATAAAATGGAATTAATAGAAACAACTCCCTACACCACAACTTTGCATTTTCATTTTATCTTAAGGGATTTTGAAATGTAAAACCAACAAATTAAAAAAAATGATGCTGGCCCTCTAGTACAGAAATCAGTTTCCGATTCCCTAATACAAATTCTGTAAGTATGTCTAATTGGACTCTAAACCACCTTACTAACAAGGCAGCAAGTTTTATTTTTTATTTTTTTATCTTATCATATGTCTAATTGGACTCTAAACCACCTTACTAACAGGCAGCAAGTTTTACATTTTATTTTTTTATCTTATCATATCATCATGCCAAACTAGATGCTCAAAGGTACTAGAAAAAATGGTTAACATCAAAATGAGATGTCCCATAATGTCTCAAAGAGTTTCTTTTAAATTGTAGTATCTGCTCCTTAGGACCACAGCAGATGCAAAAAAGAAACGTATTACCCTCTCAATTGCCTACGCTGCTGGCATGTTTTGCAACTCAGTACAGGCTTATTAAGCACAGCTTTCAGAAGAGTAAAACCCATATTCTTAAGAACATAAAATGAAAAGCACTTTTTTGAGGTTGTTCATATCTTTTTCTTCTAGATATCTATGACTTTGTTAGAAATGCCATTCTTTTCAGCATAACCACTTGCCAAATGACAGCTTTCTGGATTCACCCATCCGACATAAGTTGTTGTGTCTTTTGGCTTTTCCCAGTTAGGGGTCGCCACAGTGGAACTCCGATCCGCTAATGATTGTCAGTTGAATTTTTACGTGCCAAGTTGCCAGCCCTGACACACAACTCCAACGACGGTACGCCCATTCACGCACGTCTCCACGCAGAAGACGCTCTAGGTGTGAGTCTAACCGGACAGCGTTTTACTGTGAGGCGACAATGCTACCACAACACCACCACATCCTACTTAAGTGCTAGGTTATAAAGAGAAAATATGCAATATGAGCCAATTAGCATCAAGTTGCACTTAAAACTGTGCTTTCTACCTCACATAATAATAAAACAACTTTAAAATATACAATGTGATTTTACCAGGGGTAGGTCAGCTGGCTGCCAGCACTAATGTTAAAAATATATGAGTGACTTTTCCTTATGAGAATTACTCAGTGTTGTCAAAACGTAGCTTATGGATTCTGCGTTTGATCATTACTCGCCAAAAAGGTTCTTCAACCAATCTGTGCCATGAGAAAAGTATCGTTCTACCTTAGTCGTTCATTAGGTCTGAACAGACAGTTATGCAATTTTTAAGTATGAATAGCTAAGGTTACCATGTTGTTTATGAACTGTGTTGGTTGTAAAGAGCATACAATAAATATAGAAAATATTCACAACAGTTTAGTGGGACAAAACCTTAATTTTTCTTAATAGTGCTGGTTAATGTAGAGGTTGAACCGTCTTTTCCACCAGCATGAAAGAACCTTGGAGTTGAACAAAGATACAAAAAATGAGAAGGGATATAGTCTCTACCTCGTGGAGTGGGGGGGGGGGCAAGTTTCCCCACCACATAAAATACTCATGAACAAGTCTGGTATGTTTTATACTTGACAAATGGTGAAATATATTTTGATTACTTCAGTTTTCACTAAGTACCACTTGAATTGCTTCATGTTTGCACATTTGCAGCCAGTAGTATTACTGTTAGTATAATGTTGATCAAACTACTGTCCTACATCCAAACTTACACACTTCTTCCCATCCCTAAACCCACCTACAATGGGAACATATTCATGTACAGTGAACATAAAAAGTCTACACACCCCCGTTAAAATGTCAGGTTTTTGTGATATAAAAAATGAGACCACAATAAATCATTTCAAAACTTTCCCACCTTTAATGTGACCTATAACCTGTACAATTCAATTGAAAAACAAATTTGTTAGGGGAAACATATAAAAAATAAAAAATGTACAATAAGTTGGTTGCATAAGTGTGCACACCCTTACAATAATACTTTTTGCTGATGCACCTTTTAATTTAATTACAGTATTCAGTCTTCTTGGGTAGGAGTCTATCAGCATGGCACATATTGACTTGGCAATATTTGCCTACTCTTCATTGCAAAAGCGCTCCAAATCTGTCAGATTGCGAGGGCATCTCTTGTGCACAACCCTCTACAGGTTACCCCACAGACTTTCTATTGGATTTAGGTCTGGGCTCTGGCTGGGCCATTCCAAAACTTTAATTTTCATCGGGTGAAGCCATTCTTTTGTTAATATGGATGTATGCCTGGGTTCATTGTCATGCTGAAAAGTGAAATTCATCTTCAGCTTTCTAGCAAACACCTGAAGGTTTTGGGCCAAAAGTGACTGGTATTTGGAAATGTTTATAATTCCCTCCACTTTGACTAAAGCCCCAGTTCCAGCTGAAGAAACGCAACCCCTGATATTGCCACCTCCATGCTTCACTGTGTGTATGGTGTTCTTTTGCGGCAAATGGACCTTTTGGAATTGTGGCCAGAAATTTCAACCTAGGTCTCATCAGACCATAAGACATTTTCCCACATGCTTTTGGGAGACTATGTATTGTTCTGCAAATTTTAGCCAGGCCTGGATGTTTTTCTGTGTAAGAAAAGGCTTCTGTCTTGCAACCCTACCCCATTGTCCAGACATATAAAGAATACGGGAGATTGTTGTCACATGTAGTACACAACCAGTACTTGCCAGAAATTCCTGCAGTTCCTTCAATGTTGCTGTAGGTCTCTTGGCAGCCTTCCTGACCAGTTTTCATCTCGTCTTTTCATCAATTTTGGAGGGACGTCCAGTTCTTTGCAACGTCACTGTTGTCCCATATTTTCTACACTTTTTGATGACTGTCTTAACGGTGTTCCATGGTATAGCCTATGCTGGGAAATTTTTTTTGTACCCTTCTCCTGACTGATACCTTTCAACAATGAGATTCCTTTGATGATGTGTAAGCTCTCTGCGAACCATGGCTTTTGCTGTAGCAGGCAACTGAGTAATGTTAGGAAAATCCTACTAGGACAACTGAACTTTATTTGAGGTTAATCAGTCTCTTTAATTGATGACAGGTGTGTATCTGAGAAGACTGAATGCTGTACTTAAATCAAAAGGTGCTTCAACAAAGTAATAATTTAAGGGTGTGCACACTTATGCAACCAGCTCATTGTACGTTTTCTATATTTTTTCCCCTAACAGATTTGTTTGTTTTTCAATTGAACTGTACAGGTTATAGGTCACAATAAAGGTGGGAAACATTTTGAAATGATTTACTGTGGTCTCATTTTTTTATATCACAAAAACCTGGCATTTTAACAGGGGTGTGTACACTTTTTATATCCACTGTACATGTGTAGAATAACATAGGGAATCATGCCCACTATATTGCTAACAGCAGTTTAACGGTGCCTTCATTATTTAAATAAATATTATATCTTCTTTGATTATACAAACATTTTGCCTTTAAATTAGCAGGAAAGAGCAAACTCAATTTCTAATGTGTAAACTCACTTTTTCACACACGTATGTACTGTCAATGGGCATTACACAGTGTTTGGTACACATGTTCAAGAGATATTTTCAAATCCTTGTCTGACAGAGGGTTCATTATTCCCGCTAAGAAGACAGCACCAGACTGCTGTAATAATTTAATATTTAAAGCTGGGCAGAATGTTACTGAATTAATCTTCAAACTGTGCAAAATCTTTCTAAAAGCTATTTAGTACTGAAAGTAATTAATCTACTTACTCTTCTGCACTGAAGAGATGCAGTAACAAATTTAAAATGCATCCTTTTTTCATGGCTTCCTATTGTTAAACTAATGCACTCCCTTGAAGGATCTGCACACATACCAGCATCACATTCATATCAACCACAAATCTGTAAATTGTAAGGTCACCAACAAACCACATTTTATAAAAATTCTGCCGAGTATATCACATGGGCACAAATCTTTCATAACAGTTTTCTGTAAGAGAGAAATGACCACATTTGACCAAGAACTTCTTAAGCATAGATGCTTTCACAATAAACAAGCTTTCAGAATAAACAAACTGTATTCAATCTAAATTACTTTTATGTCTTAAGCATTACGAAACACTTCTTCCTATTGGCAAAACCAAATGTGCACAATATAAACAACTTTTTAAGATGGGACCTCTTTAATACCATATGAGCACTCTGTGCTTCTAATGATTTTGGTATGGATTTACCAGGCAAATCCAGACACTGATTGCTTTTTTCCTTCTGGATAGCTTTTTTGTAACTCAGTTTCCCAAAATAAAACATACTGTAATTACTTTGGAAAGTATTACAAAATCCACTTGCTGCATCATGACTCATTTATGTACTAAAAATAAAGTGATGGCTGGAAAATGAATGACAATATTCAAGCTTCTTTACTGCAGTAGCAAGAAAACACAAACTTACACTGCCTCCAGCAAACTTCAAACTATAATAAATACACCAAACGTGTTAATAAAATTTATTGATATCCATTCAAAATACGGGTTAAATCGCAAGGCCGACAACAGAAGTAGCAATATCTTTTGAGAAAAAGACTACGACAGTTGTTAAAGAAATAATCAGTCCTGTTATGTTCAATTTATAGTCCTGTTATGGGCAATTTATACAACTCAATTTCATAAATAAGTAGTTATCAACACTGGCATTGCAAAAATTGGCATTTAAATATCTGAAACCAGTAAAATAAGAAACTATAAGGCAGGTAGCAGACATAAATTAAGACAATTCTCTGCATTTTCAGTACCCTGAAAAATGTTATGTTGCATGTCACTGAAGAGAGGTGGGAAACGTACCTTTCCTGTCTTCATTCAACTGTTCTCATTACTGCCTGTGTGTATCAACTGTGCCGTTTCTTAAAGACAAGCATTGACCAATGAACCTCTTTATTAACCACACATCTTTAAGCATTACTTCTGCTGTTTAGCTCCAGTTTAAGCCCACTCTTGACTCTAGAAATGCATTTTTATGTGGCTGGAGTTGAGGCTCAAACAGTGGAAAAGTATGGGGGGGAGCAGGAGAACACAAGACCCAGCTTGAACCTTTTTGCTGTGGTATGTAGCTTGCTCTAGATAAGCATAGATATGACCCCATTCAAATGCAAGGAAAAAAGAAAATACGGCATCTTTTATTTGGAATCACTTCAGAATCTCAAAATTTCGAAACATTGAATTTCATATGATCAAGACCATATGATAGTTGTTTCAGAATATCGAAATTCCAAAACAAATAAAAAAAAAAAAACAATTTAAATGTTTCTGCAGGGGAGCAAGTCCCCCTGCACCCCCCACCCCACTACTTAAATATTCCAACTCCAAGATCGCACTACAGTGAGAAAAAGGGAACTCTCCCATTCTGCACTGTATGTAGATCTCGGTTCACAATATCAGGATTTTGAAAGTTCGACCATATGGTCTAGGCTGTATGAAATTCAATCTTTCAGGATTTTGGCACTGTGAAATGTTCCCCTTTTATTTAAGGTGTTGTGAACTCATGATTCACTGGACAAGGAGCACAGTGAAAGGAGAAGAAGAGCAAATTCCAGAAATAAAAGGATGCTTTCTGTGATAGAAGCTCTTAAAACAGATGTGAGACTTTGTATGCATAATGCAATTAATTTCAGGCAGTGCAACCAATATCATTAGTATGTGCGGCATGCGATACAGAAAGTTCATGATGCAAGTCAAGGTATATGAGTTTAGGAACAAGAGGAAACAAAAAATCAACTTTTACATAACATGCAGATCTGGTGCTGGGCCCCTGAAACACATAGAGAATCCTTAGCAGCA